>NW_024879343.1:0-366577 GCF_018340385.1 Cyprinus carpio
TTAGACACTCCAGTCCCAGTGAATCTTCATATACAACAATCAAACTTTGTATCTTTTCACATAGACCGTGGCGATATGCGGTAATTAAGGCCGTTTCATTCCAACCACTGATGGAAGCGAGGGTACGGAAGCGAACCTCTCTCCGCTGGTGTTCTGATGTAGAAGGTGGTGTTGATCTCTTGTATGGGTTCGTGCTGGGATTAGCGACAGATGGTAAGGGCGGTCGGGGGCGTACCGCGGAGTGATTTTGTTGAGAGGTTATCTCTGGCGACTCTTGTTGATTTCTGGTTGACCTCCAGTCCCATGAATACTCAATTCAACAATCACACTTTGTATCTTTTCACCAGACCGTGGCGAGATGCGTAATTAGGCGTTCAATTCCAACCACTTATGGAGCGGGGTAACGGAAGCGCACCGCATAATCCCACACTCACGACTCAGTTCTCTTTGGCGATTGTAACAGTTATCTGGACAGATATTCGAGTTGCTGACCAAATGACCGATTTTAATACTGTGAACAGAAATCCGTACAATCCATAATAGCATGTTTCGATTCCCAAAGATTGACCCCATTGATCTTTACACCGGTGACAATTGATGATAAAGCACCTCGGCTTCGTGCGGTGGTGAATAAGGCTTGTACCCAGTAGAGTGAACACTGTACCGAAACCCGCTTCAATCCTCCGCCGCGCCGCTGTATTTGCGCTGTGTGTGGCCATGTGACACTAGCATTGCAACTGAAAGAATTGGACCGGAGTTGGTATCGGTGTTTGAGAAATGGCGACTGAGCTGTTTACAGCAGGTGCGGGAAGTTGCTTGAGTGATGGACCGTACGCGGGAGCCAGTTCATTGAAGGGAGTGCCGCGTTGCTGTCCTCGCCTGTATCTTAAGAGCTTCTGCACAGAGGTCTGTTCGTTCTGTCCAACACAGACGAGGACACAGAGGAGCCGTGATATGGTTTAATAATCAGAGGTTTCAGACCGGTGATCTTGACACATGCACAACAGTGGTAGCCCCCGCACACACTGTCCTTTGCTAGGTGATTGTGATACAGAATTGTGGCTTCAGACGGACGTGGGAACAGGTAGCAGAGGTAGGATAGAGGGTTTCTAACAGATCAGTAGTGTCGACGAAGGGCATTCAGGTAGTTGGGAGATCGTCCAGACCAGAACTGAGTGAGGTGGCTGAGGTTTATGTGTTGGCGACTTGTGTGATTGATGCCACAGGTGTTCAGAATGCACTAGTGTTGATTCAGGGAACCAGATATGTTGCGTGGCGTAAAGTGTCCGGTTCAGGGATTGTAGATTGGTGTTGGGCTGTGACAATGATACACTCATTATAGGTTTTGTCTTTTATTTTGTAGCTAGCGTCTTTTAATTATCTTAATAAAATAAAAAAAACATAATACATGTATCGTCCAAGTGAATGTAAAGACCGATATTACTCATCATTGTACTTGAAGATGTTTAAAGGGAATCAAAGCATTGTCCATCACTTCAACCTCAGTTCAGTCGACCCTCCAAGTTCCTACTTTAAGCAGGTCACACTAGCCTTTACAGGTCTTCTTCCCACACGTAACTGATCAAAGTGAACACACAGTTACCAAGAAATATTGCTTCAGCTGTAAATTTAGCTGGTGTTCCTCCACAGTTCAACCCCAGTTACGCCATAAGAGCAGTACTAGTTTCTATAATAATTAGGTCTACAGGGATAACGCAATACCTGACGGCTCCAGTTCCTTCACCTCTGATGTGGTGGTATCCATCTCGAAAATCGAGCGTGTCAAGCCATCACCGACTACTAACGCCTTCCAGCAATAAAGTCCGAGCAGTCCGTAAAGTTAACTTTTTTAATTAGGATCCCCTTATTCATTGGTTTTTAAGAATATAATCAAAACTTTTATGAAGGGACTAAAATGTACTTTATCATGATTTTTTACTATTCCTATGTGGATGTTTTAATTTGCCAACCATAGTCTTATTATTCTATGTAGATGAAGCAACATCTGCTGAAGAAACATCATGAGACCTTAGTCTTCATGTCAGCATGCTTTCCCGGAGCCTAGCAACGGAAGAGCCTAAGTTTTGTTCCTCTAAGTTCGCCCGTCCACATCAACTCCAACTACAGAAGAAAGTCCATTTCCAATGGATCGGTCAGTGTTTTGTCCATCATCCAGCACAAAATAGAGATTTATAGCGCCTATTTGTTTGTATCTTTTTTATTCTTCCAAGCCAACTAGCTTTCCAGGTTTCTCACCATGATCACATATGTAGGACTGTTTTAACCACACACAAGTTTGTGGCTATTTTATTACTAGTCAGCTAGTTTATATTGTTGCTTTTAATGATTAAGCCTTTTTGTTCTTGGGGTTCGTCATTTATCAAAAAGTTGTAATTCTAATTTTTAATTTGTTGCTCAAAGTCTCCCCAACTGTTTTATAATATTCTTTGGAGTTTACTTCTTTTGGAGCCTCACAAATTCTCCTAAAGCCTTAAAGGCTTCCCACTTTGTTGAGGCACTGTCCTCAGAAAATAAATAATCTATCCTAGTATAGCTGCTGTGTACTCTAGTGTAAAAAAATAAGTATCCTCCTGTTCTGCAGGGTGGGCAGGTCCTCAAATATCTACATAGTCAAAGTCTTTCACAGAGAGAGCCCTAACAGTTTTTAGCCTGGGTTGGTAATAATATGATTTACCTGTTGGGGAAGTTTCCTCTATAATGGGAGCATAAATGACAGTTAAAAATCTCCCCCCAATAAACAGTGGTCTTAACTCCCCAGTCTGCTAATTTGGCAAAACGCTGTAGTCAGAAATCCACCTGGGTGGCCAGGGGCCAATAAATGTTCAAAAAAAGCAATTTCCTCCCCCATATAATACCCCTTTCATACTTAAATAGCGCCCTCTTGTGTCCTGTGACAACTTCTACTAATTGGAATGGTATACCTCTCTTTTAACTAAAATACACTACGCCTCTGCTCCTCGCGTGTGAAGAGATGAAAAGCCCTGGCCAAACCCTCCCTGTGGATAGCTTAGCGTGTTCCTAATCATTTAAATGGGTCTGCCTGTAGTAACGCATGACTTTTTTAAAAGTAAAACTTTTCTTCTTCTAATAGGTGGACTTCATACCGTGAACCATCTCCGTACACTCTGTAGCTTCATGCATGCCAATTGTATATCGACTACTGTATCTTAAATGTACAATTTGGACAATGTAGAATTTCAAGCGAATACAGAAAAGTGGTAATGCCCAAAGTAGGAAATAAATCAAAGGAATTTAACAGATACAAAGAACTTGAAGCTGGAATTTACTGAACAACATATACGAAATTATCACACACTTACCTCTCCTTTGTGCTATTACGTGAGTCCCGTGTGAAAAGATGTCCCCTAACGACGAAAGGAAACGAGGAAATATCCAACCGCGAACGTCAGCGGTATTGCCAACCATTAATGAAAGGGGTATTAGATGGTGATGACATTGCTTTTTAATAAACCTTCAATAAGCACACTATTCAATGGCGCTCAATAAATTTTCATATTTAAAAACCCCCACCCTGGTATGTCGTCCTGGTAACGCATACCATAGTACATTGGCATCAGTGTTTACAAACAGTCTCCACGCATCATGAATTATGGAGCCTCAACGCGACCGGCTCATGAAACGCTATTCACCGAGCCCGGTGTTCACCTTGAGAGCGGCAGGGTAAATCTGCCTATATTCCGCGACCTAGGGATGTTCGCCATTCGTACTTCGTCGAACATCCCTGTGCTCTGCGAATGACAGAACGCAGAAAAGTCCTGAAAAAACGCACAGTGCTGTCTCTCCAAATTTCGAAAGAGAGAGCCTTTTATCTCCCCTAAGCTCCCGCGCAGCATTTAAACACTCGCTGATTTGTCTTGAAAGTTGTTGGAACACTCCCTAAGAGGTGGTCGCTCGGTCCTGAGTAGAAGAGGTTTTTTGGTGGCAGTGATCGTATGCGCTCTTTCTAGCCCCTTTATTCGACCCGCTTTTCGAAGCAATACAGAGGTTTAGGGAAACAATTGATTCGAAAAAACGACCTCAGGTAATACCTCAGGTAATCCAACAATGCAGATTCTCTCCTTACTCCTTCTCTGTTTTCACGGTCTTCAGCCTGTTAGCCCCAGGTCATGTACGAGCTTTCTCAAGCGACTGCAGGCTTAGACTGATCAGGGTTACTACCTCTTCCATAGCAGATATCATCGATTTCCGCCCTTCAGTGATCCGCTATTCTGCTCGTCTAGTTCAGACACGATGTAGTTGTAACAGCTGCTGATATCGGGTCCATTTTTTTCATCAATGAGCTTAGAGATAATTGGCTGTAAATCTCCTACTAGACCGCCGTCAGAAAGCGGAGACCCGGGCGAGCTCGTATTAGCATTAGCAACGTCGGCTCGTCTCATCGGCCTCGTCAGAGCTGTTGATAATAGGCGTTTTCTCTACGTGGCTTGCTCTCTGTTTGGCCTCGGAAAGTATTATTTATGCTAATAATGGGCAAACACAAGACATGAGCGTGCTAAAATTATAATAATTCGGGGTTTGTAATAGTAGGAAACTTAAACAAAGAAGAGACACTACCACGTCAACTAACACACAGGGCCCAGCCTTCCTTCAACCGCCATCTTGAAAACAACCCACAACCTCAAATTTGACCTAAAACATATAAAATGCGGTGATTATTTCTTGTTTTCTTCCAGCTTCGTCTTCTCTCTAAGGTCAAATCCTCTCTTTCTGAGGCAAAACTTAGAGATGTGCTTGTCCATGCGCTCATTTACATCACAGTTAGATTATTCAACTCTCCTCTTACTATGGCATTGAACCAAACACTCCTACTGCCTCGTGTCTCAGAATGCTGAATGCTGCTGCACAAGTTCTCATAAGAAAACATGAAACCTTTATCATGTTTTCTCCTATCTTAACAATCACTGCATATTGCACCTACCTATGCATTTAGAATTGAGTTTAAAATTCTCCTCTATTGTTTTTAAATCCGTACAACAATTATGGCTACCAAGCTATTTTGTCCGAGCTTCTCTGTCCCACACCAATCCCACACAAAACCTGAGGTGGGTGGGGGCTGGTGATCAAATGACTTTGGGAGCTGTCCCCAGAATACACGGATCATAATAAAAAGAGGAGACAGAGCCTAGTAGTGCGGATTGCACGCCTGGGCTGTTACATGCGTGGCCGAATCAGCGTCAATCCGACTCTGTTTTTACAATACTTCATGTCATTGAAAACCCTACTTTTTTTTTTCTTTAAGCTTTTAATTCATTTTGATATCATGTCATAAATACGTTTTTTTTTATATCTTGTGTATTGTTCACCACTTTGGTCAGCCCCTTCTTGCTATGTGTAGATGTGCACGCACTTAAATGCGCCCAAAACTATTGAAGATTCTTCATTATTAGACAACAACAAAAGTGCTAGGGACTAGAAAAATAACACAATCCTTTAGTAAGTTTACTAGGTTATTGTGGAAAACATGAGTATTCTTCTGTTATTAGAATTTAAATGTTCCTCAGGCCTCGTGGTGAAATTTAATCCAGGTGTTATACACACTTTTAAAAAATTAGTTTTCTTGCAGTGTCTAAAATGGGTGCTGCCATGCCTGTAGAACGACCACAGCTGTTATAGTCTCAAATACACAATTAAAAATCCCACTCCAATTACATATTGTCCAGAATATGCTGATATTGTTATACAGAAAATGTGTTGATTGAAAGAGGGGGGATCATCTGCCTTGGGAGCGTATAAAGATATTAGGGTTTACTTGTGTGGTTCATGATCAACACCGTTGATTAATTATGAATCTACCCCGTGATTCATATATGTTGTTGTGTGCAGCTGAAAGGGAAACCAATTTATGGATAGTTGCATAACCCCTAGACGAATGTGCGAGGTATATGGGATAGATGGTGAGATGCAGGAATGTAACTAAGATGGAGGCGATAACAACGTAAATATAAGGATATTGCACATGGTTTATTGGTACAAGTGGGGAACATTTAACTGTTAATGAGGAAGAATTGCCTGGGGGAAGAAGAAATGTTCTTGAGGCCTGGCCCTCTCCTGGGTATTCTGTGGCTCTGAAGCACCGGCCCGATGGCAAAAGTTCCAAAAAGGGTGTACCTTGGATGTGAAGGATCCAGGAGTGATTTTCTGAGCCCTTTTCCCTCACTCTGGATGCAATACAGTTCTTGAAGGGTGAGCAGGGGAGCACCAATAATCCTCTTAGCATTTCCAAGGTGCGTTCTGTGGTAGGTCTGATGTCTGATTTTGTAGCTGGAACCCAAAACCAGACAATTCATTGAAAGTAGCACAGGACCAGATCCCATGATCGGCTGAATAGAACTGGTATTTCAGCAGCTCCTGTGGCAGGTTAAACTTCTCTTCACGTGGGCAAAGGAAGTAGAACCTTTGTTGGCCCTTTTTAACAACGGAGTCAAGGTGATTGTCCCACTTCAGGTCCTGAGAGTATGTTGGTCCCTGCCAGGTCCTGATCGATGGAGGTTCCCAGGAATCTGAATGACTCCACTGCAATCACGAGTGCTGTCTATGGATGGGGGGAGTTGCAGGGGGGTTTTCTCTTGAAGTCTACGTTATCATCTCCACTGTTTTGAGCGTGTTAGACAGCTCCAGGTTAGACTGCAGAACCAGACAGCCATCTTGCTCAACCTCTTGTCTGTAAGCAGGACTCGTCACCGTTCTGGATGGGAAACGATGACTGTAGTAGTGCATCTGCCAAACTTCAGGAGCTTGACAGAGGGGTCTTTGAGGTGCAGTCATTGCGTAGTAGAGGGAGAAGAGCAGTCGGGGAGGAGGAGAGAAACCACATCCCTGAGGAGCACCCAGTGTTGGTGGAGCGGCTGTTTGACATTGAATTTCCCCAGTCTCAACTAGCCTTTGCCTATCTGCCAGAAAGCTGGTGAATCCACTGACAAGATAGGCTAGGAACAGAGAGCGGGTCAGTTGGTCTGGAGGGCTGGTGTGGTGATGTGTTGAAAGCCAAACTAAGTCAACAACCAGGATCCTCACTAAGTCCCTGTTTTGTCAGATGTTGCAGTTGAATGCAGTTCCCGCATTTGATTGCATCATCCATAGAACCCTGTTTGCTCAGTAAAACCAAATGCAGGGGTACAGTAATGGTCCAGTGTCTGCCTTTCAGATAACCAGAACAGTTTTTTCAAACTACTTCTGATGACAGACGTTAGATCCACATGTCTGTAGTCATTAAGTTCCCTGTTATCCCTTGGTTTCTTGGAACGGGCGGATGATGTGGAGAGTTTGACTGCAGGAAGGCACGTCACACAACTCCAGAGATCTGTTGAGATCTGTGAAAGATGGGGGCCAGCTGGTCAGCACAGTTTTTCAAGACAGGCTGGTGTAACACAATCTGGTCTTGGTGCCTTTCTTCTTTTTGTTCTTCCCTAAAGACCTGGGATCACAAAAATATCATCCTGTTAGACGCGCTGATTTGAAGTGCAGGGAGGGGGGGGGATTGCAGTAGGTGTTAACTGTTTGTGTAGGGCGATTGTCAGAATGGGTGTGGTGGGTTTTCAAACTTTTTTCAATAAAACTCAATTCATGTCTTTAGGCAGTTGTTCGTTCGGTGCAGGGGGGTGGTGTCTTGTAGTGTATGATGCTCTCATCCCTTTCCACACTGAAGTTGGTCATTGGAAGTGAAATGAAGCTTCAACTTCCAACAATCCGCGTTGTTCAGTGTGTTCCTGGCCTGTTCTACAATACTCTGTCCCCAGTTTCTGTAGTCATCCTCTTTGGCCTGACGAAAGATGATCTGAGTTTTTGAGCTGTAAACCCTTCGTACATGCGAGTAAATCCCCTCGCATATTTGACTCGATCCTTAACTCTGGTTGACTAATGATGATTATATTAGCTAAATGCAATAAATTTCCGATTCTCAGATTTTACTTGCCATGTGTGAGTTGGAGCTAATATAAGTTGAGCACATATATAGTCATTCGCTGATTCTGACGTAAGCGCTTTAGTTTCAATCTCCGTAAGAGTGTTTTTTCAGTTCAACTCACTGATGCGCAGAGCACTGGGATTTGAACATACTCTGAAACTCTAGTGTAAATGCGCACCACTCGTGGCCGCTTTGCTTTTTTCTCGCCACGCAAAGAGGGAAGCGAAAGAGAGAATGTTAACATACTGTAGCATAATTAAACGTGCGACCTGTAAACGGAGATTCCTGTGTTGTATTGTTCCTGTCACGACAAGTTGTACACGGAAAGGTTACTTGAAATCTTCTTCTCGCACAGTGTTTTTAGAGAACTGGCTAGTGTGGCTGATACGCTGACGAATGGCACAAAAAACAAATATCAATTGGCTGGCGTTCACAGCTAGTATCAAATCGACCGCATGTGTGTTTTTAAGTTATCAGACAAATCAGGTTCAAGTGAACCACACCACAGCCTGATTAATAGTCATGGACATCCCAGCAGCTCGTTACATCCTTAGTGTGTTATATATTATTTCTTAGTAGAAGGCGGTAGTATTATTATTATTATTATCCATCTTATTTTTGTTAGTCCACCCCCCATTTTCATTTTTTTTACAGAAACACTGAAGTTACCAACAACCGAAGCACCACCACCGCACGTTGACCTCAAACCGTTTTAGTTAATATAATGACTATATGCAGTGCATTCAATACACGGTTTACCAAAGTTTGAATTCTAATTACTAAAGTAAACATATCATTAATTCAATTATAGATGCGGGACAGTGTGTCAGATATGTTAAAAAGGTGTGCCATTTTACAAACATTACAAAACACACACACACACACCACACACACACACACATCTACAAGGGGTCTACAACGGATATTAGTCTCGACACACACCAACACACACACAGTGATCGAGTAGGTTATTCTGCGTCTGGTGGGAGATGGTAACATGCTGTCTGTATTTTGGCAGTTCGAACGGTAAAGAAGTGGCTTGATCCATAATAGTCCCCAAGACAGTGATGTAAAACAGAGTCACGGGTGTTGTTGTTCTGTCTCTGTGATCTGATCAGCGAGTTTCTGTAAAGCCAGGGCTCACATCGCGCTTGCGGAGAGATGTAAACAGCTCACAAGAATCAAAATAGTCCATCTGCATGCACAGGGTTTCAACCGTAATATTTATAAAGCGACAAAAATACTTTTTGTATGAGAATGAAAAAAAAAAATTACTTTATTCAACAATTTGTCAAAGCTCTGGTTGTGTCTCTCCACATCACCGGAGGGGGCAATTTTGGAGAATATGAGCTGAACGCAGGCAGCTTACGCTCTTCTGTGTCAGCCGCGACACAAGGATATGCTGTTTTCTTTCAAATCAAAGTGTAAATACACGTAGAAAACATATCCTTGCGGCGCAGCTGACACAGAAGAGCATAAGCTGCCTGCGTTCAGCTCATATTCTCCAAAATTGCCCTACGGTAATTGTTGAATAAACTGGTTTGTCAAAGTTTGACAAGTTTGTCCAAAATACCCACATTTACCGTCTTTGCACTTGACCACTTGTTCTACCATGATGTATTTCTTGGTCTTTGGCCCAAAGGTTCAAGTGGACGTGAAGATACCACAAATGTGTATAGGGAACTTTTTCAGTACCCAATGGGGACACACTTATAGTGTTGTAAAAATGCAAGTGCTTTACAGGGCTTTATTTTGATTTTCAATAATTTTAATTTTAAAATAAAAATTTAAATGTCTGTTCAGTAGTCTCTGTAAATAGATTGACACAATTTAGTAGTGTGGTGCTCCTAATTAAGTGATAAAAAGTAGTTGCAATTGTTATGATACAGACAATAAACATACTCTCTCTCGCACCAATAAAATGTGCAAACACTTTGTTTTTACTACCAAGTTACATGTTATATGTAATTATTAATAATATATAACTTACATGTCCACTGGAAAGGTTTCCACACACCTCTCACAAGATCTCAGCAAAACCTCTCAACAATTTATTACCAGAACATGAAGAAACATGATGCATGATGGGATAGTCTTAGCCTTAAATATCGCCTCCATGGACTTGTCCTAAATACCCAGACTTGCGGTCTTTGCACTTGATCACTTGTCTACTTATATGACTTATTTCCTGTATTAAGTGTTCAAGTGGGCTTGAAACACCACAAAGTGTGTATAAAAACTTTTATTACCCGATGGGACCCACACTTTATAGTACTGTGAAAATGCAAAGTGTTCACAGAGCTTTTTCGAGTTTCAGTACTTTGCATTTTAAATATGTTATTTTCTAAACGTCTGTTCAGTAGTCTCTATAACAGATGATAAATTATATAACAGATGTTGATAAATTAAGAAATATGGAAATTAATATAATAACATTAAAGGATATATTTCAGAATGCACAGAAACAGCTAAGTGCGTATGATGCTCTGTTTGAATATTTGCAAGACACAAATCTGATTAGAGGGATTTCGATTTATTTTCTCTCCCATTCCTACCATCTGGAACTTGCCAACCGCCATTAACTAAATGGCAAAAAAAGAAGAAGAAGGCTGCATTCAAAACCCACATACTCAAGAGTAGATACCTTAATTTCAATGAGAACTTACTAACGAGCACTAAAAGACTACGTACTCTATAGGCTGATTGCATTAAGTATGAATGAATCAATCCGCCATGTTGATGTTATTGTTATCATGTGACTTACAACAATATAACAGAATGCCCTGTCGCCAAATGGCACCCGAAACCCTCCAGCCTTTTTCCTCACTCACTCATACACTAAGGAGACTGGACCGAAGCCTCTGGTAAGGCGAAAAAGAGGAAGTGTGTGGTGTGTTTTTAACAAACTCGTGGTGTGGAGACATTTAGACTGTTTTTAAGCACTGCTTGCATAGACGTGGAGTTTTATTGCTGAAATGCCCGTCCCCTAGTTATCTACCAAGGGAAATTACTGCTGTGTTTATAGCACCGCTGTTTTACATGCCGTCATGAGCCAACTCCAACGCAGCGCTAGGCCAATCTCCATGATGTACTGAGGTGCACTAGAGACGGCTCACCCTGATGCCGTTTTTATTTCAGCGAGACTTTAAGCAGTGCAAATTACGGACTGTTCTTCCCAAATATCACAAACATGTGGACATTCCCACCTGTGACAATAAACACACTGGACAATGTTTACTCGCAACATGCGCAGTACATACAGGGGCTGCACTCCGCCCCCACTTTGGATACTCAGACCACATCTCATTGTTCATGTACCCAGTCTACAGACAAAGACTCAAATTAAAACAAACCCTGTCACCAGACATGCTAAGCTTTGAAACCTACAAACTGAGGGCATCTTGCCAGGACTGTTTTGCCTCTGACAGACATGGGATGTGTTTAAAAGCTGCAAGGCCACTCAGAGGGACTCTTCTGTCAGCCTACAGGATTATGCTGAATAGTGTGACTAGGACTATTAGCACTTGTGTTGATAACATTGTCACACACCATACCAAGTCAGGAAGTTCCCCGCACTCGAGAAGCCCTGGATAAACAGTCCAGGGCATGCTCGATCTATTTGCAATTTACATCAGGCAATGAGACAGAGTACATAAGCTGCTAAGTACTGACTGAGAAAAGCCAGTACAGCAGCAAGAGGGGACCAGTACAGAGAGAAGCTGGACAGTTTTACTCTTAATGCTGACTTCGGGCAGACCGGAGTTGCAAGGCATGCAGCACATCACAGAATAAAGGACCCATACAAACACTAACTCAGCCAGCTCCTCAGACGGCTAAAGGATGAACTTAACACACATCTATATCCGCTTACGAGGGGGGGGGGGGGGGTGACCTCCAGCATCAAATTTAGAGAGGAGGACATTCACACATGCATGGGGCCACTCAACCCCCCTTCCCCCACTTCCTTACTGGTCTCATCACCTTTGTGTGGTACACAAACCACTGAAAGAAAATCAACCCCGCAAGGCAGCAGGGCCAGACAACATCCCTGGATAGGAGCTCAGAGCTTGTGTACGGAGCTGGCTTGATGTACTCACTTCACTCATCTCAACCTCTCCCTTAGTCAGAGCACGTCGCCCCATCTTGCTTCAAGACCATGGAACATTATCCTCCTTCCCAAGAAAAGCCCCCCGACCTGCCTGAATGAATACAGGCCAGTAGCACTCACTCCAATCATTCATGTGCATTGATGACTCACATTCAGAGCCAGTATGACGCGACATATTGGACCAACTGCAGTAAAGAACTACCTGGCCCAACAGGTCACACTTCAGCTTGCACATTGCCGCTGCCCTCCCATAGTTCACTCTCTCACCTGGAAAAAATAAGGACCTATCGCCCAGCCCCAGCTCTTATTAGGATGCTCTTTATTGATTTTATAGCCTCCGCCTTTAATACGATCATTTCTCACAAACTCACCCAAAAAATGCTGTGTCACTTGGACTACCACCCAAACACTTTGTGACTGGCTCATAGACTTCCTGATGCGTGGTGGCAGACCACAAGTCTGTTAGGAATTGAAATACAGGACCCTCAAACACTGTCATAAACATTGGCAACCCCCGCCAAGGGTGTGTTGCGAGGTCCAGCCGCTACACACTGTTCACACTATGACGTGTTGTCTCCCACAAGGGACAATAACATCATACTGAAGTTCACGGATTGACTTCGCAGTACATAGTACGGATCACTGGCATGGATGATGTGGCCTACAGGAGGGAGGTTGCCGGTCTTGTGACATGGGTGTGAGGACAACAATCTTACCTTCAACATGGGAAAGACAAAGGATAATGATAGTGGGACTTGCGGAAAAAGAGGAAAAAACTCAACCACCCATTGCTTATCGAGCACTTGAAGTGGCGAGGATGAGCAGCTTGTAAATACGTGGGGGTCCACACCAGCAAGGGCCCTCACCGTGTGGACACTCAAACACCACCCAGCTTGGTTAAGAAGGCCACAACACACGGCTGTAATGCCTGAGGAGCCTGAAGGAAGTTCTGGCATGTCACCTAAGATCCTCAACAACTGCTACAGATGTGTTGGTGAGAGTGTCTTGACCAGCTGCATGACCGCGTGGTATAGGCAAGACTACCGTAAGGGACCGCAAAAACGTCCTGCATCGAGTGGTAAGACTGCGAGAGAAGAGCATCATGGACTCCACTGACTCTCTTCAGGGCCATTTACTCCCGGTAGAGTCCACAGAAGAGAGGCCTCCATCATTTAAAGACCCCACCACCGTCCCCAAACCCCAAACAAACTGTTGCACAACTCCTAACCCTCAGGACGGAGGTTCTAGGAGTGGTAATTGCAGGACTTCCAGATTACGTCCTTAACTCCTTATTCCCATCAGCTATGAGACTCCTTAAAAAAGGTAGCTAGCTAATGGACTTCTCTATCTGAGCTAACAGTCGGTCCAAATTGTTTTTCAATCTCATTTGAAACATTTGTAGATGTTCTTTCTGTATACGTACTTAACCATTGTATACATTTTTAATTATTACTCATGTAGACCTCATCTCAGCTGCCACTTGTGTTCCTGGTTACTGCGGCTATTGTGATCATGTAGACTGTCTCAATTTGCATGTTACTACTCCTCCACTATCAAATGTTTTTGCACAGAAAATTAATACTTGTACATTCACATATATGACATATACAGATACATAGTCTATATTTCTATTTTATTTCACAGTCTATATTCCTACTCTATATGGGGGAAGTCGTGGCCTAATGGGTTAGTAGGAGTCGGACTTGCAATCACAATGCTTGCAATCCAAAGGTTGCGGGTTCGAGTCTCGGGGCCGGCAGATATTGTAGGTGGGGGACTAGTGCCGGTAAGTGCTCTCTCTCTCCACCCTCAAGACACTACTGAGGTGCCTTTGAGAAATGCACAGAAACCCTCAAACCATCCAAGGGTTCTCACTGCCTCCGGGTTTAGGCATAGTGTCAACACTGTGTGTGTGTTTCACTGCTGTGTGTGGCACTTTGGATGGGTTGTTAAAAAAGCAGATATCACGAATTACGAGTGGATGGGTCCCCATACTTTGGCTGTAATTACACTGCACTTTCACTTATACTCGCATATATATATAAACATAGTATCTATTAAAACCATTTTTCATTACTCTATATTCCTACTCCTGCTAGCATAGTTTTTTTATTATGTTATAGTATGTATGTATGGATTTATGTATGTATGTGTGGATAGTACATGCCAGTATGTTGTGCTACTAGTGTTGGTTTATGTGGGTATAGTTTTTGCCATGGCTTTTGCGCATTCATTTGTTGACAGCAAAGTAAGACTTCCATGCCTGTGTTATTCCCTCACTGGGCATTATGACAATAAACACTTTGAATACTTTGAATCCTTGAAATGCAGTGGCCACTGTGATTCCTCAAGACCACAAATTGAACATGAAAGTGTGTCCATTTGGAACAGGGCCAAAAGTCCCTTCATGGGATAAGTCGGTTCACTCTGTGGCAATATTTGCAAACACCTCCGGGCAGCGTCATCCAAGACCAGTCTAAATGAATGGTGGGAATCCTGAAAATCTCCAAAAACTGCTCACTGACCTCGCAATTAAATTACATATTTCACAATCCGCAACCAAAATCGAACCGTGACCCTGGTCCCATTAACTTTTTATTGGCATAAGCCCCATTTACATTTAAAAAGCATTTTTTTTTTTTTTTGTTTTTTTTTCAGTATGCTCCAGATATTGGCATACTGATTGCAGATTAATTCACAAGCACCAATCTACTTTCACTGCTGTTTCAATGGTAACCAGAGCACATTGTTACAAACACTGGAAGAACAGAAACATAACCGTAGAAGGACCAGAGGATTGACACCAGGAAAGACTTGTATGTGATGGGATGTGATGCGGATGTTCTTTGCATTATTATTGATAAATAACAGTTCTTTGTCACTTGGTGCAAAATATTTAAGTAAACTGCCTGAACACCTTTTTTCTTTTTATTTTGTACCTTAATAGCCAATGTAAATACATAAAATCTATTATCTACAATTACACAGTTTATTGTTTATTCTAAGCAAAGACCATTATACTTTGTTATAAGACACCAGATAAATCTTACATGCAGTTACACCTCATCACAACAAGGGCAACATTTTGTGCAATGACCTTTGAATAAATGAAAGGTCCTGTTGTACCAAAATATTGAGTTTCTGGTATCTGGTGTTTACATCTCTGGTGATTTCTTCTGTCAAAAAGCAGCGCAGGCACACAGTAGTAACCAAATTTCAGGGGACTGTCGTTAAAGAACAAGGCAAATCTGTATCAGGAGCCTCTCTCTCCCAAGAACCGCCAGTCTGGTGAAGACTACGATTGGCTGTTTTTGGACCTGGAAGGCACTTTTCCCCCCGATTCATAGTAATGCAAGTGGAACCATCCTTTGTAATCTATAGTCTTTGGTTAAAACAAGCGCAGCAAACTTAAAAGAGATGAGCGCAGGTTTTATACATCTAGTCGTAAATAATTTTTTGATGTGATGAATTTGCTCTTTTTTTTGGTCTGTTTGAAGACACAGCTGCATTTTATTTTGGGTATTATAGCATAACCAATCCATATTCTGGGTTGATTTATGTTTTTATATTTTAACCCTACTAATGTGACCCACAGTTCTATCCTTAAAGATTATTCAAAGATATTTACCCTTGTCCATTGTGCTTTTTCTGTGTATATATATGATGTACACAAACACATTATATTTATGTTTTCAGTTTTTTGTCATTATGATGTGTTCATTGTTAAAGATAAAACATCTTTCCTCTGAGTTTGTTTGTAATTATAAGTTCATGCAATAATAATAATAAATAAAAGAACATACGAGTCAACAGGTGCACTAACACCTCATAGCATCACTAACGCTAACAAAAACCCTACCTAATAAAGCTTCCCTCTGTGTTGTGTGGTAACGCGGTTAAAGATCGTTTTATTTCACTAGATTTTCCTGTTTATTGCATTCAATGCTGTTCTATACTGTTGAAACCAGTGTTTTGTAAAAATACATTAAAAAAGGAGCTCGATAAGGAGGGTGATGGTTTTTCAACACCATCTTAATTCATTAATAATTATTTTTATTAATGAGAACAACAGGAAACATGAATAAATTATTAAAATACTTATAAAGTATACCATCACAATAATCAGTCAATAACACCTGAAACAAAGTTTTATATCAAACTTATCATAATCACATATTTACACGGTGTGTGTCAATACATCCTAACTGCCATCTCAATCATCCATGAGAGGTGAGGAAGACCATGATGATTGGCCCCCTGACTACACATCCTTAAAGCAAGAGTTGGAGAACATTGCATGACAATCTGGGCTGCTGCTGTGTCCTCCCCTTCTGCTAGTCCTGCTTCCAAACATTTGGTGTTCCTTCATTCCATGAGCACAACTACCTTACAACATTAAAAAACAAGGTAAATGTTTTACAATTCATGTTGTCACTTTCATATTTCGTGCCAATTTCATTTCATATGTTTATAATTACATTCTAATTTTTGTTATAGCTTTACTTTTGTGGTGTAGTAGGCTAAACACTGAAGCGGTAAGCAGAAGGTTTGCTGGTTCGAGTGGCGTACTGCAAGCCGTCACCAATCAGTGTGTCCTTGAGCAAGTCTCTTTTACTTCCAGGTGTGCTGCCGGAGTTGAATTGGTGAGTCCCCCTGTAAAATGAAGCACTGTAAGTCCGCTTTGGGAAAAAGTGTCTGCCAAATGCAGAAATGTCAATGTAAAAACCTTTTTGCAAAGTGGTCTTGGCCCACAAGACCACTCATTCAAGCTACAACGATCAAATAAAACAACGACCAGGTTGCTCTAATATGCCAGCACTAAGCCGCTAGTTCATAGTGGAGAATTGGTCCCTTGAAATAAAGTGTCTTCCAAGTACTACTATAATATAATGCAATAAATTTAACTATATTATACTACTATAATATAAATTGCATAAATATACTTCATTTTGTTGTTGGGTTTGCTGAAAAACAACAGCTCTCTTGCTCGTTGGTGGCGGTTTCTCTCTCACGCTGTTTTGTTAATCCAAAAACTTTGGTGACGTACACAATCATTTCATCAATCATGGCAGTGAGTAATGGGCTTCTTGTCTCCGGCTATTGTTGTTTGGTGACCACTGGCGCACATGTATTGGTTATATCCTCTGTCGGCGAAGGGGGATTTCCACATGTGATTAAATGCAAGTCAAAATAGTTCAGGCGGGACAGTAGGGAAGGATTCCAGAATTAAGAGGACCACGCACCCAGAACTTGAATTGAGGACAGTAAGGTAGTGAGGGATCGATAATACATCTTTGGATGAGACTATCTCATGGGATTCCCTGTACATGTTGTTCAGTTCGCGGTGTACAATTCCTCTGCAGCAGGGGCTCCTTGGGTGGACTGTGGCGGTATGTGGCATCGATGGGTGGGTCAAAACATCCACTCATTCCATTTCAGATCAAAGCATTAAACAGTTGGCTCGCGCACAAGCAGCTCAGTGACACCCACGAGGAAACTAGATTTGTAAGTGCTCTAGTTGATGTGGTGGATTTCGATGGGTACGAAGTGGTGAAGAAGTAGGCGGACACAGAGCGCACCAGTAGTCCAATGTTTACGGTGAGCACGGGAGAGCACCTGACATCTTGGCAAAACTAAAAACATCCCATGGTGAAAACATCTGACTGAGCAAACAGCTGTCTTTCTTGCAGCAATATTTCGGTCCGGTCACCGCAAAAAAGAAGAAAGTGCATTTTGCACCAGTTAGGAAGGGAAATGAGAGAGGCGGTGGCGAGCCATGAATTTTCGTCTTTATTCTTGCAACACATGAAGGTCATTCCTCAATCAGGTGAACCTAAAAAATTGCTAACTCCCCAGAAGAAGCAAAGTTTTTTTGTCTCGGGATACCATTCATCCACCAACTCTCAGTGAAACTCTCAGTTGGGGCATACGGCTGTCTATAATTCGGACGAAGAGATGCTCTAAATTGATTGGGTGAATGTATTTCGACACTCTTCACTTTAAATGTTCACTTCTCAAATTCATAGTTTTCTAAAACCTTTCATTGTGCTACAATAGCATTTACTGGATTATGAAGTTGTGGTAATTTGGTTGTCCCTGTCCAGTTGTAAACTTGCTTAGATTCAATTGCATTTGGTTGCTGTCTTTATGCCGTTATTGGATTTATATTGTTAATTTTTCTTCTTTCTCTCGTCCCTTATGTTATTTAGTTTTATATAAGATACTACCTAGTCAATATTGTTATCAAGATGGCGCCGCCGAGTTTCGGTCGCCGTCCAGGGCGCCTCCGCGTAGATTGTGTTTTTGTATTTACGTTTTTGACCGAACTTTCTGCTTTTCTTTTTGTCAGCACATAACCGGGGTTCTGGCACTGATCACATTTATGAAAAGGAACACTTGTGGAACATTGGATACCGCCTTCACTAAACCTGTTTCAGGACACTTTATCCTCCAAACCCATTCGTGGCCATCTGAGGTTCTCCGGAACGCCGATACAGACAATGGCCACCTGAATAACCACCCGAGGCGACGGATCAAGAAACACCGCTGAAACGCGCTGGGTTCCGCAACAGACTGAGACAAAGAGCTCACAGTCATCCGCTTACCGAGATTCTGCTCGCCAGTGTCAGTCTCTGGAGAAATAGATGGAACGATCTATAGCCAGGATAAGTTTGCCAACGGGACTGTAGGGACTGTAACATCCTTTGGTTTGCGCTGTGTAACGCCCGTCTGAAACTTCCTCTGTTTCTGTGCCTTTGGAAATAAATCCTCTGCAGAGGTGAGAGCAGATCCGTCGCTGGCTGACGAGCTTAACACTTTCTACGGCCGCTTTGAAAGCAATCTGAGCAGCGCGAGTCTGCCGATCAGCGCATCAGGAAGCAGCATTCAGAGCAGCGATAATCATGTAATTACTGTGTCGAAGGACGAGGTTCGGAGGGCTCTAAAGCGAGTGAATGTCAGGAAAGCAGCCGGACCTGATGAGATTTCTGGCCGTATTCTGCGGTCCTGTGCTGATCAGCTCGCCGGTTTGTTTACATCCATTTTTAATGAGTCTCTTGCTACATCGGTGGTTCCCACCTCCTTCAAAAAATCTGTCATCATCCCTGTGCCTAAGAACAATAACCCCTCTTGCCTGAATGACTATCGTCCAGTTGCCCTTACATCAATAGTCATGAAGGTCTTTGAGGGACTGGTTAAAACTTCACCTGCTCCTCCATCCCGGATACTTTGGACCCTCTTCAGTTTGCTTATCGCCCCAACAGATCCACTGATGATGCCATTCTCACCCTGCAACTCTTCTCTCACACACATTGACAGCAATAACGGAACTATGTAAGGTCTCTATTTGATCGACATATCTCACTTTCAATACTACGATGGTATACAACCAAAATGGTTAATGCCGCCGCGCGTACCGCCGCGCAGGGCCGCGGCGTTAACTGCAATCAGGACGCGTGTTAAATCATTCGCGAACTACCAACTACCGACAGGTGGCGCAAAGGGCGGGTTGCGAACTGAAGTAATTGTAAAATGAAAGGAAGACTTTAAACACAATAACATTATAATATACATTATAACATCCTTAAAAGCCATTAAAAATGGATATCTTAGGCTCAGTCTAACTCATCAAAAAATAAAAAAAAAAAAACCTTTACACAAAGGCTCTTATGCCTGCAATTGTTTTAACAGTCCTTTTTTATATATATATATATATATATATATATATCTATATATATATATAATGATAATATATATATAAGATATAAATATAATATATATAATACGGATTAAATGTTTTTCATTTCGGTTCATTCTTTGGTTTAAAAATAATAATAATAATACAATAATAATCTTCAGAGTTTCCATTTGCAGAGCCGAACTGAGAACGGTCCAGCATTTACAAATAATTCGTATTAACTCTGTCTTGATTTTTTAAACTGCTAACACTTTGCATTTTTTGAATTATCCTTTCTGTGTGACCATAATTGTGAATTGGTGACTTTGATCGCGCTGGTGCAATCACGACGCACAATTCATTGGAACAGCAGTCGTGTTCGCCGAGCCATGCGGCGCGAGCAGCGGGCCACTTTTTGGCCTAATTTTGCTAAATTATGATTTTTTTTTTTTTTCGTCGATAACTGAAACACGGTAATCCAAGTCCGTTTGGGACAAGGAACCCCCCCTTTAATTGAAAATAAGAGTTATAGCTTTCAAGATGGGCAACATGTTTGGAGTTATCCCGAATGCGAGAGAGAGCCAAACATATGTATCGCTTTATAATTATTTTTATTATTATTATTTTTGTGTTGTTGTTTATAAGCCTATATTATTATATAGCCTGCTGCTATATTTATCCTTAGAATTATATATTTTTAATTCTTGGTTCTGTTTCTGATATTTTTTTAAATTTTTTAACAAAAGGGAAAAAAAATTTGTTGTAAAGTGAGGGAACGAAAAAATGTCCTGTTGGTACATTAGTCTAGCATTATTAGGCCTGCCGTTATTTATTTCTGAATTACTAAATGCAACTCTCCAATGTATTTAGTTTTTTAGCGTGTTTTCGTGTATGTTTTATCCACTTTATTTTCATTGCATCTAAAATGACTTCCGTGAACAACAAATATAACTTCAGATCGGCCTCCGGCGTTGCTAGACTGTGGCGTTTTCAAAAGGTTTGATATCAGTTGCTGTCCCATTTTATACAGAAATTGTTTCATTTAAAAAACAAAAAAAAAAATCTAATTATATTGTTAGTTTTATGCTAACATGCCTCAGTCTTCGGATACTATACAAGATACAAGTTCATTAGGCGAGATCTCCTCAAGTGAGGCGAATACAAATAAATAATAAATCAAATTACAGGAAGTTTCAAAGGGGATTAGGCTATTGTGTGCAAACTATTTTGTCCTACCAGAACGCCAAACTAATAAAATTGTCAGCATTAAAAGGTTAGAAATGCGCTTTCTTCTGCTGTTCAAATTTTGTTCTGTGATGAAAAGTAACATTTACATTTCATCCGATTAATTTGTCTCTACAATCGCGGCGAGTTGTTACAGATATTCTGCTCATCTGTCAAAATCAGATACCGATTGAATAGCCTACTGTAGATTCATTTGTTTGAATGCATTATTGCGACAGCGATTTACGTTGAAAGTGCTGTATCGTTTAAAAAATTTATCATGCTTTACACCCGAAAATATCGTAAAATGAAGACAAACCCTTGATAACTACCTTACCATCCGCTCGACTATTGCCGTCATTTATATTCTTCTGACCGGAGAGATTATGTTGATCAGATCTACAAATATTTTTATCAGGGAATTCTTAGCTAAATATGCAGTTATCATTAGGGCTGTTGGCTATTAATTGATTCGTGAGGAGCGTGCTGGAGCGAGTGCAACACGACCGCGTCCTGACTTTTAAAAAAAAAAAAGTCGCATCCTCTTTCAGTCAGAATCACTCCGCTTCCGCCTCATACTCTTCTCGGCAGTCGTGTCTACAAACGCGCTGGGTAGGGTTGAGCACAATCATTCTCAAAACATAAAACTATTTTTATTTTATTACAATTTTCGTTTTATTTTTGTTTCAATGAAAAAATCTTGGTTAGGGCATCTCTCCATTACAGAAGACTCTTCTGAGGAAGAATTTATGCAAAACCGTATAAATTCTTTAAAAACTTAACAGAGATGTCTAGATGGTAATTTTTAATATTCTTGCTTCCCACTAAGATTTTTCTAGTTTACTAGTCGTCATTGTCATTATTTCAACAATCGCAAAGTTTATATTAAATTTACACTATAATCACACCTTAATATATATCCAAGCTCTCAAGAACATGCCTTAAGTGTCGTCCCAAAGGCACAGGGCAGAATAGCCTAATAATTATGAAAACGTAGCCAGTTTAATTATTTATTAATAAACAAATGTTTCTTGTCGCTGACATGAAAGTTGTACAAGTGCTGCTCTCGCCACATGGACGCTGCCTTTAAACGAAATACAACTTCACAGATCTAATATGCTTTCGTTTTGAATTGATTCGTTTAAAACTTTAAGCTTTCCATGTAGAGATATTTCCTGTATTGAGACGCCACATGTTCAGTTATTTCATTATTAGGAAAAAAATCTGTGATCGAGAAGGGCGCCCCCCTGTCATGCATTAATAATTTTTGCACAAAACATTGAATATAAATAATGAATTCACCATTTGCATATGATTACAAAGTAATAATCATTTTTTCCATGCAATTATCCAAAATACACCAACAACAGATTTGTAATGAAGATAAAATATTGGAAGACAAATAAGAATAAATGCTGCTGTGCACATCAGCAATCATGCGCATTCCGGCAAAATCTTGCCAAGGATATTTTACGGAATATTAGCCTATACAAACCTGCATTTAAAATGCGGCTGCAAGTTATTTATTTCTTTTTATGTATTGTAGTTTTACTTTACTTGTAAATCATATGAAAGCAACGCAAAGAAGAAGTTTCATTTAAAATCATTGAAGTTGTCAATCTACTGAAGCTGCTTTTTTTTTTTTTTTTTACAATCGTGTGACACTTTGGGATAAGTGGGACGGTGTTATTATCCATCCAACATTCTTTAGAGTTTGCAAATGATAATTAGTTAAATCGGCCAGGTTTAAGTTATTTCGTTTCTTGTTTTAATTATGGCCATAAAAATGGGAGCGAAAATTATTACAGTGCCTACGTTTTACTAAAATAAAAGAAAATAATTTATAAACACTCAACCTAGCTTCCAAATAGGCTATCACTTTGAAATGCATCCGAGGCAAAGTAAAACACCATGCTTTTTGTATAATATACACACATAATTCATATTATATAAATACTACTGCATTCACTGATTTAAATGTGTCCTATTCTACAATATGGTGTAAGAGAACATATAAGCCACAGGCATCATAGGCTTGAGCATTTATCCTGCTTGAAATTCGTTCTAAGAAACGCACATAATCTTCATAAATACTCAACTTTCATCTGTGAATATTAAAGATATTTTTCTATTCTTTTTCGCCCTCGTGCATATCAAATTATAACCACTTCGGTGAGGCAAAGCTGACGTCATATTGCGAAAAAAAGTCGTGCTTTGATGCGCTTGATTTAAAAAAACCTGGGATTAAGCGCCAATCATCACTCAGCGTCAAAAGTGCCAAATGCCACTTTGCCGACGCCGCGGCAGCGGCGGTACTAGCTGCAATAGAAACGACTTTTGGCTGTCTACCTACTGTATAGTCCCAATCACGCTCAGCTTCTAAAACTCATGACCTCGGCCTGAATGCTTCAATATGGCAACTAGGATTCTTGATCCCCTCACCAGCAGAACCTCGGAATTGTGACAGTAGCCAGTTCAACCTCTAACTCCATCACCCCCATCACCCCATGAATGTAGAAGCTTCCACAGGGCTGGGTCCTAGGTCCCCTTCTCTACTCTCTCTACAAGACATGACTCCGCGTTTCTTCCGCACCAGCTCCACCATCTATTATTAAATTTGCTGATGATACTGTGGTTCTGGGCCTCATTTCCCAACAATAATGATACCGGCATACTTGTGATTATGGTAAAGAAATTACCAATCATGGTGCCAGGACAATTGTCTCTCTATGAATGTGAGCCAGAACCCCTAATGAAGTGATTGGTGACTTCAGGAAGAGACAGCAGCAGCCCTATACCCTCACTAATGATCACGGGACCACCTGTTTGGAGAGGGTGAGCAGCTTCAATACCCTCCAGTGTAAACAGTCTCCGAGGACCTTACTTGGGGACTACACACAGTCAAAGAACACAGGTTAAATAAAGAAGCCACAGACTGTTACCACTTGAGACAGAGCTGAGAAAATTCAGGGTTTCACCTGCAATCCCTGAAAACCTTTCTATTCAGGGGCCATTCAAAGCGATTGTGATCTCAGTGTCATATCAGTGTGTATGGACTCATGCTCCAGGTCCTGACTGCAAAGCCCTGCAGAGGCGTAATGTGCGCTTAGCGGAGCCGCATCTCAGGTCTTGCTCTCCCCTCTCTGCAGGAATATCGACACATCAAACGCTGCATAAAGACAAGCGCGTAAAAAAATTAATCAAGGACTCCCTTTCACCCCAGCAAACATCTTTCACTTTTTGCTGACATCTAGGTAACGCTGTTCCGTAGCCTGATGCAAACACTGAGAGACTTAGGAGTAGTTTCTCTTCCCCAGGCCATTCACGCTCCTAAACTCAACACCATCCTCCTAAATCTGCATGTCCTCCACTAATATTCATCTTTATCAGTAAGATACTTCATCATTATCACTACCTCACATTGACATACTGAAAGTTGTTCAACCTCGTTTGCAACATTTTGCCCTCTTGATACATGCCGAGGTGATCTTGAATTATTTAAGACTACAGTTTACTTTCATCGCACTATTATTTTTACACTATATCTGGTAATTCCTAGCTTATACATCCTCTTTTATAATCTGTTTATATTTTATTGCTCATACTTTTTTGTGTTTACTTGTATGTTCATCTTTTCATGAGCTATATTTATCTTTATTTTCATCTGTGGTGTATTCTTTTAATAATTGCCATCTGTGTCCATCAGGAGCAGACCTGGACACAATTTCACTTGCGCGTTATATATGCTCTATATAATTGTGTATGTGGACAAATAAAAAACATCTTGAATCTTGAATCTTGAATGGCCTATGCGGCCAATGTTGGTGCTTCAGTACTGGGCCGGTTTTTTGGTGACCGACACGGCATCATAGTAGGGGCTCTGGGCAGGTGCAGGGTTTTTCTTGTTTTTTGAGCTGCCATAGTTCTTGGAAAATGTTGTTCTGAATTTTTGAATTGGACGGGAAAGAGGGGTGTGTGGTTAATGGTAGCACTCACACGGTTGTATAATTTCAAACTTATATTTTGTAGTATTTATTACAGGTATTCAGTTTGATACCCTATTTGACTTGACCTTACTATTCTGACTTTGACATAGATACTGGCCTAATGGCCCCTCTACAAAACACACCAGGTTTTCTGGATTTTTTGCAAAGAAAGAAAAGATTGATATAATGTTAGTTCAGAATCCCCATTTGAAAGAGAGATCCACAGGGTAATAAAAGTTTTATGAAGTGGTACGCACCAACTGGGCAGATACTAAAACCAAGGTGTCCTTAATATTGGTGCGGACGGACTAAATAGTACGATTTTGAGATAAAGGTTGTGATAAAGATGGTAGAAATAACACACATAAAAACAGAGATGTGAAATAGGATATAGTAATTCTTTCAGTTTATGCCCCTTTACTCCTGATCCCTATGTTTGTCTCTTTTTGGTCAACCTATCTCTTGAAATTTTCGATTTTGGAAAATTGATTGGGTCAGATCCGAATTCCTGTAATCCTTGGATAGAATTGGACCAAAGGAACATCACAACCCTCACGGCTTTTTTCTAGAAACAACCTTCGCAGTGGTACTCTCATCCTCGTTGGTGGATAGGTTCCAATTTATTACATCCTTCTGCATAAGTGCTTCACTTTTTTCTCTCTGCGACTCCTAAATCATATTCGGGGAATTGACTAGAATTAATTTCTCTTCATTATCTCATCTGTTTGTGATGCCGATATCGGTTCCTTATCCCTGTCAGACATGATGGACAATTTCTTGCAGATATCTTTGATCCCTATGCCGCTCGTGCCACTAATGTAAAGTTTAACACCGAAATTGTATACAGGATGGAACTTTTTGCATCCAAGTTCAGAATAAATTAGCTGAGTTTATTGAAATTAACTGAGTTTCAGTGAATGACCACGAACACTTTGGAAGAGTTAAAAGATTTATAGGAATCCTCAATTTTCTATGCCTCTTTGCCGTCATAAAAAAAACATCAACAAGAGAGTTAATGGACGCGATAGCTCCAAATCCTGACTACAAATAATCACTCCCACTTGTATTTCTTCAGGACATGCACTCAGCAATCATGGTGGTTCAGGGTCCAACAGATTTCACAGGGCAAATGTCCTGATTCAAAGATCCGGCAAATGACTATTTTCAGGGAGTGACCAACCATCGTTTAGCTCTAAGAATACGCACAGTGAAAGTTTATATATTTCGAAGTGAACTCCCAATCTGGGTCCTAGATGCCCATCCTGGCAGGCATAGATGGTATTCCAATCTAATTGCAAGACTATTTTCGGTCAGATTTAGGCCCCCTCATTTAGATATGATAATGTCTCACTTACTCAAGCTCCCATTTCATCCATCTAAGCAATATCTTTAGATTCGCCTCCTGTTAAAAAAAGAGAAAGATCCTACTATCCTGTTCTAAATACCGGCCCACTTCTTTGATGGGACTGATGTTAATATTATATGCTAAAGTACTATCTCGTCGTCTAGATAAATGTTTTAATAGGATTAATTCCTACATGAACCATACAGGATTTATTAAACTATCTCCGTCGCTCTACGTCACCGATCACTTAGGCCAGGTTATACTCATCTTTTAAATTCCACAAATATCAAGGTGCTAAGTACCAAAAACGGTACTCAATAAAGTAAAAGTACTAGTCTGAATAGTTACTTGAGTAAGATAAAAAGTATCGTGTAAAAAACGACTCAAGTAGTTAGTTACTAGTTTCGTTGGTTTCTCTACTATATCTAGAGTCCTATTTTCATTTAGATATATAAAATTGTTTGTAGTGTGTGTGTGTTTGTAGTGTGTGTGTGTACGGTGTAATGTAGTATATATATGTTAATATATATATCTCTATATATAATATAATTATATGGATATCTATATTATTTATAGAATAATATATGTGCCCCGTGGCCTGATCTCTGCGTCTCTGCAAGTTGCCCTGGAAACAAACAGCACACCTGCACCCTGCTCTGCATGGTCTGAGCGCTCACAACTGCTTCCCCATCATACGCTAGCTCGGAGAGGATGCACACAGGTGTAATAATAAGTTTTATGAAGTGGTATCGCACCAATCTGCAGATACTAAAACCAAGGGTGTCTTAATATTGGTGCGGAGGACTTTAAATATTACTATTTTAGATAAAGGTTGTGATAAAGATGGTAGAATAACACACATAAAAACAATAGTGGCGAATAGGAATATTATATTTCTTTCAGTTTATGCCCCTTGTACTCCTGACCCTATTTTTTGTTCTCTGTTTTGTCAACCTATCTCTTGAAATTTTCATATTTTGAAATTGTATTGGGTGCAGATCCGAATTCTGTAATCTTGGATAGAATTGGACCAAAGGAATCACACTCTCAAGCTTTTTTTCTGACAAACTTCGGCAGTGTGTAACCTCATCCTCGTTGGTGGATAGTTGCCATTTATTAAATCCTTCTGCTAAGTCTTCACTTTTTTCTCTGCTACTCATAAATCATATTCGCGAATTGACTATATTTAATTTCTACTTCATTATCTTCATCTGTTTGTGATGCCGATATCTGTTCCTTATCCCTGTCGGATCATGATGGAAATTTGTGCAGATTATCTTTGATCCCTCTGCCTTCTCGTGCCACTAGATGTCAATTTAACCCTAAATTGTTACAGGATGGAAATTTTTGCAGTCAATTCAGAAATAAATTTGCTGAGTTTATTGAAATTAACTGAGTTTCAGTGAATGATCCACGAACACTTTGGAATGCAGTTAAAGGATTTATAAGGAATAACTCAATTTCATATGCCTCTTTCCTTCAGAAAAAAAACATCACAAAAGATAGTTGAACTGGACTCATAGCTCCAAAATCTGACTAGAAATAATCAACATTGTTTCTCAGACAATGCACTCAGCAAAATCATGGTGGTTAGGTCCGAACGAGATCCAGGGCAAAATTCCTGATTCAAAGATCCAGGCAGAATTACTATTTTCAAGGGAGTAGACCAAGCCATCTTTTAGCTCTAAGAATACGCAACAGTGAAAGTTTGATAATATTTCAGCAGTGAAATCCCAATCTGGGCTCATAGATGCCCAATCTGGCAGGCATAGATGGTATTCCAATCTAATTGTATACTAATTTTCGGTCAGATTTAGGCCCCCTCATGTTAGATATGATAAATTTCTCACTTACTCAAGGCTCATTTCATCCATCTATCAATATAGCTGTTATTTCTCTCCTGTTAAAAAAAGATAAAGATCCGACTTCCTGTTTTCTAAATACCGGCCACTCTCTTTGATAGGGACTGATGTTAAATTATATGCTAAAGTACTATCTCGTCGTCTAGAGAAATTTATGAATAGGATAGTTCATCATGACCAAACAGGATTTATTAAATCTCGCTCAGCTTCAGATAACTTAGGCAGGTTATATCATATTATTAATTCAACAAATATGCAGAGGTGGGTAGAGTACCCAAAAACTGTACTCAAGTAAAAGTAAAAGTACTAGTCTGAATAGTTACTTGAGTAAGAGTAAAAAAGTATCGGATAAAAAAACTACTCAAGTAGTTAGTTACTAGTTACTTTGGGTTATATACTAAATATATAGAGTCTATTTCATTTAGATATATAGATAAATTGTTTGTAGTGTGTGTGTGTTTGTAGTGTGTGTGTGTCTGTGTATGTATGTATATATATGTATATATATATATATATATATATATATATATATATATATATATATATATATATATATATATATATATATAGTGTGCCACGTGTCCTGATCTCTCGTCAGCGTTGCCCTGGAAACAGAGCAGGCACACCTGCACCTGCTCATCATGGGTTGAGCGGCCACGCCTGCGCCCCATCAGATGCTGCTCTTTTAAACCCTGCAAACCGGCACAGAGGTGAGAGATGTCTCCGCAAGACCCGGCTACGTTACGAATTGGACTGGTTTGGATTGGTTTTTGTTTTTTTTTTTCCCCCACGTTCTTACCTCATGTAGCCGCACTGGGTAGTACGTTAACGTTAGGCTCAAATGATATATAGGGAATTTTAATAATTAATCAGGAATATGATTAATATATATATCTCGCGTAACAATTACATTAAAATTATTGAAGATGAAAAATAGGTCAATTGTATATATCAATAACTCATTACAAGGCACTGTAATTTACTCATTAATATTTCAATATTCCATTCTTCATATCAATTAACGTGATATCTTTTACTGGGAATTAATGCAAATCAAACAGTGGTTTGTCCAGCAAACGGTCGTAAGATTAACTTATCAACTTCAATTAAAGTTATCACTTCTTATAATTCCAGGAAAAATAGTTTCTGGCCATGATACCATTCTCCCGTCCTTATAAAATTTAGGTTACTGGAAAGTAACAAATAAGCTTTGTAGCTAAGATCAAACATTTCATTGACTTCGTAATGTGAGCATTTTAGACAGAAGCAATCATGAATATATTGGCTTTTAATAATTGAACTAATAATACATCAAACTACGATTCACACAGAGTAAATATGCGTATAACAATACAAACAGTAAAAACAAATACAATACAAAAAGAGTAACAAGAGAGAGAGAGAGAGAGAGAGAGAGAGAGTGAGTGAGGTGTGAGCGAGAGAAGGTGAGAGAGAGATAGGCAGAATCATGCAGAATGATCGCGCAGTATGGCAAAATCACATACAGTAACCTTTTTGAAAGACAATAAGGAATCTGATCACCTTGAAAAGGGAAAAGACAACCTTAAGCAGCGTTTAAATCTCTATAGGAAATAATACTTGCATGTGGGTATCTTTGTGCCTGCTAAGAGCTGGGCGTGTTCTCTCGTGTCTTCCGGGGCGAGCAGACTCGCGCGAAGTTTCAAAGGTTCAACGAACGTGGAGTTACCAAAGAAATAATTCAGAGTTCGTCTCCCTCGTGTAGGGAGAGGCGAATATAAGAATAAAACTTAGTAAAGAAAAGCAAAGAAAAACGGAGATGAAAGCTCCCTAAGGAGCCATCGCGACAGACGTTCTCTCGACGAAGTGCCGAAACAAAAAGTGCAACGAGAAAGTTCTGTGTCAGTCTCTTATGGAGCGACTGGGTTCACGCCCTCTGTTTGCGCGAACAACCAATGAACGTCCACGATCTGAAGCGGGAAAAAGTTCCTTTGTCTCTGGGGAGACACCCACTCGAGTGAGTTATGGTGTTGTCAGAATTCAGCAATTATATTCCAGCAAGATGGTAATTCCAGAATAATACATTTTACTGTAATTTCCTATGTATGAGTGGTTCGGTCAAGCAAGATGGTTAAACAGATACCAAAAATGACAGGTAAAGGTAGGAGAAACATAAAGTTACATTCATATGCAGAATTACAAACATTTAAACTGTGATTAACACAATAAAATTGTAGATACTCCAATTTGATATGGAAGACATCTAAGCACAAAAAGGAAATACAGTCAATACATTTAGAATATATTTACTTTCCTTTTTCCTTACAAGAATTCCTAGCGAGCTGGGCTTTTTCTGTTTTCTCCCAGTTTGGGGTAATAAAGTTTTACGATCTGGTCAGGAATTTAAACCCAGCCATGCTGGCACCAGGCCGGCCATTCAGCTTGCAGAGAGTTTTGATTTACCTGCATGAGTTCAGGGGCTAAAAGCTTTGGGTTTTAGCCAAGGAATGTGCATTGTTTTAGATTCAACGAGCCATGATTCATTAATTCAGAACCAATGAATGAATGAACTGCTCATACGCTACAGTCCCCCTTTCCGTCGGATGAAGTCCCTGTGTGGACATCATCGGACGGCAATCATCACGATGGGCAGATGGCAGGTGAATCATGATGGTCGTGTAGCAGGTGGATCATAATGGCAGGTGGTTCCTGGAGCTGAGGATTCAGCTTGATGAGGTTCAGTGTGGTCTCGGACTTGGCACCCCCCTTCCGGGGATTCTGTCTGAGACCTGTAGAGATGCACAGTGCAATGTCGGCAGCGGTCCAGGCTCGGACAGCAGATGACGGGTTCACAACGGGCCGTCGAGACAGTGCTTGGAGGGCTGTGTCGACGGGAGCAATGTCAATGTGTCGGGACCCCCTTTCCTCAATCCAGAGTTCCAGTTCTGGATCTAAGATGAGGTTGTAATTCTTGAAGGATGGGAGTTCCAGTGCTGTCTGGTACTCTTCACTCAGAAAATGGTATAAGGCCAGGTCGTGAAGGTAGGGCGTGGCACCTTTCGGTACTTGAATCCCCCTATTCGGGTTGGGCACGTTGACACGGCTGGTTGTGTCATGCTGGTCGTAAGTGAGAGTAGCTGTACGCACGGGAGTGTTGACGAGCCATCTGTCACCTACAATCTCTGCTTGCGTCTCTGTGGCTTGTGTACGAGGCTTGGATTCGGCAGGGCAGTGTGTGTCGCTGACCAGGGTTTGCAACCTGCAGATTCCTTCAGTGTTGTTTCTGAGGAAGGGTTTGCTAAGGCAGAGATAATGAATGTCTTTGGTCAAAGTACACATGTGCAGGTTTGGGGCCAGGTACAGCTGTGTGTCGCTGTCGTGGTAGGCCACCACATCTGGAATGTGCTGTCTTTGTGTGGGTGTTGCTTTTCCAAAACCTGACATTGACAATGTCTTTAAGTCTGTAGACTTGGCTTGACTCACTGATGGGTTGGTTCAGGAGCACATCCACTTCCCTCTGCTCGGGATTGATGTGCAGTAGGATGGCGCTACCCAGAGAGTAGGCCAGGTGTATTTGTAGTGGGTCAGCTGGCGTGGTGATGGCGGAAGCCAGCACAGTTAGCACAAGGCTTAAGGGTATCATGTAAGGTGGGATTCTACCCGTGGTTAGGCTGTCATTGGAGGAGTTAACCTCCCACAGCATGTCTGTTGTTAGCGCTGGCAAAGTCTTGGCAAAGTCATTCTGGAAGGCAGTAAACAGCGGTTTCATGGAGTTCACGGCCTGGTTCGCTGCATTGACACTGGACATACCAATGTTAAACAGAGTTTCTGGCGGCAGCGGCGGCTCCGAGCAAAGCTCCCAGGAACCGTTTGGAGTGGTGGTTGTGTCCAACTAACTCCACTTGTGTAACAGTCATTTTCTCACGTTGGCTGAACACGTGTTTGACATCGGCCTCAGCGTGAGTGAGGGAGTTCTCTGTCCATCGTGCACCTGCCCAGCTGTATTGGGCTACGGTGCTGGGGTAGTGTGGTCTGTAGTTGGTGGTCAGGAGTCTCAGTTGTTCTCTCTGTGGCAGCCGTCCTCTGGTTGGCTGACAGCACAGCATGGCGAACCACAGCAGCATCCTGGTACAGACAACAGGGAGAGAGAGACAAAAAGGGGGGAGGAAGAAACAAGCGAGGGTTGTCTTTGGTTGGACAGGGCAGTCTCTTTACTTCGTGGGCGGCGACTGGGTTTAGCTCGCCTTGGCCCATGTTTTGCCACATCTTGCTGCTGGCATGACGCTTGCTTCAGTGTCTCGTCAGTGGCTCTGGTGCTGCGTTGTGCAGCACATGATGCGTCATGGAAATACATTGGCATTATCCCTCCTTTTGCGCTGTGGCATTACAAGCCTTGGCATTGTGATGTCAGACGGTTCACAACCCACAGTGTTGTTCTGTGCACGCAGCATGTGCTTTGTTTCATGCAGTGGTCTGAGGCACTGGTTGTCAGTGAGTGTAGACAGCGTGCAAGGGTGGATGGAGGGGTTTGAGAGGTGGTTAAGCAAAGTCTTTATGGAGGTGTCAGAAACCCGCTCGTCTGCTATGTTGGTATTTGTAAACAGCGGAGCCAGCGTAAGCGGCTCTGAGGTAGGCAGTTTAGTTTGTAAAGTTCTTATGCTGTGTGTAATCACTTTAACCTTGAAAGTGGGTGGGTGGGTTGGGAGTGACCACAGCCTGTTGTTTAGTGCGCCAGTTTTGGCGAGGGTGTCAGTTTGAACATTTAAGTCCTTGTCGTGACCTGGTAGCTTCGAGTGTCCTTTTACCTTCTTCCAGTACACAGTCACATTGTGTGTTTTTGTGATGTTATCACGTTCCTGGAACAGGTGTTGGTGTTTGACTGGCTTGTTGTTTGCAGTTTTGAAAACCATTCTGTTTCCAGCTCGGAAGATGGCACACAAAACTGAGTCTGGCATAGTTAGAGTCTGTACATGCTTTGTTCAGAAAGATGTTGAATTCAGCTGGTGAGTTGGCGTAGCTGAACGGGCACCTGTTGAAGGTGAACTGTCGGTTGCCAAATGTGAATGCCAGCTTGTGTTGGTTTTCCAGGTGCACCGGAATGGTCCAGAATCCAGAGGCCACATCAAGTGTAGAGAAGATTGTGGCTCCTCTGATTTGGGGTATTTCTTGTTCTAGCTGGGTCATGGGCCGTTGTGACAGCGGCACCTGTTGATTCAATTTCCTGTAGTCAATGGTGGGTCGCCATTCGCCGTTAGGTTTGAGGACGGGCCAGATGGGGGCTGAGTAGGTGCTGTTGCGTGGACGGATGACACCTTTCTCAAGCATAGATTCGATCATCTCCTGCACTGGTTCGTGTGAGGCGATGGGAATCTTGTACTGTTTGACAAAAGTGGGAGGAGCATCAGGGTGCGTAGGGATGTGCACCATGTGGAGGTTGGTAAGACCACAGTCTAAAGAGTCTTTGGCACAGGATTCTTTGAATTTATAAAGAACTTGTCTGAGTCTTTGACGAACTGTATCGCTCTGAATTGCATTAGTGTCTTGTAGAATTCGCTGCACTGGAGATTCAAAACCTGGGTAAGGCTCCTCCATCGGTGTGTCATCAGTCGGTTTGGTATTAAGAGGTGTAGCAGGTTCATCAGTCTCACCGACGCTCTGGTGGGAGACTGTGTATACTGCGAGGTGTTGGTCCTCGGTCAGCTCCGTTCTGCACACCTGGTCTTTGGTCACTGACATGACAGATGTGATGGCGATGAATTTGAAGGGTGCAGTGAACAATGTGTTGTCTGTTCTCCCTTCAGGTATCAGTGCAGGTGGAATGGGCCCTATGACAGGTCGTACACGTTCAAAGTCATGAAAGTCATGGCTCACTAGCCATCCCAGCCGGTAGGCCTTGGGAATGTTGATGTCAGTTACCGTCCAGTTGTTGCACAGGATGTAAACTATATGAGATGACACTTCAGTGAGGGGTGTGGCTTCAAGTGTGAGTCCGAGTTCCACACATTCAGGTGAGGGTTGGAAGGAAACCCAGCGTGTGGTTTAAGGTTTGAACACATCGCATGTTGAGCCGAACAGCGACCCCTTTGGTGTAAGCTGGTATCACCGTTCCCTGTTCGTTGACTAAGGTGCAGAGGAGCGAACTTGAGCCCTGGTTTGTTGTTGAGGCTGTATACCCATGGCTGGCTGCTGGGGTTCCCGTGAGCTCTGTGACCTGGCAGTCTGGCTCTGTGGGAGTTCCCGTGACCTCTGTGACCTGGCAGTCTGGCTCTGTGGGAGTTCCCGTGACCTCTGTGACCTGACAGTCTGTCACCGGCGACCTGTGTGGCTGGAGGGGAAGAGTTTCTCGCACTTGAGCCCAGACTTTTAGCTGTTTGAAGTCCAGTAAAGGTTCAAAGCGATCTAGCAGGTCTTTGCCGATGAGGAGTGGGTAAGTGTCCATTGGTGAAATATACACAGGATGTACTAGACTCATAGGACCAATCGTCAGGTGAATGGAAGCTACCTTGTCAAACCGGATGTCATTCTGGCTGTATGACTGTAAATTCAGTTCACAAGTTTGAGGTGTAAGAGTTCGATCTTGTCTCTTAGCTTCAAATTGGAGTCTTTTGAAAAGTTGAGATGAGATCACCGTAAGGTGTGATCCTGTGTTGATCAGGGCTTCCATGCTCACTCCTTTTCCTAGTGTGATGTTCAGGTGGAGTTTTCGGCCCACCCCCTTTTCGACAAGGTTGCCCAGGAATGTTGGCATCGGGGCAGGTGTGACGATCAATGGGTGGTTAAGGACCGGTCTTGTGTAGCCAGCTGCGAAGGCAGGTAGTCAAAACAACATTTTCTGGTACCTTGTGTTTGTGGTACCTGGTGTGAGGACCTGTGCTGTCTCGTTCAGGGTGTGCAGCTGTCAGCTGTGGAGCTTGGGTGATGCTGTCACCTTGTGATGTGACAGTTAGCTCTGTGGTCTGTGGATGACGAGCAGTGTTCGGGGTGCTTGGCTCAGTCAGATGGCAGTTAGACAGGGTGTTGGTTTCAGTTCTTATGCTTAGACATAGGAGGTCTGGTTTATCTTTCTTGTCTTCCTTGTCTTCCTTGCGAGTTTTCATGTAAAGAAGCTCTTTCAGCACCCTCAGGATCTCTGCTGTCTCAGACGTGGCTGCCCTTTGTTTTTCTGATGTGGTGCTCAGGATTGAGCTTACCAGTGTCGTGTCGAGAGTGGTTCCACTGCCGGCTGTCGGGGCTTTGTGTCCTGGACGGTGGGGATCGGCTCTTTTTTGGGTCGCCGGTCCCAGAATCTTTCATAGCGCTTGCTCTGGTGCTTTGGACGAGCACCACCACGATTATGTAGCCCTCTGCTGGCTTGGAACGGTCTTGACTCTCTGTAAAAAGGTCTGTGACTGTGGTGTTGTGGGGCGCCCTCTAGGGTCAACTCCGAGCAGTGCTCAGAGACAGAGTAGATTGTGGGGTTTTTCACAGTCTTTTCAGAAATAGTCTTTTGCTTGGTGTAAGCTTTGTGGGCTAAGTCCCATGACTCTTGTGTAGACATGCTACACGGACACGCTGAGACTCCGAGATGAAAACTCCAACTGGCATGTAGGTTTCGGAGGAACAGAGTTTTAAAGTTGACATCCTGTTGCATACCTGGTTCGTTGAGTGCTCCGAAGTAGGCTTTCCGTAGTTGACTGTAGAAAGTCTGTGGGTTTTCAAGTCGGCCCTGTTTGAGGTCTATAGTGTTAAGGAGCCCGTGGTCTGAGTCTGGATCAGAGAATTCAAGAATCAAAGTTTTTCTCAGTTGCTGGTAGTCCACTTTGACAGTCTCTGGTTGACGATCCAGAATCCTTTGCACATCACTGCGGGACGTGATTGTTAACAGGTACAATTTGTCCAAAAGCTGTCACGTTGGTGACAGTTTGTAAGTGAAAGTCAATGTCTTGTAAATAAGCGTGAATGTCATGACCTCCTGCAGGATCTGGATTGAACGTAGGGATGTTTCTGGCTAGCTTGTCAAGTTCTCGGGGAGCCGTGCAGGGTTTAGTGGCATGCGTTCTCTGGAAGGGCTCTCCCCCCTCCATTGCTGACAGGTGTTCTTGGAAGCTGGCTGGTGATGTCTTGAGCCGTGGGCTAAAACGCCCCCCTTTTCAGCTCTGGGTTCTTGACTGAAAGGGTTGGAGTGGCGGGCCGGGAGAAACTCTATGGTGTGTGTTTCTCTGTTCCAGCCACTCTGTAATCTGCAAGAATGTTTCAGTTCAGCGTGAACAGTGTCAAGTTCATCTTGGAGCTCGTTTCTCTGCAGAGTAAGCTTGTCGATTTTAGCTCGGGCCGCTTGCAAGTGTTTTTCACAGGCCCTGGCTTTAGAGTCTCTTTCTTTCAGTTCAGTCTTTGCTCTCTCTAGGAGAGTGTCACATTGCTGGAGTTTTTCGTTGAGTTCCTTTTGGGCTTCTCTCTCCAACTGTCCTCTTTGGTCTGTGTCGAGGCGAAGATCTTGCAGGGCATTTTGAAGTCTTTCTACTTCTTTCTGTAGCTCTGGATCTGTGGCGTCCTCTTTCTCGGGCTGGTTCTGGGTCTCGAGGAGGAGCTGATCAAGGCGACTCTGGGTTCGGGCCTGGTCCTTCCAGGCCTCCTCCGCTTGAAGCATAAGTGTTGCTGCTTGCTGTTCCAGGTCGATGTTGCTCCATTCGCTGAGCCGTGCCTGGGTGACGAGAATGTGAACTAGGCTTCCGAGGATCCTGGCGAGCTCTTTGTAGTTGTAGCTTTGGGTTGGATCGTGTGCCATCAGTTCATCTGGCTCGGTGTCCAGTTGCTCTTGGTTTAGGTGCTGCAGGTTACTGGCATCCTTGGGCAGGAAGGGGGTCGTCACTGCTTTCAACCATGTCGAGAGGTTGCCCCCCGTGGACTGCTGGACTGGATGAACGGAACATCCTGGCTCACTGTAGGTGAGAGAAACACAGCATACACACAAAGAGACCAATGCAAGTTCGTTCTACGGTTAACGAGCTATACTCATACGGGCTATGCCGTTTATGAGAATTTTGGGGCTAACTGATGCAATCAGTCAGACAGTTCGCGGAGCCAATTAACTTGGGTCAACGGAGGACCTGAAATGGAGATTTGACAGGCAGTAGCCTAGCGGGTCACGTGATGACACCGGCTGCTGGTTGTCACTCTAATGTTTAGCTTCCTTGGTGGCTCTCATAGGTTACTGTCTTTCTGTGAAATGAAAGAAACAAATCACAACAGAACAAAGGACAGAAAAGATCAAAGTGAAACAAAACACTTGAAATGATATAAAACAGTAGTAACACGATATGTGTTAGGGAGAATAAGGAGGCCTAAGCCTACTGCTAGGTTTTAAGATAGGGCCAACAGGTGAGTGGGGCTATCGGGGTAGGAAACCTAGGAAGATGGTGTGGCTTGGAGAAGAGATGGGCCAAACACTTAAAATATATCCGGGGGAATATCTAATATTTTGTGGCTTATAATAAGTGGATGGGTTTTATCACATTTCGGTAACGCTGGTCGGGCAACCTTGCTCACTGGAAACCTGAGATGACTGTCCAATCACCAAGGGAGTTCTACAATCAAATACACAAAGGATGAACAAGGGGAAACTTAAAGTGAATTAAGGCTTGTTTGTTTAAAATCAATTGAGTAAATATATATGTAGAAATGAGAGGTAACAGCTTTACCTAATAATGATAAAAACAAAAAGGGAATTCTGATAGTGATGGTAATTATCAAAATAACCTAACCCAAAAGAGAGAAGAAAAAGATCAATAATCAAAATAGAAATAGACAGGATGAAACATGGGAGAAGGCCGCAGTAGCTGGTTTTCACCACAAGGGGGTGAAACTCCCTCTCTGTGCTTCACCTTGTAAACAGAAAACTTAATTCAAATTTAAAAATTCAAAACTGGTTTAAACTGAAATTTAAAATAAGCAAGAAGAGAGCTGAAAGCTATGAACCGACTTAACAGGAGATGGCCACTAGATGGCTCACTTCCTTCTAAGTGGGTCAATCAGTGGTTAACCTGAGACACTTAATTTACACTATTTAACAATTAAATTTTAATTAAAATCATGTTTGAACCAAACTCAAAGTAAGTGTGAACAGTCAAAGGCAGGAAAATTTGTCTAACCTAAAATAATATTCGCACGAGCAAAGCTGTAAATGCAAATAATTATTGAGAATTTAGACGGGCTAATTCAACAACCACAGGAAAAAAAAAAAATTAGCATTATCTGAAACGGCCATGAGATGGCGTAATTGCACTCATGCAGACTGAAGTCAGAAGGCAGGGCGTAATTTGAGACTACTAAACCCTTAAAGGACGCCCTCTGGTGTTTAGTTAGCGGAATTACACCCTACTTCAGTGTGATTTAGAATCTGAGCGTTTGTCAGCGCTGATTCTCCAACAGACAAAGGTTTGTACCTTTAAGGTGCTATACTGCACAAGAGCGTGAGGCAGGATTTCTTCGCTGCAAAACACGCAAATGTGAACAACAGGAATTGTCCGTCTGTTGCACTCCCATACACATTTATCAAAATAGCACTTATGATTTAAATGTTTTAGGTTTAAAATTGGGTAGCTAAGCCAATTTTTCGACCAGGAGTTTTATCGTTTATTTTTGAATATCACTGTGGTTAGCCACGAATTCAATAACGATATGTAATTACAAGGCCTTTTTAATTACTGAATCAAAGGAACGTCGCTCTGATCAGATTTACGTCTCGTCCTAAAAAAAGAGATTTCTTCGTCTTTAATAGGCGGGTTACTAATATTAAAATGTTCTCACTGCAGAGAGATCTTGATCTTCTCTTAACAGGACATTTAACATTATACTGCAGTGTACTTTCAGCAAAATAACAGTGACTATACTGTTAGGTATTTCTAGAAACTGTTAATGTGCTGACTGATCAGCTTTTTTTTGTCTCAGTCAGTTAGGAGTGAGTTCGCGTCTTGCGACTTATCTCACAATCTCATAATTTCATAGCGCGCGTGCAGAAATTATTAATAACCATATAAACAGATTGAAACTGAATTGCTCATAAAACGAAGTTTGAAATGCCCGCGTTTCTCCACCAAAATAATGTAGCCGCACTGGGTAGTACGTTAACGTTAGCTCAAATGATATATAGGGAATTTTAATAATTAATCAGGAATATGATTAATATATATATCTCGCGTAACAGTTACATTAAAATTATTGAAGATGAAAAATAGGTCAATTGTATATATCAATAACTCATTACAAGGCACTGTAATTTACTCATTAATATGTCAATATTCCATTCTTCATATCAATTAACGTGATATCTTTTACTGGGAATTAATGCAAATCAAACAGTGGTTTGTCCAGCAAACGGCCGTAAGATTAACTTATCAACTTCAATAAAGTTATCACTTCTTATAATTCCAGGAAAAATAGTTTCTGGCCATGAAACCATTCTCTATAGTCCTTATAAAATTTAGGTTACTGGAAAGTAACAAATAAACTTTGTAGCTAAGATCAAACATTTCATTGACTTCGTAATGTGAGCATTTTAGACAGAAGCAATCATGAATATATTGGCTTTTAATAATTGAACTAATAATACATCAAACTACGATTCACACAGAGTAAATATGCGTATAACAATACAAACAGTAAAAACAAAGACAATACAAAACGAATAACAAAATGAGAGAGAGAGAGAGAGAGAGAGAGAGAGTGAGAGAGAGTGAGTGAAAGGGTGAGCGAGAGAAGGTGAGAGAGAGATAGGCAGAATCATGCAGAATGATCGCGCAGTATGGCAAAATCACATACAGTAACCTTTTTGAAAGACAACAAGGAATCAGATCACCTTGAAAAGGGAATAGACAACCTTAAGCAGCGTTTAAATCTCTATAGGAAATAATACTTGCATGTGGGGTATCTTTGTGCCTGCTAAGAGCTGGGCGTGTTTCGCTCGTGTCTTCCGGGGCGAGCAGACTCGCGCGAAGTTTCAAAGGTTCAACGAACGTGGAGTTACCAAAGAAATAATTCAGAGTTCGTCTCCCTCGTGTAGGGAGAGGCGAATATAAGAATAAAACTTAGTAAAGAAAAGCAAAGAAAAATGGAGATGAAAGCTCCCTAAGGAGCCATCGCGACAGACGTTCTCTCGACGAAGTGCCGAAACAAAAAGTGCAACGAGAAAGTTCTGTGTCAGTCTCTTATGGAGCGACTGGGTTCACGCCTCTGTTTGCGCGAACAACCAATGAACGTCCATGATCTGAAGCGGGAAAAAGTTCCTTTGTCTCTGGGGAGACACCCACTCGAGTGAGTTATGGTGTTGTCAGAATTCAGCAATTATATTCCAGCAAGATGGTAATTCCAGAGTAATACATTTTACTGTAATTTCCTATGTATGAGTGGTTCGGTCAAGGCAAGACGGTTAAACAGATACCAAAAATGACAGGTAAAGGTAGGAGAAACATAAAGTTACATTCATATGCAGAATTACACACATTTAAAGTTTGATTAACACAATAAAATTGTAGATATTCCAATTTGATATGGAAGACATCTAAGCACAAAAAGGAAATACAGTCAATACATTTAGAATATATTTACTTTCCTTTTTCCTTACAAGAATTCCTAGCGAGCTGGGCTTTTTCTGTTTCTCCCAGTTTGGGGTAATAAAGTTTTACGATCTGGTCAGGAATTTAAACCCAGCCATGCTGGCACCAGGCCGGCCATTCAGCTTGCAGAGAGTTTGATTTACCTGCATGAGTTCAGGGGCTAAAAGCTTTGGGTTTTAGCCAAGGAATGTGCATTGTTTTAGATTCAACGAGCCATGATTCATTAATTCAGAACCAATGAATGAATGAACTGCTCATACGCTACACTCACGTATTTTTTCTGGTTCCCCAGGTGGCGCTCCTCCCCCAACGATGGAAGAGCTGTTGAAACACCTCACTGAGGTGAGCATCCGCCAGCAGCAAATCGTGGAGCACATGGCCGCCCGGCAGGGGGAAACCGAACGTGAGTTGGCCGTGCTCCGCCTCGCCACAGCCCCCCGGAACTCCGCTACCTGACCCCCGTGTCCAGGCAACCCAGCTGCTGCCCCGGATGATGGCCCACGATGATGTGACGATGTACCTCCAGATGTTTGAGACCGAGCCACTCGGGAGGCATGGCCCAAGGAGGAATGGGCGCGCATCGTGGCACCGCTGCTCACGGGAGAGGCTCTGTGAGCGTACTTCGTGCTGCCGAGTGGCGGCCGAAGACAAACGGGACTGGGACCAGATGCTCCCCTACATGCTCTACGACGTTCGAGAAATCCCTCAGGCCTCCACAGGCTTCACCCCGTTTGAACTGCTCTTCGGCCGACAGCCCCGCGGTCTGCTCAACGTTGCCCGAGAGGCCTGGGAACAACAGCCGGCGGTACACCGGACCACCATCGAACACTTGTGTGAGATGAGGGAATGGATTGACAAAGTGATGCCCATTGTCCGGGAACACATCGTCAGGGCACAGCAGGCGCAGCAACGGCATTACAACCGGGCGGCCCAACCACGGGAGTTCCAGCGAGGAGACCATGTCCTGGTGCTGGTGCCCACAGCCGCCTGCAAGTTCTTGGCCACCTGGCAGGGTCCCTACACCGTTACGGAAAAGGTCGGCCCCGTTACGTACCGTGTACGGCAGCCCGGTAGAAGGAGGGAGGATCAACTCTACCACATTAATCTGCTGAAGCGCTGGGTCGGGACTGGGGCCCAGCTCTCCGCCTACATCAGCTCGACTCCCGTGGTTGTGGATATGGACCCCCAACTCTCCGCCCCCCAGAAGTCGGAGCTGCAGCACCTGGTCAGTCAGTTTCCGGATGTGTTCTCCCCCCAGCCTGGGCGGACCCACATCTTAGAGCATGACGTCCGCACACCACCGGGGACCATGGTCCGGCAGCGGCCCTACCGTTTCCCAGAGGCTCGGCAACACACCATTGAGGAGGAGGTACAGGAGATGCTGAGGTTAGGGGTAACTGAACCATCACGCAGCCCATGGTCCAGCCCCATCGTCATGGCTCCGAAGCCTGACGGCACCCTCCGCTTCTGTAACGATTTCCACCGCCTGAACGAGGTCTCCGAGTTCGACTGTTACCCCATGCCCCGCGTCGACGAGCTACTGGACCGATTGGGAAGGGCCCGGTTCATTTCCACTCTCGACCTCACCAAGGGCTACTGGCAGGTCCCCTTGACGGATCAGGCAAAACCGAAAACGGCCTTTTCTACCCCAAGTGGCCACTGGCAGTACCGGGTCCTTCCCTTCGGCCTACACGGGGCCCCGGCCACCTTCCAACGGCTGATGGACGTCCTCCTCCGGCCGCACCAGGCCTACGTGGCGGATATATAATACTTGGGATACCAGGTGGGCCGCGGCCTTATTAAACCTCAAGAGAAGAAGGTGGCAGCTATCCTCTCCGCGCCGTGGCCCACCTCCAAAACACAGGTGCGGGCCTTTTTGGGGTTGGTGGGGTATTACCGCTGCTTTATCCCTAACTTCTCCTCCTTAGCTTCTCCCCTGACAGACCTGACCAGGAAGGGGCAGCCGGAGAAGGTCTCGTGGACCTCCGAGACGGAAGCAGCGTTCCACCGGATCAAGGCGGCCCTCACCACGGAACCGGTCCTCCGTGCCCCCGACTTCAACCGGCCCTTCCTGCTGCAGACTGATGCGTCTGATACCGGGTTGGGAGCCGTCCTGTCACAGGGCCACAACGGTGAGGAACACCTGGTGATGTTCATCAGCCGAAAGCTGACCCTTGCAGAACAGCGGTACGCCACGGTAGAGAGGGAAGCGTTTGCCGTCCAGTGGGCAGTCCTGGAGCTCAGGTACTACCTCCTCGGCCGCCACTTCACCCTCCTGACCGACCACGCCCCCCTGCAGTGGATGGCCCGGGCTAAGGAGACCAACACCAGGGTGACGTGGTGGTTCCTTGCACTCCAGGACTTCAACTTCACCGTACAACACCGAGCGGGGATGGCCAACGCCAACGCCAATGGACTCTCCTGCCTGTGGTCAGCTTTCGCAGGTCTGTCAGGCTCCACTCCCCGCCCTCCCCCGATCTCCCCGCTTCTCCAGAGGACTAGTACGACGCTTGGGGGGTGGGGGGGTGGTGTGACACGTGTCCCGGGCTCTCGTCACCGTCGCCCTGGAAACAGAGCAGGCACACCTGCACCTGCTCATCATGGGCTGAGCGGCCACACCTGCGCCCCATCAGACGCTGCTCTTTTAAACCCTCCATCCCGGCACAGAGGTGAGAGATGTCTCTGCAAGACTCGGCTAAACTTGTCTTTCCCTTTGCCCGCAGAGAGCAGCGTGTGACCGCCAGCCCCACCAGCCACGGGAGAGCACGGACCCACACTGCACCAGCGCACCGACAAGCAAAGACACAGAGCACCGAGCACCAAACAGCCTCACAGCAACGCCTATCACCACCCTTCCTTTTAATAAAATCCACCCTTCGGGGAACTTACCCTCATCCTCGAGTCGTGTCCTCCTTCACCCTGCCACTATATATATATATATATATATTATCAGCCTTTACTCCAGTTTTCAGTGTCACTTAATCCTTCAGAAATCATTCCAATATGTTGATTTACGATCAGTGACTACTCTTACTCTTTAGCTTTCTATATCATCAAAGAATCCTAAACAAAATGTTCCAAAAAATATTAATCTAAACTGTTTCCAGCACTGGTAATAAATCAATATATTAGAATTATTTTTTGAAGGATCATGACTCTGAAAACTGGAGTAACAGCTGATGAAAATTCTGATTTGCATCACTGAAATAAATTATATTTTAAAGTATGTATTATATATGTATAAATAACCTCTGACACGGGGGAAGAGTGAAAACTCCTCACACGGCTAAGTTACCGAACATCTAAACGTAACGAACCAAATGCACATTGACAGATCTTCTTCTGTCTGTTCTGCAAAATGTAAACAAATATATACTTCTGCAAGCGTAAATATTGTGGAAATAGCAATGTTAATTGTGTCTAGGCAAAGGCATTCCTCCTGGAACAGAGCTAACGCGGGTTTGCAGGGTATTTATTTCATACTCTGTGACAGCTTATTAAATGTAAAAATAATATTTTATTTAATGTACAGTATAAGTTACACATACAACAAACTTATGTCATAGTGGTATTGTGTACTGTGATCGAAAGTAACCTAAGTTATACCTGTTGAGACAACACATGCGGTGTTAATCTAATAAAGATCTTCATCGCAAGCAAACAATAGCCTTTGCATATTTGCTTTCAATTCAGTGCAGATCCAAAGCCACGTCTTCAACGCTCTTGATGTTGCCCAGAGAAAAGTAGATGGCGCGTTTGGAATAAACTGAAGCATTTATAACTTATATTGCATTAAGATAAAGTAACGAGAGGAGCATCACAGCAACGAAGTTAAAGTACAGATTTTTCCCCAGAAATTTACTTAAGTAAGAGTAAAAGTATCCATCTTTAAATATACTCCAAAAGTAGTAGTTACCCAAAAAATTTACTCAAGTAAATGTAACGAAGTAAATGTAACCCGTTACTACCCATCCCTGCAAATATGTCGTCCTCCCCTTGTGCAGTATTATCTCTAAATGCGATGAAAGCTTTCGATCAGCTAAAATGGAACTATTTATGGGTGGTTCTACAGCATCTGGGTTTAGGATCGAGTTTCATAAACATAATAAAAGTTCTGTATGCCAGTCCAGCAGCCTCTGTTCTCACAGGTTCTGTTTGCTCTAACCCATTCTTTATACATCGAGGTACGCTTCAGGGTTGCCTGCTTTCTCCTCTGTTATGTGCCCTATCCTTGGAACCCTTAGCTCAAGCGTTCCGACAATCTGAAATTATTTCTCCCATAATTATATGGAATACTCATCATCATATTTCTCTTTTTGCTGATGAAATCTTATTGTTTTTGGAGAAGCCATCGCATTCTATTCCTCGTGTGTTGAATTTATTTGACCATTTTGGATCTCTCTCTGGGTTTAAAATTAAATAATTGTAGTAAGTCATGTTTACTTCCCCTAAACTTTACAATTGATTCCATGCCCCTTTATCTATCCCATTGGTTCAAAACTTTAAGTACTTGGGGATGTTTTACCTTCCCTCCAGGAAATCGTTTCAAGAAACTATAATAGTATTCTAGCCAAAGTATCCTCAATATTGGAAAATTGGTCTCGTCTTCCTACTTCTTTTCAGGCTCATATATTGGTGATTAAAATGAATGTTCTTCCACATATTAATTTCTTTTCTTCCAAGATTCCTCTTTCTCCACCTGTTGGCTACTGGAACAAACTTGATGCATGTGTTTCACAGTATATATGGGATGGGAAACATCCTCGCATTAAACTGACTACCTTACAACGTTGTAGATTACATGGAGGTCTTTCTTTTCCCAATTTTAGACTCTACGCTCAAGCCTTTTCCATCCACCCTTTATCAGTTTGGTTTGATCCTGACACTTCTGTGTCTTGGTAAGCAATTGAGGAATCTATTGTTTATCCATATAAATTGAAGCATCTTGTTTTTTCGGGGGTTCCGCTTAGCATAAATCCCGGTTTGGTGCCATTGTAATCCACCTCCTCTCCACATGAAGGGATGTTGAAAGACATTCACAACTAGTTACAATATGGCATAGGCATATGGCATATTTTCCATAATAATAATCTTTTGTCAGGCAGTACTCCATTTCATTGTCCGCAATGGACTCATAATAAAGTAAACATGCTGGGAGATATCTATGATGATAGTGGTTTAAAATCCTTCCAGAATCTTAAAACTCAATATAATCTGCCAGGCACCTCCTTTTTTTTAACGTATTTGCGCATTAGATCAGCCCTACGGGCATATGGGGTGCCTTGGAACTCTCAAAAGCCTATTCACCCTTTGCGCAAACTAATCCTTCCATCTTAGGAATCTCATATAAAAAGCTTAGGACATAGTAAGACCTGGAGGTCTAAGATTAAACATATGTGTTCCTGAACTCTTTTCCAAAAATCTTGAACTTTTATGCAGGACCAAAGGGCATGAGCTAAATCACCAGTCTCAGCCTTACATCTCCAACACAAAGGTGTATCTTTTAACCCAAGTTTAAACAATCTGGAAGGGGTCCAGTAAAACCGATGTACAATCTTAAACTGTATAAGACGTATTTTGGCATCCCTCGAAGCCATTTTAGCATTCTTTAAAATTCCCTGCCACTCTTTATCATCTAATATAATGTTCAGATCCCTTTCCCATATTATCTTAAGCGCTTGAGAATTTGCTTCACCAATGTTTTGAATCAACCACGAGTAGTACATAGATGCTTCATGACCCTTCCCGTATAATGAAAAAATCCTACAATGGGCATCTGCTAACTCAGGAAGCTGGGTAGTGGAACCAAAAGTTTCACATAGTAGATGTCGTAGTTGTAAATATCGGAAAAACTGAGATCGAGGTACATTGTATTGCTGCTGGATACACTCAAATGACTTCAAACTACCATTTTCATAAAGATCTCCTAGATTGACAAGACCCTTCTTCGCCCAGTCTTTCCAAAGAAAGGGAGCTTTATTAATACACAGTTTTGGATTCAGCCAAATGCTTGAGCTAACATTTAAATAGGGGTTAAAACTATGCAGACGTGAGATCTTTAACCAAATCGCATTTAAGTGTGAAATAATTGGATGCTTTTTTACCTTTCCAACCAGTTTAATGGATATGCTTGGAAATCTCAACTTCTTGTATACATGGATCTAATGTGAAAACTGTCAATTTATGGCATTCAGCTTTTAATGTTGTGTCAGCTTTTCTAAAATTTTTGTAAAAATTATTGTTATTATTATTATTATTATTATTATTATTATTAAGTCTACCAGGGTTGGGTTCTAAATTTACACAGTTGTTATTTGTTTTATATTACTATTCCAAGAAGAAAATTCAATAAACAGTTGTTAAAAAAAAAAAACGAAAAGAGATGGTCTTCATCCCTCTTGGGGTGGTGCCGCTCTTCTGTCTAGAAATATGGCACATAGTCTTAGAGTTTGTACTTGACTAACTGGGGCCCAGGTCAGGAAGCAGACAGGCTGGCTAAACCGACCGTCTGCTAGCCGCCTCATGTCACAAAAAATCATGTCACCCCCAGCTGCTCCCTGGGCGCCGCAACATAAATGGCTGCCCACTGCTCCGGGTGTGTGTTCAAGGTGTGTGTGTGTTCACTGCAGTGCGTGTGCACTTTGGATGGATTAGATACAGAGCATGATTTCTGAGTATGGGTCACCATACTTGGCTGTATGTCACTTCACTGTATGTCATGTCACTTTTAGAAAACAGTTAATTCTCAGCACATAGAGACTCTTTCACCTAGATATCACACTATACAGACTGTATCTGTTCCCCGAACTAGAAAATACTAAAAACATCCAACCCAATTTAAGAGTAACAATTTAATTGATGTTCAATAAATAAAAAACAGATGTAATATGGATCAACAAATGATAAAGCTTGACTTACGGAATATCAGGTCCCTTTCTAGGAAAGCACTTTTTGTAAATGATATGATCACTGATCATAACCTAGATGTGCTCTGTTTGACAGAAACCTGGCTAAAACCTGATGATTACATTATTTTAAATGAGTTTACCCCCCAAGATTACTTTTATAAACCTGAGTCATGTCCAAAAGGTAAAGAGGGAGATGTTGCTTCAATTTATAACGATGTTTCCAGTATTTGTCAGAGGGTGGACTTCAAGTATAACTCATTTGAAGTAATGATGCTTCATATAACATTATCCAGAGAAAAACATTTTAATGATAAATCCCCTGTGATGTTTGTACTGGCTACTGTATACAGACCACCTGGGCACCATACAGACTTTATTAAAGAATGTGCTGATTTTATATCCGAGTTAGTGCTAGCTGCAGATAAAGTTTTAATTGTTGGTGATTTTAATATCCATGTTGATAATGAAAAAGATGCATTGGGATCAGCATTCATAGACATTCTGAACTCTATTGGGGTTAGACAACACGTCTCAGGACCTACTCATTGTCGAAATCATACTCTAGATTTAATACTGTTACATGGAACTGATGTTGATGGTGTTGAAATTATGCAGCCAAGCGATGATATCTCAGATCATTATTTAGTCTTGTGCAAACTTCATATAGCTTATACTGTAAATTCTACTCCTTGTTACAAGTATGGTAGAACCATCACTTTTACTACAAAAGACTGCTTTGTAAGTAATCTTAATGATTTATCCTAATTCCTTAGCATATCCAAAACCTCAGAACAACTTTTTTCTTTTTTTTTCTTTTTTTTTTGTATTGAAGTTGCATGACATAAATACACATTTGGTCATATAACACATATTTTGATCTTCTCCTACAACATCTTTTTTCAGAACTAAACTTTACCCAGAACTAAATGACCCCCCACCCCCCACCCCCCACCTTCCAACCACAAAAAAAAAAAAAAGTATTAAATTAAAATAAACTGGTAGCAATAACAAACAAGGGGAGTGTCCCAGGTATTCTATTTTACACAAAGTCCGATCTTATTGGTCTAATAAATTCCAAGAATCCATTCCACAACCTCTCAAACCTATCCATTTAAAATCTAACAGTGTACGTCAGTTTCTCCATAATGTATATATCATGCATCACATCAATCCAATTTTCCCTTCTTTGTGCATCCACCTTTAGCCACTTCCTAGTAATTCCCTTTTTTCCTGCTAGTAGCATAATTTTAAACATTTTACAATTCAGATTTTTTTGCCTTGCATATTAAGTCTTCCCAAATAAAATGTGTCAAAATTGAAAGGGAGATTAACCCGTAATATCTTGTCCATACATTGTTTGAGTTCCATCCAATATTTCTCCATCAAAGGACAGCTCCAGAAAATATTAACATGATTTGTTTTCTGTTCCCCACATTCCCGCCAACAGCTTGTATTCCGATATTTTGTCTGAGCTGGAGTTCTAAAATATCTCACTAAGTTTTTCCACCCATGTTCCCTCCAAGTTAAGGATGATGTCACTCTCCATATTTGTTGAGTGAGATCTTCCCATTCTTCATCCATCAATTTTATATTTGCTTCATTTTCCCATTTTTGTTTTATGTAGTGTGTATCGTCTCCTTTTAAAGTTTCTATCCCTGAATATATCTTCGAAATTAGTTTCTTGTATAGTTTAGATTGATATGCGGAAATAAAGAGTTTAATAATGCTTACCTCAACATCAAAATTTTCCTTGTTTATATCATGCTCTAAATAATGCCTCATTTGCAAAAATCTATAAAAATCTTGATTTACCAGACCAAATTGTTCTTTGATTTCTTCAAAACTTTTACACTTCTTATTTTCTAATAGTTCCCAAAACATATGAGGGCCTTGTTCCCAATTTTTAAATTTATTATCTCTTCTATTAGGGGAAGATTCTATATAATATCCTATCCACCTAAGCAGCTTATTGTTGTGTGTCAATTTGTTCTTTGTAACAATTTCAAACCACAGTTTAAGTGAAATGTCAATCCATGGATTGGGTACATTTTCTGATTGATGCCTGAGTTTGTTATCCCAGATAAATGCCTGTATTGGAGCTTCCGTTGTCGTTTTCAATTCAATTTCTTTCTACCTAGCAGAGTAGGAGGGATTACATAAGGTCAACAAAGGCTTTATTTGCGCTGCTTGATAATAACTTTTTAAGCACGGGAGGGCTAGTCCCCCCTTCGCCTTAGACAGTTGTAATGTTTTATACCTTATTCTAGGTTGTTTTCCTTGCCAGATATATCTTGAAATTATTTTATCCCATTCTATAACTTCCCTGTCCAGTATCTCCACTGGTAGATTCTGAAATAGATATAACACCCTGGGAAGAACATTGGTTTTAATCACCTCTACTCTAGATGTAAGAGTCATAAAGGGGATTAAATTCCACCTTGCAATATCTTCTTTTATTTTGGATATTAGTGGGTCGTAATTTGCTGATTTCAATTGGCCAATATCTTTTGTCAAATTAACTCCTAGATATTTCATTGATTTTAAATCCCACTTAATTTTATAATTTTCTTTAACAGCTTCAGAGGAGCTATAATTAAAAGTGAGGACTTGTGTTTTCTGTACATTTATTTTGTATCCGGACATTTGACCAAACTTTGCAAATTCTGACATGAGTGCTGGCACGGATGTATCAGGACTAGATAAGAATATTAGAACATCATCTGGGAAAAGTGCAAGCTTCTGACATGTACCCTTTATCTCTATGCCTTGTATTTGTGCTTTTTGTTTTATGGATTGGCTAAGTGGTTCCAAAAAAATTGTGAAGAGAAGGGGATTAGCCAAACAACCCTGCCTACATCCACGCCTTAATGAAATAGAATTGGATAAACTACCATTAATCTTAATCCTAGCTGTTGGGTCGGTATATAAGGCTTGTATTGTCCTAATTATTATATCATGGAAGTTAAATTTTTCTAACACACTGTAAAGGAAATCCCACCTGACAGAATCAAACGCTTTCTCCGCGTCCATTCCCATAATCACTGCTTCAGTATGGTTTTCTTTAATATGCTGCAACACATGTAAGGCCCTTCTTATGTTATCTTGCGTTTGTCTTTCTTTAATAAATCCAGTCTGGTCCAGCTGAATAATACTCGGTAAGATTTTTTCAATACGCCTAGCCAATATTGCAGTGAAAAGTCTATAGTCCTGATTCAGGACACTAATAGGTCTATAACTGGAACAGTCCAATTCATCCTTGCCCTCTTTAGGGATTACTGAAATTATAGCTTCCCGCAATGAATATGGTATTTCCCCCTTCTTTAACACCCAGTTAAACGTTCTTCCTAACATTGGGATTAATGATTCCCTGAACAACTTGTACCACTCTGAGGAGTATCCATCTGCTCACGGAGACTTATTCACTTTGAGTTTAGAAATAGCAGATCTTATTTCCTGAGCTGTAATCTCTGATATCAGGCATGAATTTTGTTCGTCTGTTACCTTTGGTAATGAAAGTGTATCTAAAAAGGCTTCTATGTCTGCTTTATTATCGATGAATGGGTAGTCGTAAAGTTGTTTATAATATAATTCAAAACATTTTTGTATGTCTTCTGTCTTATGCCTTATTGTTTTATTGTGAAAGTCCCTAATCTTGTATATATTACTTCTGGCCTCCTGCTTTCTTAATTTATATGCCAGTAATTTTGTTGATTTACTACCTGCTTCATAATACCGTTGTTTTGTGAACAGTAACTTTTTTTGTTCTGCTGTATAAATATCATTTATCTCTGCTTTTTTCTTCATAATTTCCTGATAAATTTTATCATTCGGCCTTTCTTTTTGTTCCTGTTCTACTTTCTAGATCCAACTGTAATGCAACAAGATTTTTTTGTCTCAATTTTTTTAAATAAGCAGACTTGGCAATTATTTTCCCTCTTAACACCACCTTACACGTGTCCCATAGTACTGGTGGGGATGCTTCACCATTATCATTCTCCTCTAAATATCTTTGAATTTCCACTTTTAATCCTTCTTTAATGTCTCCTTTTAATATACTGGTATTAAGTCTACAGAATGTTGTTCTTTTTTTAGATGTCAACGCCAAAGTTGCATAAACCGGACTATGATCAGATAAGTCCGCCACCCCTATCTCACAATTCCCCACCATATGTCTATCTTTATTTTACATTAGGATGTAATCAATTCTGGAGTATATTTTGTGTGGAGATGACTAAAAAGTGTAGTCCTTGGTTGTAGGATTCAGTTCCCTCCATACGTCCATGATACCTAATTCCCCCATCATATCTCTAATTTTATTTGGAATCACATTCTTTTCCCTGTGGTATCCAATAGAGGGTCCAGCCTTTGGTTCAAATCCCCTCCTGATATTAACACCCCATCCCCCTTAGATGCCATCAAATCAAACATTTGTCTATAAAAAGATCAATCTGATCCCCGGGGTGCATATACATTATATTCAGAAGACTGATTAATACTCCCTCTACTCGTCCTTTAACCCAGACATATCTTCCCTCTTTATCACTTATCACTGACTGTTTTTGAAATGGGATTTGAGTCGATATTAAAATCGCTACCCCTCTCCTGTGACCTGATTTATATGAAGCAGCATATACCTGGTTATAACCATTTCTCTTTAATTTTCCATGTTCTTTTTCTGTCAGATGAGTTTCCTGCAGGAAAACAATCCCTGCCCTGTCTTTCTTCATTTTACTTAGAATTTTACTTCTTTTAATTGGGTTGAGAACACCATTCACATTATAGGAAACCACTTTAATTAAGTTTTTTTGTAAAACCATATTTTAGGTCTAATTGTTCTCATTACTATCCCCAATCCACCCCCTATGCTATATAAACACACAACCATGATCCTAACAGAACCGGCTCTAGAACAATTTTTCTCCAACGGCCAGGGGGCCCTCGCTGCAACCCAAATCTAACAAAAAGTACATACCATAACGGCAACTCTCACCTTGGGAAAAAAACAAAAAAAACAAAAAAAAACAAGAAAGGAAGTCCTGGAAACATCTGGAAACCCCTGGATCAGTCGTTTGCCTCCGGCGTCCTCCTAAAAGCTTGCAGTCTCTGCTTATACCCAGGTCTAGCATCCGCTTGTCTTCCATCGTTGGCTCCTCGGTCACGGCGCCACGTCAGGCGCTTAATCCTCTCCATTACGTCCTCCGTGGACTGCACGACCTTCACTTGATAGCCCCTGTCAGCCATGTCCTTCGTCGCCTCCTCCGCTGAATCATATGCGCATGTCCCGCCATCGTAAAATACTCGGAGACGTGCTGGAAATGGTGTTTGGAAGCGTATCGTCTTATCCCTGAGCACTTTCTTTGCCTCCACGTATTTTTTCCGCTGGTGCATAATCCCTTTTTCTGCCACGCCGTCTTCACGATTACTTCCTTGCATCTGTAACTGCGAAACTTCACCACTACTGATCTCGGTGGTGTGTCTTTTGGGGGTAACGTACCCAACAACCGGTGAGCTCGTTCAATTGTGAGTTCCAGGAATGGAGTCAGCGGTGCTGACTCCGTTATGCACCGCTCTGCCTCATCCATCCTGCTATCTATTTTTTGTATGTCCTCCCGAATTACTTTGATGTTTAACTTTTGATTATAAAATATTTGTTAAATTAGTTTAATTGTGGGCAGTATACATGTTAAAATTGAATAAAATATGTTGTATTAAGAAATGTTCTCATCTGAAATAAAGATCGTAAACAAGTTGTGTCATGCATTTTACAAAGTTTATGATTACTTTTATGATTACATTAGCTTTTTTTTAGAGCTTATGTTTGATTTGAGTCAAATTGATGTAGTAATTATTATTTACTAATAGGCTCACTTTAGAATACTGTTTCAGGTTCTAAGTAGTTCCTGCGGAATTATCTGATGAATCTTTATTAATTACTAAAGGCTTCACTAAAATTTCACTTTAGAATAGGCCTACTGTTTCAGGTGTGAAATAGGTCCTGCAGAACTTGATAATTATTTATTAATAACTAATGTGTTCCCTATGTTTTCACTTTAGAATACTGTTTCAGGTTCTAATTAATTCTTGCAGAATTATATAATAATTCTTTATTAATTACTAACGGGTTCCCAATATTTTCACTTTTGAATAGGCCTACCGTTTCAGGTGCGAAATAGGTCCTGCAGAATTACTTGATAATTATTTATTAATTACTAATGGGTTCCCTATGTTTTCACTTAAGAATACTGTTTCAGGTTCTAAGTAATTCTTGCACAATTTTCTAATAATTCTTTATTAATTACTAATGGGTTTCCAATATTTTCACTTTAGAATAGGCCTACTGTTTCAGGTGCGAAATAGGTCCTGCAGAATTATTGATAATTATTTATTAATTACTAATGGGTTCCCTATGTTTTCACTTTAGAATACTGTTTCAAGTTCTAAGTAATTTTTGCAGAATTATATAATAATTCTTTATTAATTACTAGCGGGTTCCCAATATTTTCACTTTAGAATAGGCCTACTGTTTCAGGTGCGAAATAGGTCCTGCAGAATTATTTGATAATTATTCATTAATTACTAATGGGTTCACCATGTTTTCACTTTAGAATACTGTTTCAGGTTCTAAGTAATTCTAGCGGAATTATATAATAATTCTTTATTAATTACTAATGGGTTCCCAATATTTTCACTTTAGAATAGGCCTACTGTTTCAGTTTCGAAATAAGTCCTGCAGAATTATTTGATAATTTTTTATTCATTTCTAATTGGTTACCTGTATTTTTATTTTCCCTCAGTCCTTGCCTTACATACAGGAATTGAATGAATATATCATGTGATATATGCTGAGGAGGCACACATACAGTACTGTACATAAAATATAAAAACTAAGGTAAGTTATCGCAAGGCACTAGAGTGGTGGTGGGGTTCCTATCGAAAGCCGATTTCTCACAAAACAATTCACTACACAGACAAATTCTCTAAAATTTATTGCATTTATTAATATTGCATTTTCATACTACTACTACTTCTGGTAATAACATTTATATGAAAGGGTCACAATTCAATGTAACTGTGTATAACTGTTCATTAGTAGTTACTTTTTTTATTAAACCTTAACTAGTAGATAATTAATAGCAGTTCTTCAGGAGGTATTACAGAATATATTAGTTACTGATTAGCTAACTGTTACTTAGCACAATCATAAAATTGTATTACATACTGATTAGTTAACACATCTTCCTTAGAAGTTAACAGTAGTGAGTTAAGTGTTAATGAATAATTACCTGTTAGTTCCTCAATAATTCCTTATTAGTTATGCATTAAGTAAGAAACAGTATTCTAAAGTGTTACCAGCAAATCAAAAACCTTTCTGAAGGAATTAGGATCATCAAAATTTGGACCATATATGTTTAGACCGGTAATTGGAAAATAATTTATATGCCCAGATACTAAAATGTATCTACCAGCAGGATCAGCAATGACAGTTGACAAACGAAAAGAGATGGATTTATGAAATAAAATGGCAACACCCCTAGCCTTTGAGGAAAATGAGGACTGATATACTTGGGAGATCCAATTAGATCTAAGGTGTCTCTGATCTGTTTGTTTAATATGGGTCTCCTGAAGGAAAATAATATACGCAGAGAGGGATTTAAGATGTGCAGATACTTTGCCTCTTTTAATCTGGTGTCCCATACCACTAACATTCCAAGATATAAATGTGACGTTTGTCCCACCAACAGAACTATATGCATCAACCATTATCAATTAATTGAGTAACATTGGTAATGTATCAAAGCAGGCAATAAACTGTGAAATATAAATCGTCTGGCAAAACTCATCACAATTTACCCCCCACTCACGTCCATTTCCCCAACTGAAACGGCAACTCACCCCTTACCTGGAAGCTGAGCACAAGGAGAGAAAACAAGGGGACTTAAAACAAAACCAGTAGGGGAAAAAAGTCTCCCCATGCTCCCCTGCTGTTAACAAAGTTCAAACCTTAAACCGTCAAGTTCAAAAGTGATAAAATATATAATTTAAATGGAGCACTTACAGTCTACCCTCAGACCTATGTAGCAGCCCAGATTCACTAAAGAAAGGTCATTTGGCAGAAAGAGAGTCCGCAAATTTTCGTGCTTCCTCTGGTGAGCCGAACATTGAGATGGAGTCTTTCTGATGAACTCGCAATCTTGCAGGAAAAGGAAGAGACCAGGTCACACCCGCTTCCCTTAAAACTTTTAGCACCGATCCGAATGCGCAACGTTTCGAGGCAACCTCCGCTGTGTAATACGGGAAAATATGCACGGTCGTGGTGTAGCTTCGCAATGATCGGACACGAACTCTCGTCATCTGAAGGCTTCGGTCGCAACGACCTGTGAGCGCAATCCACTTAGACCGGCTTAGGAAATTAGTCTTGGCCAAACAGCGTGGAGATCAGCTCAGTTATAAATGCAGTAGGATGACCCTGCTCCGCTCCTTCTTTGATCCCCACAAATTTCAAGTTAAGCCTGAGAATGGCCCTCCAGATCATTCACCTTAGCACAGAGAAATTTGTTGTCAGAGCGCATTTCCTCACAGACTTTCTCAACTTCTTTCAAGCGCGAATCACAATTGGTCACGGCTAATTCCATCTCCTCAACCCTTTTCTTAACACCCGACTGTTCAGACTGTACATTCGCCAGCACAGCATCCAGTGCATCAAGACGAGTGTTGATTGACAACTTAGTATCCTCGATAAGCCGCTTTAGATCGTTGCCTTGTGTCTCAATAGCAGCGAGTATAGCATTGGCAGTTGCTGAGGAGAGGGAATCACTTGTAGCATCGCCATCTTTACTCTGCTGCGCGGGCTTCGAGAGCTTCTTGGAAGTCATTGATTGATTGTTCAAAATAAAAACTTTAAACACAAATGCCAACAATTAACTAATGAACAGAGTAATCACACTTAGGGTGAATTGGTATATTGACAGGTATAAAAAAAAAAAAAAAAAAAAACGGAGGCAGCTTGAGGACACTCAAAAAAACTGTGTCTACTCCATTCGCCGCTCGCTAGCGCCCCCCCTTTTCTGCTTTTCTTCAGAAAAATCCTCCAGATCCATCTTTTCACACTGAGAACAATTGAGGGACTCACACAACTATTTCAAAAGGTAAACACATTTACTGATGCTCAAAAAGCAACACAATGCATTAAGAGACACAGGGTGTAAACTACATGAATTGTATGATCACCCAGACAGCAAGCCAACATTGAATAAACATTATTTTTCCATCTGAATCATCATTATGGTTGATATTGAAATTTCAATGCAAAATAAATGTTGAATCACCATTACCATATCGTTGAAAACCTGATGTTATTAATGTTGATGGCAACAATATTGGAACAACATTGATCTATAGTTATCTTTATGATTGATTAAGCATTGATATTTGGTTACAGGGTGATTCCTGAATGTGTTGAAAACTCATTGATTTATAGTGGACAGAGAAACGACGCGGTTGTTGAAAAGTCATCGAAATATAGTTGACCGGGAAATATGATTGAAAATGCATCAAAATATAATTGACTGGGAAATATGATTGAAAATCCATCGATTTTTGGTTGACCGGGAGATCAACGGGTGGTATACCCAACGTACTGCACCGGACACAGCTCATTTCTGGACCCTTGGCACAAGCGTACAGGTAAGCTTGCTTAATGTTCGATATGAATGAATTGTACCAAATCAAATACTAGGCTGATTTTTAACTTGATGGTTAGTGTAGTAACCGACGCAGTGCTGCAGTCACTGAAATTGATTTTTGTTTTACAAATATGTCAAAATCTGCCAAAAGTACTTTGTGGTTGTCTTCTATGTTATAAAGTTAGCAAAACCTCAGAGTCCAGTCTATTGATGAGTCTATTGATGAGTCTATGACAGTCTATGATAGCTAGCTCAAAATACATGTCTGTACCCATTGATAAGTGTTGTGAAAATCTATTAACACAGCACCGTTATTTCTTCTGACCGCCAAACCAACGCTAGCATAGTGCTCCACTTAGCGCTACCAACAGTGACCGCGGCGGGCCAGAATTACACAGAAGACATGACTTACCTTTAACGTTACTTTATTCAATGCTGAACTGTCTCGAGAGTTGTAACTGGAAATGCCGATTAGACCATCTCGTTGTAATACAAATCCAAAATATTAATAATCCTCGAGCAGGGCTGCGATATGCATGCCATAGTTTTGTTCTCCATTGTGTTTGTTTTCAGAAATGATAACAGTTGTTTTATACTAGTGCTTATGCGATATCACAATTTTTGATGATCTTCTCCAAGATCTGCTTTTGAGGAAAACATTTCATTGGCGTTCTGTTCTGCACCATTTCTGAGCACGTTTGCCTACCACCAAAGCGTGCGCACTATTATACAGCGCCTGACAACCAGGCCTGGCGTCTGGGAGGGGAGGGGAGGGGAGGGGTGGCATAGCCCACATACCGGTACTTCATAATAGAAACATCTTGCAGCACGAATGTACCAATACAAATAAATATAACATCTCCAGTTATTTAGCTGAGCATCAATTGTACGTTAGTACAATAAGTTTAATTTAGTAAGAGGCGATCTAGAGTTGAAATGTTTTATTTTTTATTATTTTTTTTATCAAGTGATCAACGTGTTTGTTGTCGCTGCGGTCAGTGGCCCGGATGCTGTGTACAGTCTGCACTGTATAAGGTCTGCACTAAACATAAATATACACAAACGTATCCCTGTCTGATATACAACAACTGATAAACATAATCAGTTTTGATAAATAAATAAATAAAAAAAAAACATACGAGTTTGGGTTAAAACCCAAACCCGGACCTCTGACACGCTAGGCAAAAGTTCTACCACTGAAACATTTGAGCTGACAAACAGATATATTGTAGCTTGATATTCACTATAGGAAGAAAGTGCAGTATAAAAAATAGCATATTTTAGCATTACAATCCCTTTAACATTTATGGTGATCTGAGGGGGCGGGGGAGTCCAGTTAATGGGGCGTAATTCATTAGCTTTAATGAGAATTGTATATTTTATAGGCCTACATTAAAGTGTATTTCGTTTTTTATATTTTACATTTATTTCTTGAATGCTACTATTACATCAACTGTAGCTGAAAAAAATAAACCACTGTATATTTAATTTGTATATTATGTTGTTTATATGAAACTTTGTTTTTATATTTTTAATAACAGATTGGTTACTTGAGTACGAATGTATAAAGTACAGTCACACTGTATGATTGTGAATTTTAATTGCTGTTTTTAACAGAGATTTTTGTCTTTTCTGTTCTTTTACAGATAACTATTGCACACCAAGTAAGCAAAACAACATTTTTGATTTCATTTTATTTTATTTCTGCAAACAACTTGCACCACTTGCAATTGCACAATGACATCACGCTGGTCAAAGAGGCGGAAAATTAAATCAATGCTTAGGGCCACAGAGTCAGAAATCCTGCAGCAGTATGAGAAAACCTATACTGGTTCCAATATGCAAGGCAACACATGTTGAATTCCCAAGTGTATCATTGGAGTCAGGTGAATCTAGCTCAGTTGTGAAGCAATGTCAGCTGTCGACCGGCAGGGTTGCCAGATGCCAGCAAGGTTTTCCAGCCCAAAACCTTGTCAAAAACTGAATGCAATGGTTTTTGTCTATGATTATTTTGTCAAAACATCTTTTGTCTATGGTAACTCTAATCTACATTAACTATTTAATTAGTATCCAGTTATATATATTAAATTTGTGGAGTTAACAACTACTTCTGAACTAATAAAATAATAAACATAAAATTTTTAGAGTCACTTGGCCTCATACATTTTCCTTATGAAAGAGGTCACTGCAAGCTAATCCTTTTTGCCTCCCTTTAATTCGAATACATCCATGAACAAGCAGTTTTGAAAAGTGCTTTGAATATAGGGGAAATATGATCTAGCATACAAAACGAGGACTTATTGCCTTATCATAGGCCTAGGCTACTGAATTTGTTCCAAGTGTTCAAATATATGTTCTGTTTAACTTAAATTCTGTTTTTTTTTTTTGCATTGTGATTTTATCTTCTGTTTTAGATGCTCTTACTCAGCAGATGGGGACAGCTGCCGTCACCCAATTTTCTTTTGCACAAGCTGTGCAAAGTGGCTGCGCTATGCACCAGACTGGGCAGGAGGGACTGGACAATGAAGTGTAAATTACGAGTAGAGAGGCTAATAAACATGAATTTGATTTTAAATAGTGTGGTGTGTTCTGTGTTTTATACAAGATTTCAAATGTTTCATTACTTTTTAACATCCTGGCTGTAGATAAAGCAGGCTATTTAATTTATGGCATTACGTTTAAAATTAACATTTAAAAACGATTGAAATTCCATTGAAATCACATTGATTCTTAGTTCAGATTTCAACATTGTTTCAATATTCCTGATAATTGAAATACCATTGAAATTCCGTTGATGTATGGACAGAATTTCAACATTGTTTCAATATTAAATCAGGGTGCAAAATGATGTTGAATCAACATCAGAGTTCGATGTTGATTCAATGACTTAATGTTGACAACGGAATGTTGATTCAGCATAGTTTCAATGACTGTTTGCTATCTGGGCAGGGTAAATTACTCATTAATTCCTGAAAATAAGTATAAAAAAAGTATTTTATGTAGCTTCTGAAGGGCAGTACTAAATGAACAAATATGATCTTTAAACAAAACAAGAACATTTTACTCATCATCCTGTTCAAAATGTACACCCCTAGCAAAATGTATACCCCTAGCTCTTAAAACATTGTTTCCTTCTGGAGAATCAGTGAATGTTTTCACCCTATATAATAGTTGTGTATGAGTCCTTCGGTTTTCCTCAGAGTGAAAAGATGGATCTCAAAATCATAAGTCATTGTTGGACAGGGGCCAAACCAGCAGAAGATGCTGGAAAACCAAAGAATTTGCAGGACTTGGGGGATTTTTCTGAAGAACAGCAGGCAGTTGAACTGCTCTGGATTCATGAAAAACTTTCCCAAAACATAAAAACACCTGTGGGTCATACTGTGTATGTAAACTTAGTAAAATTATATATATATATATATATATAAATTATACATTTTTAGTTTTAGAAATTCAGTAAATGTAAATTTCATGTAAATATCTATTATGTAAAATGGCTTATTCAGGACAGTACTAAATAAAAATATTAGGGCTGTCAATAAATTAAAATTCTTAAATTAATCACACCCTTTTTCTGTGATTAATCATGATTAATCACACACTTCATGAAATTAAGCACAGACAATTTATCTTGTTTCAAATGTTTATTTTGTTGTCATTTTCTATATCTAGTGAAGTAAACCAAAAGATTGAAAGATCATTCTCAAAAATCCATTTTCTGCAAGCTTTTTCAAGATAAATTTAGATGTCTTTCCAAAAAAATGACACTTAGAAACTCCAAAAGGACACCAAAGAACCAAATGATATGAGGAGCCCATATAAGCATATATATATTAAAAATAAAAGAACTGTATAATATGTGTACAGTGCAATAGCAAATGCCTTTTTACATTTTAAGTCAAGTTGCGATACCAAACAGGACCACATGGAGATGCCAAAAAAACCTTAAACCAACCAACCGCCTGCTGACGGCATATATCTGCTACAGGACACAGATCCATTCAGAATAACTTAACAGAGCAACATACACATGATAAATCAAAACATTATCGTGAATGTGTGGTAACAATGTGAATGTAAGGAAATGTCTGTGTATGTACATAAATACAATGTGCGATCAGTGCATCAAGAGCACTCATACACGCATTATTATAACACGTAATTATGACTCACACATGCTTACTTGTATGCCACCGCAATCGTCTATTCCTTGATTGCAGTCTTCATCCATCAAAACTTTACTAGCGAGACTGGTTGTCTCGTCGAGAAAATGTAGTTTGCGTCTCATCTAGCCATACAGCGCTGGGATGTGCTGACAATCTGTTCAGTCTGTACTTCACACTGCGCTCTTCAGAGACAATCACGCTAAGCGAGTCTCTGTTCTCTCTGCAATCTCTGATGTAATCAGCCTGGTTTCCTTTATATTAGCACTGTTTTGGACAGATTGTTTGAATGCAATCGCTTACTGGATCATTGGACTGAAACTTGATATGAGTGTGACTGTCTGATTGAGATGGAGCGGAAATCACTGTCCTGACTTTGCAGTGTCCACTGCAAGTGTATTAATTATTTTTGTTTGTTTTTGGTTAGTAAACATTTTTTTTTATTGTTTATTTTTTTTACTTATTTTTTAATCAGTTTAATGATTTACTTGAAGTGTCTGTGTTTGCAAAATATGTAAAATCATTTTCTCAATCTAAATGATGTTGCAGTCCTGCTGAGTTTGTTGAATAATATTTGCACTCCTCTAAAATGTGTGCAGTCTTGCATTTGCTGAGAAATAAATTAAGTTTTGTTGATGCCTTGCTGTGTTTGTGCTTTTGATGACAGTTATTATAAGTGCATATGGGCCCATAGCATTTAAAATATATTAAGTGTAAAGTAATTCATAGACATTAAATGAGATATGAGTGGCCGTTTATGGAGATTTAACTTCTTGTACCCTGGATTTTGCAGAGACTTTACTTCTCGTGCACAGGGATGTATGTGGATTTACTGGTGAGTGAGTAAACATTTCCATTGGTGTCTGGGAGTTTATCAGGTTAGTGAGCGGACTGGAAAACTGCCGTGCTCAAAAGAGTCTGTTTCTGCCCGTGTCAAAAAACCAGAAACGCCAGGGCACATACACAAAAACTGCCGGAAACATTCCATTTAGGGGTTTGTGTTTTAGGGGATGTGAATAGTCCGGAAACGCGCCTTTTCATGCAGTCCTATGGTCAGGATGCATCTGTTCAAATTGAATTAAGTGAGACTAAAACTCTCTGAATACCATTGAGTTGTAAAGCTTATCTGGTTACTGTGGTAACCTGTGGTCTGATCTGTCCTTTTGGGGTTATTTTAATTTCAGGGGAAGAGCTCCAGAGAACCTCATTTTTTAAAATGTTGGTTGGGTGAAGGGTGTTAGGGATTATTTTTTAAATAGAACAAATAATTGTGTCACTGATTTGTCCAGGCGTTATAGGAAAATGCCACCAGCGAGGCACAGTTGTGTAGCATGCTCAGTTAGGAAGGGCCTGATCCTCCTGATGCTGTTCAGTGTAAACTTGTATGACTGTGACCTTGCTTACTATCCCAAGTAAATACATATTCTGTTTGACAGGGTTTAAAAAAATAAAAAAAAACCTAGGGAGTGTGTATGTACAGTGCCCATTAATTCATTCAAAAACCTATAATATTCATTCAGGCATCACAATTAATAACATATTTGATTATTCTAATTTGATTATTCTTCAGTTAATATTTGCAGTAGTTTTTTCATTCATTATTTATAGCCATTGTGTATGTACTACACTGTAATTTCACAAAATTGACATCTTAACACCACAAACTAAGATATAATACAGTGCTAAACTATTTTAAAAGACCCTTAAATGGGCAGCATTCATTTACTGACAAAAACTGATATTTGCCTCCTTAGGACATATACCGTATACCACATCAGTCAAACTTTGTGTGCCCTTATCAGTTCTTGTGAAAACATTGCTCCAGCTGCTTTTGATTAAGTGTTTTTTTGATTAAATGGACTGTATCCCTGGTGAGCTATGCTGTGTGTATTTGTGTACAGCTTAGTTGTGGTCTGAGAGTGAGTGTGTGTGTGTGTGTGTGTGTTTACACAAAGTAGCTTTTGTCTGTCAGTGCCTCCGCTCTTCCAGTCCACACACACACACACAGACACACACACACACACACACACACACACATACATACAACAGAAGGGTCAGAAGGGTTTAGTCCTCCTTCACATTATTGTTGGAATGCAGGGCTTGAATTTCAGACTTGAAGGAACTGGGTTTGCTGGGCAGAAGAATCAAAGTCAGAATGCTGATGACATGCACATGAAAGTACATTGATCTGAAAGACAGAGAAGAAACAAAAAGACAAGTATTACTCTCTGTGAAAACCCAGCCAAAGTTTTTTTTTTTTTTTTTGTGATTCACTGTTTTCTACATAAAACCATCCAACATAATGTAAATAACATTATAACGTCAGACCAAGGCTGCATCTATACACTATAGATAATGACATACTCAATTACAAAACTATACGGGTATTCAAGGGCAGGCTTTAAGATGATTTAGACCCTGCCTGTCGGATCGCTATCACATTGTCTATTTAAACAGGGAGTCATCTCAATTATCACCAGTAAAGTATGGAGTGCCACAAGGATCTGTCCTAGGTCCTCTGCTATTTTCAATATAGAGTGGGTGGCCAACCAAAATGCCTAATACTGCCACGTGTACCGCCGCCGCAGGGCAACGACGTTAACTGTTAAAGTCAGTCTCGTGTTAAAGTTGTTCATGAAACTACCTCCAGGTGGCGCAAAGGGACATTTTGCAAACTGACTGGAATTATGTGTTGTTTCGTAAACAGAGATCAAATAACAAAATAAAAGTACAATAACATTATAATATAACATAACATCCTTAAAAATCATTAGAAAATGAATTTAAAATATTTTTTTAGAACGTTTACTTCAAAATGTGAGCAGCCTAACACATCAAAAAGAAGAAGAAAAAAGAATTCAATTTACACAAAGGCTCTTTCTGCATGTTATGGTTATTAAACAGTCATTATGAAAACCATTAAAACTACACAAATTCCTTATGTCAGGGATAGGCAACTCCGGTCCTGGAGGGCCACTATCCTGCAGAGTTTAGCTTCAGCCCTCATAAAAACTCACCTGCCTGTATCTATCTAGTAATCCCGAAAACACTGATTGCCTTGTTCAGGTGTATTTAATTAGGGTTGGAGCTAAACTCTGCAGGAGAGTGGCCCTCCAGGACCAAAGTTGCCTATCCCTGCCTTATGTTGTATTAAGGGGCTTTCATTTCGCTCTACAGGCTAATGAAAGTTTTTGAACGAAAAATCCTGACCTCAGCCGTTGGTCCTCTGTACAAGGCTGCATGTTCATGAGACTTTATTTGCGTTGCAATTTACTCTTACTCACACCATAAAAAAAAAAAAAAAAAAAAATATATATATATATATATATATATATATATATATATATATATATCAACAGAGATCAAAATTAATAGATATATATATATATATATTAAAAAAAATAAAAACCTTGAATAAAATAAGTTGTGAGAAATCAAGAATATTGAAAAGGTGGCTTATTATTAAGTGTTATAGGCTAGGCATAGTTCTTACACATATTCTGGCACTCACATTAATGTCACAAATTATGAAAGGCTTCAAACCTACATTCAGTAATTCGCTGATGTATTTCAGCAGGTCACATGTACTCAATCGTTATCTGGCCTTTTCTAACAAATTTTATTCCCATATACAGAGCCCATGACATGCCGAAAATTATGTCCATGAATTATGAAATTTATCACTTTTTTTTCATTCCTATAAAATAGTTCAGTTTTGTTTTTAATTGCAAAGTTATATTTCTTATTGTTTCATTAGTAATAAATTTAGAAAAAAAATGTTTGGAATGTTTTTTTTTTTTGTTAAATTCTAGTATTTTATTTTTGTTTGTTTGTTTTGAGTGATGACCAAGCAGATTTGAGTTGATCACGTTTGATCAATTTAGCCTTCTCAAATCATCATGACTTGCTTAAAATAAAATCTGTAGATAAAGAACACTTAAAGCATTTTACCAAGTTAGTTTAAATATTTAAAAGTGCAGTGTCAGGTATATCTAAGCTTTTGTGTGGAGAGAGCCAGCTAACGCATGCTTATTAATGCACGGAGGCGCCAGTGCGATCACTTCATTCTGTTCTTCAAAACACCGGAAACAACTTGAAGGCCTATAGATAATACTAATATTTCATTCGGTACTGTAAATGGTGTCCCCTGATTTCTGTGTACACTCACATGAATATCAACAAAACATTGTGCTATTGTAAAATAGAAAAAGCAAACAGGATGCACTTGCCGTCTTGTCTGCATGAACAGGGATACGTTAAGCTCAGGCTGAAATGCAAAGCTCTAAAATTAGGTGCAGTTTTGCTTTGCCATGACTGAAACAGATGGTTTATCTGATGGTAACCCCTCAGCACATCTCTTGAGCGTCGCACTCGGCAGCATGCACCCCGAACAACCAAATCTTGCACTCTCAGAACAGACAGTGACAAGTTATGTGAAACACATGAAATTTTTAAATAAGATAATAATGACAATGAACATTATATGACATTTAAATTAGTTTTGACGATTTTTCCTTCAGTCTGCCTGTGCATTCCTGATCCTCACTGGGCTGAATCTCCGCAATTTCTAAAATGTTATTAGAATAAATTCATTTCTAAAATGTTATGATACGTAAAGCATGAAACAGATCACAGCAGTATATAGACCTACACAGTAGGCCATCAGTCATCATCATGATTATAATGAGAGAACTTGCTTTAAACAGGACGTTTCATTAATCATTAATCATCGTTTCATTAGTGCTCCTGTAGCTCAAGTGGTAGAGCATTGCGTTGCGAAGCGCAAGGTTGGGGGTTCGATTCCCCGGGAACACATGATAGGTAATAATTGATAGTCTGAATGCACTGTAAGTCGCTTTGGATAAAAGCGTCTGCTAAATGCATAAATTTAATTTAATTTAATTTAATTAATCCATCCCTTCTGTTTAGTTTCAATGATTTATCTAAATCGTGCCAAGTTTAATTTATCTGTTTCTTGTATTAGTTAGGCCTAAATAATGGGAGTGAAATTATACAGTGCCTCACGTTTTACTAAAGGAAAGAAGGGACTATATTCCTTTAATAAAGGAAAGAATTCATAAAATAGGTTACGCAACAATTTCTTAATTAGTTAACAGATTTCTACAAATGGGCTGGAATTAAACTCCCCTTTCTGCTGATTGGTCAGACAAAAAAAAGATCAAACCGTGCTGTCATCAGTTCTTCCGCAGTTCAGTGCGGCAGAATACTAGTCCTCTGCTGTTGCAGTTTTACAAATTCTTAAACTGTAGATATAAATTCTATGCTTTGCATCAGCTGGGCATGCCAGGCTATAGCCTACCCTGGTCCCCCAGTAAGTTTGTTTGTTTAATTAAGTAATTAATTATTATTATTGTTGTTATTATTATTATTACTATATTATTATAAATAGTATTATTTATTTCAAAATAAATATTTTAAAAACTAATACAAAAAGGAAAGAATAATGCTTTGACTTGGGTATATAAAGAGCAGGGTAGATTACTTACAAATTGTATTCCGTTACTGTTTCCAAAATACAGGACAAAAAAAAAATGCAGTCAGTAACTGATCCATTACATTTCACATTTTAGGTAATAAAGTCAGATTACTTTTTCATTACTTTTGACCTAACTCGTTCATCACATTGATTTAAACATCTTGTACCATAATGATGTAAAAATACAAATAACGAGAAAATATATTCCTTTCAATGTAATTAACAACATGAAGTGCATTAAACATTGTATTGTGTCAGGGTTTCCCAAATTGGGGCTCATAAAGGAACTGGGGTGGGGGGGGGGGGGTGTTTAATGAAAAGCTGAAAAGTAATTAAATCATAAAAATGTAAAACTAAAGAAAATATTTAATCTTTTTTAATAAGTGTATGATTTAATGTTTACCTTCATTTGTTGTGCCATATGACCATTCACCGATGTCAGAGAACCATGAACATGCAAATGAGATACTTAACTATTAAAATATTTACTTTTTGAATCTCAGGGGTACGTAAAGGATCACTGATTATGATTTCACTTATTTAACTTTAGTGTGTAATGTTGCTGTTTGAGCATAAAAACATCTGCAAAGTTACGATGGTAAAAGTTTAATGCAAGGGAGATATTGCCTTTACAGAATTGCTGATTGACCACCCCTTTAAAGTAAATATGTTAGGTGAAAGAGGTTCAGAGGACAAAGAGTTTGAGAATGTCTGCAAATAAGAAATAATGAGAATTTGTTTGAAAGACAAAAGCCTTTCAATAATACATAATAAAACATGGTTAACCTACTGAGTGATCATTTAAATAAAAAATAATGTGTTCATCAATAGTTGATGCAATGTTAAAACACTTCTTAAACCTGAAATTATTTTTGTGAACCCATTGGTCAAATGCTGTGTAGCTACCGGTCTAATGACACATAACTGTGCGAATGTCCACAAACTGGAAGACTTTCTTAGTGTTTATAAGAGGTAGACTATTTTAGAAAGGAACATTTAAAATAAAAATAAAAAAATAAGAGGAATTAGAGAGAATCAATAAATGATGGATAATTTATTTATATTGTGTGAATAATATGTAATCATGTAATCTATAAAAAAGTAACTGTAGTCTGATGTAGTCTAACACTTGTGCGTGGCGCGAACTCCTGTGCACTCACACAGGAATGTAACACAAAATTTACATAAATGTAATTACTTACCATTTTGGTTTGTTTCTCACCAAACCTTACTGTATACCTTCAGAACATTTGGAATATAGCCTATGTCACAAGATGCATATTATTTTATGACAGATTTGCATCTGCTTAAATTAAATGGGTAAGTGTGAGCAGGACCTTTGTGTGTGTGTGTGTTTCGGGAAAAAAATAAGGTAGACCTAATAAGCCTTTAGAACAACATCTGACTAGTTACCCTAGTGAAATAAAGCAGAAAAATGCGACTACTGTCAAGCACAGACCAGTACTGAAGTGCACAGGAAATGTGCAGCAATCTAAACAGTTTATTTAATTAATATTGAGAATTAGTTGATGTTCACTTGGATTTGTTCCTCAAGTGGGGAAATAATTGAATAAGTTGTCATTTATAGTCATATGGTAAAATGCATATTTTTATTTCTGTACATTCAGAATGACTACAAAATGTTGTCCCTTTGAAAAATAAAGAAAACAACAGAATGCACTGCTTTAGCATGTCTCGGTCTCCTTGAACAGCGTATGCCACAAACATGAAGCAGTACAGTGAGTAGGGTACAGGCCTATATAAATAAGAAATTCATTATTTATTCATTATTGACAGCTTCTGAAAATATTGTATTCTGTAAATATTGCTTGTAAATAATACGCGTTTACTTAAGATTGATGTGAAAAACTCATGCCTTTTATTTATTTTCAGTTCCACATTTACAGAAATGGAGATATAGACACAATAAATGCACATGAAACATACTGACTTCTTCTAAAATATTATGAACACTCAGCATGTTCACCTCACACACCTTTTCATTTTTTTTAAAAAATGAATCTTTATGAACAAATCGGAATCAGAATCAGAATGAGCTTTATTGCCAGGTATGTTTACACATACAAGGAATTTGGTTTCATGACAGAAGCTTCCGCAGTGCAACAGAATGACAGTGATGGGACAAAAACACAGATAATATATTTATCAATTTATTTTTAATATAATATTTATTAAATAAGGAATAGCAATATACAAATTGACAATTGTATGTGCAGGTATATTAAAATAGACAGTTTTGTATGTACAGGTGTAATGTGTGCAAATTTGAAGTGTAGACTAAGTATGTGTGTTAGATAAATAAGTGTATGAGTGTATAAATAGTGTTTGTTCCACAATTATTGTCAGGTGTTCATGAGATGGATTGCCTGAGGGAAGAAACTGTTTCTGTGTCTGGCCATTCTTGTGCTCAGATCTCTCTAGCGTCGACCAGATGGCAGCAGTTCAAAGAGGGAGTGTGCGGGATATGAGGGGTCCAGAGGGATTTTGCTAGTCCTTTTGCTCACTCTGGATGAGTACAGTTTTTGGAGAGAAGGGAGAGTTGTACCAGTGATTCGCTCAGCAGTCCTGACTATCCAACGCAGGTCAGATTTGGTAGCTGAGCTGAACCAGACAGTTATTGAAGTGTAGAGGACCGATTCAATGATGGCAGAGTAGAACTGTTGCAGCAGATCCTGTGGCAGGTTGAACTTCCTCAGCTGGGAAAGGAAGTACAACCTCTGCTGGGCCTTTTTCCACAAAGTCAATGTGAGTGTCCCACTTTAGGTCCTGAGAGATAGTGGTGCCCAGGAACCTGAATGACTCCACTGCAATCACAGTGCTGTTCATGATAGTGAGTGAGAGGAGTGCAGGGGGGTTTCTCCTGAAGTCTACAATCATCTCCACTGTTTTGAGCGTTTTAAGCTCCAGGTTATTAAGACTGCACCAGCCTGTAGGCAGACTCGTCACCGTCTTGAATAAAAACTTTCATCTTCAAGAGAACACAACCCTGAGGAGCTCCAGTGCTGATTATACGGGTGCTGGATGTGAGCTTTCTCAGCTTCACCAGCTGAAAGTGAAAGTGAAAAAGTGAAAGTCGTGAGATTTGCCAAGTATAGTAACCCATATTCGGAATTGGTGCTCTGCATTTAACCCATCCAAGTGCACACACACAGCAGTGAGTAGGGAACACATACTGTGAACAAACACCCGGAGCAGTGGACAGCTATTTTTTTTCCAGCACCCGGGAGCAATTGGGGGTTCAGTGCCTTGCTCAAGGGCACTTCAGCCATGGGTATTGAGGGTGGAAGAAAGCGCTGTTCATTCACTCCTCCCACCTACAACTCCTGCCGGCACTGAGACTCTAACCTGTGACCTTTGGGTTACAAGTCCAACTCTCTAACCATTAGGCCACAGAAGCCCTGTGAGCTGCTGCCTGCCTGTCTGTCAGGAAGCTGTTGATCCACTGACAGACGGAGGTGGGCACGGAGAGCTAAGTTAGTTTGGGCAGGAGGGGATGATAGTGTTGAAAGCCGAGCTAAATTCCCCAAACAGGATCCTCACATAAACCCCTGGTCTGTCTAGATGTTGCAGAACATAATGCAGTCCCATGTTGACTGCATCGTCCACAGACTTGTTTGCTCTGTAGGCAAACTGAAGAGGATCCAGTAAGGGTTCAGTAATGTCCTTCAGGTGGGCCAGCACCTGTTTTTCAAATGACTTCATGACCACAGACGTTAGAGCCACAGGCCTGTAGTCATTAAGTCCTGTAATTTTGGACTTCTTTGGGATGGGGATGATGGTGGAGCATTTGAAGCATGAAGGGACTTCACACAGCCCCAGTAATCTGTTGAAGATCTGTCTGAAGATGGGGGCCAGCTGGTCATTAGAAGATTTCAGACAGGCTGGTGTAACACCGTCTGGGCCTGGTGCCTTTTTTCCTTTTTTGCTTCCAGAAGACCTGGCACACCTCATCTTCACTGATTTGAGGTGCAGGTGTGGGGGATAGTGGGGTTGCAGGAGGTGTAAATGGTTGTGTGGAGAGGTGTTCAGAGTTGGTGTGGGGTGTTTTTTCAAACTTGCAGTAAAATTCATTCAGAATGTCTGCCAGTTGCTGATTCTCCACAGTGCTGGGGGATGGTGTCTTGTAGTTGGTGATCTCTTTCAGACCTTTCCACACTGATGCTGAGTCGCTGGAGGTGAAGTGAGTCCTTAGTTGTTCAGAATAATTCCTCTATGCCACTCTGATCTCCTTTTCCAGTGTGTTTGCCCTGTTTATACAAGACATTGTCCCCCTTCCGGTAAACATCTTCTTTGGCCTGACGGAGCTGTCTGAGGTTTGCAGTGAACCATGGTTTGTCATTGTTGTAAGTTAGATGAGTCCTGATAGGAATGTACATGTCTTCACAGAAACTGATATAAGATGTTACAGTCTCTGTGAGCTCATCCAGATCGGTGGCAGCCGCTTCAAAAACACTCCAATTAGTGAGGTCAACACAATGCTTTTAAATCCTGCTCTGCTTCATTAGTCCATCTTTTTATAGTCCTTTATACAAGTTTAGCTGATTTGAGTTTCTGCCTGTAGGTCGGTATAAGATAAACCAAACCGTGATCAGAGAGCCCCAAAGCTGCACGTGGAACAGAGTGATATGCATTCTTTATTGTGGTGTAACAGTGATCCAATATATTACTGTCTCTGGTGGAACGTGTGCTTCTAGATTGGGACAGCACATCTTCTTTGACACTGTTACATCTGTACACTACCTTTCGTTGATGTAAAAGCATGTCCCGACGGAATGCAATTTCCCTGTTGATTCTACGTCACGATCCGCTCTGAACAGCAGGAAACTCGGCAGATTTAATGCACTGTCTATTATGGTGTCATTGAGCAAGGTTTCTGTGAAACACAGAGCAGCAGATTGTGAGAAATTTGTCCTGGAGAGCAGAAGAAGTTTGTCCATTTTGTTGGGTAGAGAGCGGAGGTTAGCCAGATGGATGCCGGCTCGCTTCCCCCGTCTGCGCGTCCTGAAGCGCTTGATCAGCGCCATTGCACCGCCAACTACTATGTCCAACAAAATATCAGAATAGTTGAAAACCGGTAATATATTGGGTGATGTGTAGTGCCGAATGTCCATCAATTCGTCTCTGATGAAACTGATTGCAGGTATATAACTAAAGACAGGACAAACTAACAAAAACAACTGCAGAGCACGCCATGGAGGCTGCCATCATCATCGACGCCATCTTGAGTTTTAGTCAAATAATGACTTAAACTTAATATTCTCACTTAACAGTTAGGTAAAATAGAATGAATAATTATATTGCTCCAGGTCTTCAGTTACAAAAATGGACACAAGATGAACACAGACACAAAACATTTGTATAAATCATATTAACAGATTCTTAAGGAATTACGAGGAATTACTTTTTTTTTATTCAGCTCTACATAAATACATTTTGATGTTCTTACTTAGCCTAATGATTAATTAAAATCTAACTAAAAAAATCTCTAAAATCAGTTACAAAAACAGAGCTTAATCACAAGTAATTTACATAAAGCATATTGACAGCTTCTATAAAAAATTGACATGGAGATTATGGCCACACACTGAGCCATTTATTGGTTAATATAGCGCATATCTGGGTAAGTGCTTATGGGTAAAAGTATAGGCTATTATTAAAAAAAAAAAAGTATTTAGAGCATGTTCTATATTTGAGTATGACTGAAACAACATATGTCATGATAGGAGCAGTTTTTGTTGTTTACCATTTACACGCAAAATAAATGGATAAACTTTCAAGACATCAAAACATTGAAGTTTATAACTGACCAGCCTCTGAAGACAAATTTCTAGTTGTCTTTGTAAAGAACCGCTGCGGTAACGCTGTACAAATGCTTCCGGTGTGAATATTCTGGCGCATCTGCAGCTGCAGTGATGATGTAGTTACGCTCATGCGCTGCTCACGCTTGCAGTATGAAACCGGTGTTAGCCTCTTTGAACTTCTTTTTGCCCCTAAACGAAGAATGAAAACGAACTTCGTTTGAAGTAAATCAGGGCCTTAACTGTACCAAGGTATAAGGTGGTGGATATTAGTAAAGAACATCTCATTATTTAAGTGTGTATGCTGTAGAGTTAGTTGCTATTTTTTGAAGCTGTAGAGAGGATTGTAGAAAGTGGTGCCAACAGATTTTTAACATGTAGTGACTCTGTATATGCTCTTTGAACATTAAGTCAGGCACAGCTAAAAGTCATCAGTGCCTGCTCTATGATAGTTTATTTATGGTAACACTTTATAATAACTTTAATTTATAAATCATTAACAAACATTATATAATGCTTAACAGATCATTAGTTAATATATATTCACATAGCTAGAAATATGAGATAATGTTCTTGTAAGTGTTTACTAATGAACTTACTAAACATTACCTAATGATTAACATTGGATTTAAACAGAGTGGGTATATCAAGAGATAAAGGTTTAGCAATCTTAATGGAACTCTTCGTATTATGGGAAAACACCCAACAGGAATGCGCATCCAGTGTCAGGTGTATGAGATAATGTCAGATAATGTTTTAATATCTTGTTTGAATTTTGCTCAAGAAAGACAAGAAATGATGACCCAGTTTATGTGTTGGACTGATTTGACAAGGTATGGACTTGATATTTTTACTCTGGGAACTAGACAATGACACTACGGGAAGCTAACTGGAAGTAATGTTTATTCATTGGAACACAATAAAGAAAGACACTGAGTACTTTTACATGGATATCAGTAATCTAATTATTTATCTTATTCTGAATAGGACAATATTATGAATAAGGTGTTTACATGAGTGTCTTTAGAATATTACTTTCATGTTCCCATTTTACATGTTACAGTACATAGACTGATTAAGGGCACACGTCATTACGTTCCCACGAAATGCCATCTGACATTCCCTCCAGAATTTCATGTATCAACATACAGTTGGTTTTTGTTAGTTTATATATTTTTTGTGTTTTTTTTTTTTTTTTTTTATGGATTCTTGTGGTTTTTTTTATTTTTTATGATGTTATTAGTAAAAGATGATGACGGATAAAAATGTGCCTTCGTGCTTGAAGCCATGCTCTTTTGTTTGCCGTCAAACAGTTGACCACTGCCGTTTGTGTATCCTGTTGCAAAATGCAATGAAAAATCCTGCACGATGTAATAGTGTGATTAAGGTGTGTACATGTATATACTGCACTTCAATAATGTGACTAAAATAGGAATACTTCGCATGTCTTAATTTGATTTGTGTTTACTTCGAGTATGACAATAGCCGGATTAAGGTAATCAAAAATATCTGTTTATATGGTAGATTGATGAAGCATCAACATTCATAGAACACTGTTATTTTCAACTAAAGCAAGCGTGAATCATTTTATTCTCCCGCATCCCGTACATACACAAGTGTCTACCCGCCCGCACCAGTACTCGCCCATCTTGTCTGTTTTTTCTTTTTATCTGTTGCGTCTGGTCTCGCGGTAGCAGGTCTCTAATCCACTGGCACTTGACTCAACAGTGCGTGTGCTACATCCTTTTTACAATCTCTAGATTATAAAACACTGCATTCTGTCAGCAATGTAATGCGGCAGTAAAGTATAGAGACCTCGGCTTGTAACTATACTTTTATTACTATTTTGAAAATTATAGCGTGTGAAATTACTCCGTTACTAAAAAAGTAATCAAATTACAGTAATGTGTTACTAAGTAATGTGTTACTGCCCAACACTGGCTGCTACAACCTAAGGTATTTAATTATTTTGACACTTATCAGGCTTAAAATGTCCTTAAAATAAGCCATTTATCTTTGTAGAGTTTTGAGTAACAAAAAATAAAACATAAAATAAATAGGCTTTTCTTGAAATTACGGTGATCCCACAAAAAAATCCACAAATCGGAACACGGCTAAAGTCACAGTTTTCTTGCCTTTCCCAGCACTGACCTGATTTTTGTTCTTGTGGATTGATATTAAGCTCTGTTTGCAGTCATCTAATAATAGAAAATAAGTTTCTGAAATGAATGATATGAGATTAAGCAGGTGTTTCTGCACCTAAAGTAAACCCAGAGACTGTTTAGGAAGTAAACCTCCTTTTTTTTTTGCACAAAATAATAAAACGTAGTGTCACTAAAATCATTAATTTCAGCATTTATCATGTTATAAAAGAAAATTAGAGAATTGTATCTCAAATCCATTGATACGATCTATCATTTACAGCAATAAACACAAATGACCTATTCACGTCATTTTTATGGCTGTCATAACTGTGATGCTCTTTGTCTCATAATTAGATTATGTGACTTTAGCCAGGGTTTCACAGAATGGGTCACAATTGTTTTGCACACTGTAATGGATTTAAGATAATAAATAATTGTCAATTATTCCTTACTTATACAGTCTATATACATATTCCTTGGTGTTGTCTGTACAATCATTTGTTAGGACTACTATACAATTATTTAAAAAAACTATGCATTTGTTGCATCCCACACTCCTACTGTGGTACGATTTCAGATTTAGGTAACACTTTATTTTGATAGTCCACTTTAGACATTCTATTACCTATAAACAACTTTGCAACTAAATGTCAAATAGCAGTCATTATAGTATTAAATTGTCTGCTTAAAATCTAATTACTTTTATTTTGATGGTCGCTCAACAGATTATAAGTAACTTTGCAAGTAAGGCAACTTATTCTATTAACTCTAACCTAACAGTCTGCAAATGCTCTAATGAGAGTTAGTTGACATGTAGTTGCAAAGTTACTTACAGTTAGTAGAATGTCTAAAAGTGTAACCCAGATTTACTTACCCTTAAAATTCACATAAAAACAAAAACTGTGGTTGGAAATTTTATATTCTGACGGGATAACACCTTCCTTTTTTAATAGACAGTTCTTGACCAGAACAAGCTGAAATATGGACCAGACTTTATGCCAAATTTTACACTACACAAATCGTATAACTGAGCTTTTACCTGTAATACTGCATGGTGGGTTCCACTGCAAGTAGAAGGAAGGGCATTACAGTGTAGCAGACAGTCAGCTGAGTGGCAGCCCAGGTTACAACATCATAGCAGATCTTGAGCAGCGGAGAAGACAAGAAATACTCCCGGAAGTTTCTGCGCACCTGATTACATCAAACCAAAATGCAATAGTGAATGAGCTGGTGTTTGGTAGGTGTGACTAAGAATGATGAATGATAAACTAGTTATACATCAGTGATTTATAAAAAATGTGTCACTCACATGCTGTGAGGACAAACGGAAAAAGACAATGACTTTGTTTAAAAGCTAAAAAAAATTCTTCACAGGCAAAATAATAGAAGAAAGAAGAAAACAAGGCAAATCCAAAAATTCCATAACATTTTATTTCAATACCTTTATATGGTCAGATATTAAAAGCAACATAGATCAGTGCTGAAGAGTAACTAAGGCCCTGTTTCCACCTCCTGTTAGAATGCATCTCAAATGCATCTCAACTGACCACTTGTGATCACATTTTTGTCAAGAACCCTCCTCTCAATTTTGTCATACCCTAAATCACTTTCATGTCAACAAAGGAACACAGTATATGTGGAAAAGCAGATTAAGGCACAGAAGCTGTGTTTACGTTTAATTGTGCATTCATGGTTACCTTCCCTGTGTAGGGTAAGATTGGGTAAGATACCCCCCAGGACAAGATGATCCCCAGCCTTATTTTTTCTCTTGACCATAGACAGTGTTGTGTGTAACGCGTTACAAAGTAACGCGTTACTGTAATAATATTACTTTTTTCAGTAACTGGTAGTGTAAGGCATTACTCGTCTGAAAATGGTAATATTATTACAGTTTTCCCGAGCTAGTTACTTGCGTTACATTTGCCAGTAGCACCTTCATCACACACAAGGCACACAACACAGAGAACAGAAGGGAAGGGAAGGGGAGGAGGGCGTGAATGGAACAGTGATTGGTCTGGGTTTGGCAAGAGGTATCATTTACCATCACCGATTGGTCGACACCCGGCAGCCAGCAGCAGAGCGGCACCCTCAAAGACAGATGGGGAAAAATGGAAGCGTCAACAACGGCAAGCTCTTTTTCAGAGGAAGGTTACCAGCAACAGAAAGCTAGTTTCGACGGGTGGAGATTCAGTAATTATTTTGAATATGTTCAACGGAAGGAAAATAACTTGACGGTGAAGTGCACACTCTGCCCGGGGAGAAAGCTGCTCTCCACCGCTTGTAACTCTACCTCCACTTGAAGAAGCACCTGCAGCGACAGCACTGACACATCAAGCTCGTTGCGAAGCGACAGAGTGACATGAACAAGCAGCCCCACAAGCAGCAAAAACTTTCATTTGAACATAAAGTACTACCAACATCAAAATCCGAGATAAATAAGCTTGTTGCCTCGTACGAAATGTTACCTCTTTCTACTGTCGAATCGCTGTCTTTTAGAAAGATACGGTGTTTGTTAAACATTGAGGAAGTTAATACTTGCTTGTACCTGATTGCACAAGTACAGTTGTTTGTAGTTATTTGTGCTAGACAGTGCCAGTCTGTTGTTGGCGTAATAAAGACCCTAAAGAACACTCCTCCTTTGTATGTTCTCCCTCCATCTGATGCATCTCAGGCAATTATAGAGTAATTAAGAAAAAAAAATGTAACTAGTAATATAACTAGTAATATAACTAGTTACTTTCTCCAGGGAGTAATTAAGTAAAGTAAGGCATTACTATTTTTGAGAGTAATATGTAATATGTAATATATTACTTTTTTGAGTAACTAGCCCCAACACTGACCATAGATAGCACAAAATCTCATCTCAGCTACGTTAATGGCTATGTTTTTTTACAATTTTGTTATTTTATCTTAATATCAAAATCTGTGCGATTTAGACAGTCTAAACAGTTTTGAGGTTAAATGATCTAATTTCATGTCTCTGAAGAATAGTGATCTGTGACATTGTATAATGTTGAATATCAACGTTTTTTGTGTCTTTTTGGTAATGAGGGATCTGTGGACACAATGTTTCTAGATTTGTGCAAAAAAAAGATTTTTTGGCTCAGGGGGCCCCATGTGGCATGTTCTTACTAGTGTTATTATTTTAAATGTTATACTTATGCAATTAATGGGGTTATTATTTATTATTTCCATGAATTAGATGTACATTTCATACATCTTCACTTTCATAAAACATTGAAATTAATTGAGTGAAATCATTAAATTTACATCCACAGTGTTGCTATTATGACATATCTTCAATTAAAAATATGGGCAATTAAATATGTAAATATACTAATATGTCTATATGTCAGGAAACACAAACTCTGGAAATATGATGAATAAAGGTTGTTTAAAGGTTGTCTATTTAAGCAAATAATGCACAGGGTGAGTATATTAGCAACATAATCTGAGCAGAGGATGACTGGCAGTCTGGGAACTGGGTGAGTAACACCAAACACACAATTATCCGCAATGTCACTGAGTATGATTGGTAAGGATATGCATTTTGTCTTACAGGTATGTAAAGCAAACACAAGGAAAACAGGAGACTGGAGGAAGAATCTGGGGGAAGCAGTATATTCCTCTTACAGTAGACCAGACCAAGATGAATGTATGGAGCAGGCTTAAATAGAGTGGAGATGATGATGGTGAATGATGGCAGTTGTGGGTGTTTGTGATGTAGGTGGGTGCCAAAAGCGATCATGGGAAATGTAGAGTTGAGGTGACAGGTGAAAGTGAAATTTCAGAAGATCATGAAAATATCAATTATTCAACTAATTGTCCAAAATAAAATTCTAAATGGAATAGTTGATTTAGTATTTTACAATAATGACACTTTAAAAAATATAAATATTATTGAGAAATAGATCAAAAGTCTAAGACTTGGGAATCAGGGGTGGTTTCGAACAGTGTTTTTGAGACTGATTTTGGTATACCACAGTTTTAAGGAGAAAATACTCATCAGTGGTGCTGACCGATAAATGGCTTGTCTTTAAGACACCAGATAGACATGGAAACAATGTTAAAAACTTGATTTTCACCAAATTGGGGTATTTAACTGAGACATGAGTGTTTGTGAATGTTGACGAGTCTGTTGTGTCAAACTTCATTTATTGCAATATTAAGGTCTTTGGTTTTATTTATCTTTTAGAATATAAATGTGATTGCTCTTCTCACAAATCAACTGTTACTTGTTTTGCATGTTTTTTAGGTGTTGAGGATTAGTGCATCTTTCAGCCTTCACAGAGCCTATTGGATACGAGTAAAATACTTAAGTACTGTTAAAATCAGATACTTAAAGACTGTTACTCGTCCCTTGACACTCTAACAATAGCACTCTCTATTTTATTCAATTTTATCAACTTGTTTTCATTTTATAAAAAAAAAAAAAAAAAAAAAATTGGATAAAAGGATCTGATAAATGACTAAATGTACATGTAAGTGGTAAAACGTGTAACTTTTTTGCTGTATGTATCTCTACTTTTACTTTCAGGTATCCATTACACCTCTGATTATAATCATTAGAGAAAACTGCTACTTGTAGCCTACATGGGGAAAAGAATAACCACAAAGACATTGATGAACATTATACATTGGTACTCTACTTCTATTCCTGCAATTCCTGTGTGTGCAATGTTGAAATTTTGCTGAAATTGAATTAATAATTTGCGGAAGTGTATTTGTAAAGCAAAATAAAATGAACTAAAAATTGCCTGTTGAATATTATAGGGTGTATTTTTAAACAGGCTATATTTTGAAAGTGAAGCCTGGATGGCGAATATGAATTATTGAATTTTAATAATGAAAATACATATTAAATGTTTTGAATTCAAATATTCACAGCCTAAATATACTACCATGTTGAATTTCAGCCCCTAAAATAGCAAGCTTTGAAATTACAATGAGAAAAGCATTGTTATGTAATGCAATGCAATGTAATTCTTACTTGACAAATTTAATAAAGTTTTGATTAGAATACATAACACCTGGTTAAGCAGCCACATACAGTCTATTCTAAAAAATATTTCAACAGACCCAAAGCTTTTGCATACGTATATGGCCGGAAATGTGACAGAGAATGCAGTGCAACCAGCCCAACAGCACAAGTTAGATGTGAATGGCATAACAGAGATGCAGGTAACTTGCAATGTCATTAGAGGAGAAATAGGGAGTTCCCTTCCGATATTTCACTCGTACTTTGTTGCTAAATGCTATGGGAAAAGTCCTTTCTCTTATACTTAAGTTTTTTTTTTTTTTAATAATGCAGTATAACTGCACAGCCAGTGGTTCATGCAGTGAAATAAAAACAAATCAATGGTGAGTCAGCGGAGCTGCATAAGCCTATGGTCACGAAGCCTGCCAAAGCCCTCAAATATGGGTGGGACTGTCTGGCTATATAATTGGGGATTCTGGCATAGGATCCTCAGAGTTCTTATCCTTCAGCATTGACGATCTTTTATTCGCTGATCTACGAGAGACTTGAAGCCTCACGCCATTAACACACCTTGCAGCGGATTAAAGTTGACTTATCAACTGCCGCTATTCTGCTGTTCTCGCTCCGTGCTTGCAGCTCTGGCTACCTTCACCATCCGCGCAACTGTCAGCGCTTCCCCTGCCATCATCTGGCAAGTTCTAAAAAAGCTAATTTCTAAGAGCAAATTTTCACAGCATAGTTGCAAATGCTGCGCCGTTAATGCAGCTTGTGCAGGTCTCCCCTGCATGCTGTTGACGGTCACGGTGAGTGCGCTTCCTGCTTGGGGATTTCCCACACGGAAGCCACCCTCACGGAGAAGAATTGTTCTCACTGCAAGAACATGATACTCGCCACTTTGCACTTGCAGATAGATCTCTTTTCAGAGATTGACTCCACCCCTCACGCCCTCCCGGTTTCTTCCTCCAAAATACTTGTAAGGAAAACAAATTGGGACAGAGGATCTCAATTCTCGGGTAAGAGCGAGTTCACACTGGTTCAAGTACCATGTGCCTCACTCTCTCCGCACAGAGCGGCTTTCTCCGTTCTCTGCATTCAGTCAGACCAGCGTCTGTCCACCAGCACGAGCGACCTGGTCTTGTTCGGTGTGAATGACAATGACCTGCTAGATGACAGCATGTGATTAGCAGCCTCGGACTCAGAGGAGCTGTCTCTGGCTCAGTTAATAACTACACCCCCTTGCAATAGTCTGAGCCAAGTGAAGCCGAGCCCGGGATGGAAGGCAAACTTTTCCGTCTCCTCTCAAAAGTAGCTGAGGAGCTGGGATTGGAGTGGTCTTCCGCGGAAGAGCCCACTTGCAGCCACTTGGATGAATGGTTCCTACCGGGGAGCCGTTAAGCCCCTCGTCAGGGAGCCTCTCCGTTTTTCCAGGAGGTCCATGACAAGGTCACAAGATCATGGCGTGCCCCCTACTCAGCCCGCCTGATCTCTACTTTTACTTTCAGGTACTCATTACACCTCAGGTTATAATCGTTAGAGAACTGCTATATGTAGCCTACATGGGGAAAAGAATAACCAAAAAGACATTGATGAACATTATGCACTGGCACTCTTCTGCTATTTCTGCAATTCCCGGGTGTGCAATGTTGAATATTTCACTGAAATAGAATCAATAATTTGCGGAAGTGTACATGTAAAGCAAAATAAAATGGACCAAAAATGGCCTGTTGAATATTATAGGGTGTATTTTTAAACAGAGTATATTTTGAATGTGAAGCCTGGATGGCGAATAATGATTATTGAATTTTAATAATCAAAATATGTATGAAATGTTTTGAATTTAAATATTCACAGCTTAAATATACTACCATGTTGAATTTCAGCCCCTAAAATGGACGAATGGTTCCTAGCAGGACGCCGCCAAGCCCTTCATCAACAAGACTCCACGACGAGCTCACCAGATCGTGGTGCGCCACGTACTCAGCCTGCCTGATCGGCAGGTCAATGGCCAGCTTGGTGGTGCTTGAGCGCCATTTATGGTTGACCTTGAAGGAGATTAAGGACGCTGATACACCTGTATATCAAGGTGGACCAGGGCTGCGTGGCATCTCTAGCCCCGCGTCCTTAAGTGTTCTGTCCCAGTTAGGCAGTTGGAACAGCTCTTTATTTGCTTTGGTGGCCACACCAAGGGTCATTTGGTCATGAAGCAGAGACTTACCTGGTGGATAGTTGATGCTATTAAGCTAGCATATTCTTCCTTGGGTCTGCAATGCCCCATTGGAGTATGAGCCCACTCCACCAGAGGCATGGACTCTTCTTGGGCTTGGTCTAGCGGTGTGTCTTTCGCAGAAATCTTTGCTGTGGCCGGCTGGGCCTCGCTGTCCATATTTGCTAGGTTTTACAACCTGGACATCCCTGCCTTACAGGCTAGGGTCTTTTCTGCATAGTTGGCACGCACCTACCAGAAGGCGGGACTAGCTCTGAGCAGGGTTTGGCTGTAACACCCTCAAACTTGCTAGAATTGTTTTACATCTTGCACGCCCTCGGCCCTCCCTAAGTGCCGAGGCTGTACAAGTTTTTCTTGGAATGATTACCCAGGCCAGGCGTGACCTCTGTGAGTTTAACCTGTTTGCCACATGATGGGCTTACCATATAATACTTGTCCCTTTGAGTCCATTGGATGCTTAAGGAAAGTTCACATATCAGTCGTTCCTCTCTATAGCGCGATGTGACTGTACTGGTTCCCCATAGCATCTAGCAACACAGTACGAGTGAAGTATGCAAAGGGAACATACTCAGTTACTAATGTAACCTCAGTTATATATATAATGTAACCTAAGATATGGGAGCAAGAACTGTGTTGCTAGCCATGCTATGGAGCTGCACGACTCAGTGTCGTCGCTTTACTCAAAGTAATCTGAGGATCCTATGCCAGAATACCCATTTATATAGCCAGATGGCCCCGCCCATATTGGCAGGCTCTGGCAGGCTTCATGGCCACAGGCTCGTGCTGCTCATTTCACTGCACAAACCAATGGCCGTGCAGTTATAATGCGTTATTAAAAATAGGCTTCATTATTGGAGGAAAAATTACTTTTCCCATAGCGTCTAGTGACGCAGTACTCATTCCCGTATCTCAGGGAACCGAGGTTACGTTAGTAACCAAGTATGAATGTATTTGTGTGTGTGTGTGTGTGTGTGTGTGTGTGTGTGTGTGTGACTTACAGAGCGAGCTGCTAAGGTGATGGGTATAGCGGTGATGAATGTAAAGTAGTATCCTGGGTAAACTCCATGCCAGATGGCCGACAGCACAAACGTGAGTGGCATGCGGTAATATGGCGCTCGATCATAACATACACTGAAGCATAACAGATGAAAGCATGTGAGAAATGACACTGATATACTTTATGCTAATATAGTACAGTAATATTATATGTTAATATATATAGTAATAATTATAACAGTATAATTGGCAACTTTGAACTGTACACTGTATGGGAAGAAGCGGTGTAATAACTATTTCTTTTTTTTTAAGTTAGATTTATGACCTTTTATGCCTTTATTAGACATGATTGTGCAGTTTAAACAGGAAACAACAAGGAGGAGAGTGAGAGGAACAGAACAGGCAAAGGACCTCAAACTGGGGAACAAAACAGTAAACTAATAGTATAAAATATGTATCTGAAACTTTGATTCTGAGTAGATTATGATCATAACAACAAGTTCCCTTTCAAGTTTGGTCACTTTGATGGTGCAATAGTAGTTGATGCTATGGGTAACTCTGTCCAGGAGTGATTTTCTCTGACACCTGTTTACAGTCACGGAGTGAAGGCTCATTCTGTCAGAATTATGTCTTTCTCATGGGCTTAAACAAATGGAGTGTCTTTAGAAGACATCTTTCATCGTGATGGATCCAGATTTTACAGCCTGGAAAGGGATTTTATTGACCCTCCCTTTCTTCCCAAATATTGACAAGGAAAAAGAGTTTCCCTTTTCTGTCAAAATAAAAGAATAAATAAAAGAAACTTCCTATAATGGAGAGAACATGTCTGTGAGGAAATGCAATCAGGATTTAGACTATTTAATAGTACTGAAACTGCACTCATCAGTATTACAAATGACTTGGTCTTATCATCTGGCCACGGTTGCATCTCTCTATTAGAGTTACTAGACCTTAATGCTGCCTTTGGCACTTTCGACCACAACAGTCTTTTGGATAAGCTCAAAAATTGGCTACTGGCAGAGTCAACATGGTCTAGGGTGCATTTCCCAAAAGCATTGTTAGCCAACTATGGTCGTTAGTTCCATTGAATTTTATTGGTAATGATGGAACTTGTGACCATAGTTGCTTTTGGGAAATGCACCCCTGGTTCATATCCAGACTATATGATGATCCTGTACCCAGGAATGACCACAACATAGCCCTTATCGGCAGCAAAGATCTTGACGACCAAGCCCTTTGGACAGATACTCAGCGAAGGGCCCGGCAACTGGATAAGCCCTCGTCACAGATCCCTATGACCAGCTATGAACATGTCATGCCAGGACCAGCTGAGACCAAATAGCAGTTTTAACAAGAAGGATGTTTATCGTGTTTTTGGCCATTGATAAGACAGCTACCTACTACTGGCTAAACGGCAGCTCTACCTTCATGTTGCAACCTGCTGGACAGACTACACTTTTTCCTTTTTACCTAACGTGATGTAACCCAATCTTTAAGCATAAAGAGATCTTATTTAATGATGTCAATCTGACTTATAATTCACACCACGTCTGCTCATTTGGGCAAAGAAGGACTGGTCCCCTGAATGAGCCTGGTTTCTCTCAAGATTACTTTCTATATTTTTGTCATGATAAAGTTTGGGTTCCTTGCCACTATTGCCTTTTGGCTTGCTTAGCTGGAGTGTATATTAAGTAATATTAAGTAATATAATCGATTTGATGGCACTGACACTATCAGATAAGAACAAAACCTGAACTGAATTGAGCTGAATTATTACACTATTGAAAGTGAAATTGAAAAAGACAGTGATGTGACATATTGCCAAGAATGGTGTCCCATACTTGGAATTTGTGCTCTGCATTTCACCCATTCAAGTGCACACAAACAGCAGTGAGTAGTGAACAACCACACACACACACACACACACCTGGAGCAGTGGGCAGCCATTTTTGCTGCAGCACCTGGGGAGCAGTTGGGGGTTAATAGTCTTGCTCATTGTGGTAATGAGGGTGGAAGAGAGCGCTGGTTGGGGTGGGCGATCTGTTGATTTTATATCGTGATCGATCTCGAAGGCATCTATAGCTGGGGTTCCATCACCCTGTTTTTATGCACTTTTTAAAGTATCACAACAGAATCGAGTGATGAAAATGCTGAAATTTCTAATAAAAATGCCTTATTTTGCAAAAAAGTTTTTATGCTCGCTTGAGGTGGTTTTTGACTTAATGGGAGATGGAAATGCATTTTGCAAATAAATTCCTCCAAGCACATCAAAAAAGTCATGTGACTTCGCGCTATGGGACAGTAAATCCTGACTAACCAGTGGACCGATCTTGTTCCACAGCATCTGAAATGTTTTTATATGGTCATTCGGAAATGCCAGAGCAAAGTCTGTCATCAAAGAATTTCTGTATAATTGCCTGTTAAACGACTGCGTTCCCAAACAGCAGCATCCACCTCTGAAAGCAATAACCGCATTCATTGCGTTTCGTCTGCTCGTTCTGAGGTGCAAGTAATTTATTATATAGGAAAATTATTATATTCTGTAGCTTCTCCTACTTTTCTTAGTGATGTATAGTGTCAGTTTATCAGGAAGTGACAATTTTGTTCTCTTTGACTTGTTGGATGGAAATGGTGCTTGTTTGCAAATGTTTTGTGCAATATTACAATTTTGCACATAAGTTAAATTCACAACTTTGGATGGAAACCAATGATCTACTTTTCAAGCGAACTGCAGAGATTGTGATCTTTTATGTCCTCATAATAATGCTAAAACTACAGCAATGACTGCCTATTAGATGACTGTCTGGTCAAATTATATCACGCATCTCTATCATGTGTCTTTTATGCGTGGTGACTAGGGATGGAACGGCTCACTGCTCTTGATTGAATAGCTTTTGTTAACATTAATAAAGATTCATCATTAATTTATACAGTCAAATATGAGGGGCCGTACAAGCCATAATTCATTCTGGCACATCTCACACACTTACATTCTCCTTTCACATACATATATTCTTGCTTTCACACACATACATTCTCCTTACACATGCATACATTTCTACTCTTACACACACATACGTTCTCCTTTCACATACATATATTCTTGCTTTCACACACATACATTCTCCTTACACATGCATAAGTTTTTATTTTTGCCATTTATAATCTTTCTCATTCAAACGTTCTCATTCTTGCTTTCACACACTTACATTCTCCTTTCACTTACATGCATTTCTACTCTCTCTCAAACACTTACATTCTCCTTTCACATACATACAGTACATTTTTACTCTCACACATACATTCTCCTTTCACACACATACATATATTTCTACTCTCACACAGATACATTCTCCTTTCACATACATACATTTCTACTCTCTCTCACACACTTACATTCTCCTTTCACATACATACATTTCTACTCTCTCTCTCTCTCTCTCTCTCTCTCTCAAACACTTACATTCTCCTTTCACATACATAAGTACTCTCTCTCTCTCTCACACACACACACTTACATTCTCCTTTCACATACATACATTTCTACTCTCTCTCTCTCACACACACATACATTCTCTTTTCACATACATACATTAGTACTCGCGCGCACACACATACATTCTCCTTTCACTTACATGCATTTCTACTCTCCCACACACATACATTCTCCTTACACATACTTACATTTTTTGCTTTCACACACATGCATTCTCCTTTTACATACATATATTTCTACCTTTTTTTTTTTGGTATCCATTACTTCCATTACTGGGGGAAGTCGTGGCCTAATGGTTAGAGTGTTGGACTTGCAAACCAAGGGGTGCAAGTTCGAGTCTCGGGCTGGCAAGAATTGTAGGTGGGGGGAGTGAATGTACAGTGCTCTCTCCACCTTCAATACCACAACTGAGGTGCCCTTGAGCAAGGCACTGAACCCCCAACTGCTCCCCGGGCACTGCAGCATAAATGGCTGCCCACTGCTCCGGGTGTGTGTTCATGGTGTGTGTGTTCACTGCTGTGTGTGTGCACTTTGGATGGGTTAAAAGCAGAGCACAAATTCCGAGTATGGGTCACCATACTTGGCTGTATGTCAGGTCACTTTCACTTTTTTTTTCACTTTCCTGTTTAATCAGGAAGTCACTCTCAGACCAGGAAATACATGTGCAAAACTTGCTCAGCTCTTCCTCACAATTTTACAGTGATGCTATTCAAAGTCATCCTGTTTTCTTTTCAAGTACATATTTTAAGTTTTTAAGTTTAACATATCATTATGTTACCTACACGTCTACAGATCTGTGTACAAGTGTTAAGACACTGATTTTGATCGTATTGACAGGGCGTAATGCTAAGGCAATTTTCTACTGGTCCAGTTCAGCCAGTGGTTTAATATTTTTCTTGCCCTGGCAAAATTTTTATAGGCCTTGTCACAATCAATTAATCAATAAATCAGACTTATTGTTTTCATTGTTGACTGTAACATTGTATTGTAATAAATAATAACCATTTTGCACAAATAGGTACAATAGTTCAAAGCTAAAACTGAAATGAACCATGCTTTTTCAGGTCTTTCAGGATGCACTGATCAGGATTTTTCATGACCTATTGCAATTTCCGATTTTATTTATTTATTTTACAATCAAGTGAGCCGATTCCCATACTCGTTGCTAATTTATTTAGTTCTTATACTTTTACTTATTATATATATATATATATATATATATATATATATATATATATATATATATATATATATATATATATATATATTTTTTTTTTACATTTATTCAATGTTTATTTTCCTCTGTTACTGGCCAAACTAACCTTGAACAAACAAACAAACAAACAACCAAAAATATATGCAACGAAGCAACTGCAAAAAACAAAAACATCAGACGGGCTGAATGAATATTTTATTATTACTCTTTATTATTATTAGTTTTATTACCTTAATTATATGTATGTCTGCACTATGTTTGTACTTTCTGTACTGGAAGCTCCTGACACCAAGACGAATTCCTTCTGCATGTAAACACACTTGGCAATAAAGCTCTTTCTGATTCTGATGAAAATGCAAACTCAATCTCTGACAGCAGGTGGCGCTTATAGAACACTAGCGCTAATTAACACTCCTTTAATGTGTATTTAACGACGGTAAGAGGAAAAAGAAAATGCCATCGAAACTTTTTCGGAACACAGTCAGTTCTCCTCAGAAATACATCCATATTCACCCCACCCTAATTCCATAATTATGGTTTTCTTTCAGTGTTTCAATAAATTTGTTCTGTCTGCTACAGTATTTTCTCTGCTTGCGCAACTATTCTCTCCTCTTTGTGTCCGTCTTCAGTGCATCTGTCTTAAAGATAATATATCATGATGATCACTACGTTTGTGTTACCAAATTCCATCCTGTCAGGAATAACCTGCCCCCGCTGTTTTTAACCCGGTCGTTTTTGATTACTGTTAGTTATGCTGCCATTGCCAAATATAAAAAATAAAAAATAAAAAACTAACAATCTAAAAATAAATAGACCGCAATGAGTCCAAATCTTGAGTTTTGGAAATAATATAAAGATATCGCTGTCCCTAACTTGCAACCTCCCAATTTATTCACTTCCTCCATTAAGTGAAAAAAAAAAAAAAAAAAAAAAAGCCTTGGCGCTTATAATACGTGTATCTGGCAACACGACTGAGGCTGTGAGCCTGCGTCCTCAATCACAACTCGCTCAAGGGACAAGGCCATGTAACCTTTTCACGATGATAATATTTATCTATTTATTAAAACCAAGATAACTTGCTGAAATACTAATGCGGCAGCCTCATCTACCTCAGCCATGCTGATCAAGACCTGTCCCGGTGACCCTGATCGCGCCAAACCTGCCTTCCGTTTCCACTATACGCCTTCCGTTTCCACTATACTCTCTCTCACACATACATACATTCTTCTCTTACATACACATATTCTCTTCAGACATACATACATTCTATATATATATATATATATATATATATATATATATATATATATATATATATATATATATATATATATGTGTGTGTGTGTGTGTGTGTGTGTGTGTGTGTGTGTGAAAGGAGAATGTAAGTGTGTGAAAGCAAAAATATATGTATGTGAAAGGAGAACGTATTTGTGTGTAAGAGTAGAAATGTACAGTATGCATGTGTAAGGAGAATGTATGTGTGTGAAAGCAAGAATATATGTATGTGAAAGGAGAATGTAAGTGTGTAAGAGTGCCAGAATGAATTATGGCTTGTACGGCCCCTCATAGTCAAATATGCAATGCTGTTTTACTTTCATTACTTTATTCAGTTTCTGTACCTATAAACTAATGTAAGATCGACCTACCAAAAAAAAAAAAAAAAGAAAATCACTGTTTATTTTATTTGTATCTTTACTCTATTGTATTTATTTGTGCTGTTGCTTGTAGTTAGATTATTCTTATTTTCTTTAGTTTTATTTGACAGTATAGTTTTTCCCTAAACATAGCTCATACCGAACTGATCCGAAACCGTGACTATCAAACTGTGATACAAATTGAACCGTGGGTAAGTTGAACCGTTCCACCCCTAGTGGTGACGTATTTAAAAAAAAAAAAAAAAAAACTCTACGTGAGCTAGCAGTAGAACTGCAATGAATAAAATTTTAATTTCAGTTTCGATTTGTAACGCAAATGCATAAGGTCTAACTGCAGAACCATACATCATAGCAGTGTGAGGACAACAGCAACAGCCTAACAGTCTGATGCCGGAAGTGGGCGGAGTGAGTGTTGCCTCACTAGGCATTCCACTACTTCTGTGTTTTGGACCATTTCAAAGTTTAAAACCAGGTTATTATCAAAAAAAATAAAAAAATAAAAATAAAATAAACAATTTAATTGAAAAGATATATTCATGAAATATATATATGGTCAGAATTGTTGGTACCCTTGATAAATTCGAACAAAGGCTGTAAAAAACCTGCATTATTAATCATTTTTATCTTTTATTTAAAAAAAAAAAAATCACAAATATCTTACCTTTCATTGAACTAAAACAACTGAAAATGCGGGAAAATCTCATTATGAAATAAATGTTTTTCTCAAGTACACATTGGACACAATTATTGGTATCCCTAGCAATTGTTATGAGTAAAATACATGTGAAGTATATTCCCATTCATATTAACAATTTTGAGCATGAGGGGGGCGCAGCTGAGCAGCGACATGTGAAGACGTGTTCTTGTGAGCTCTGCTTGGATTGAACATTTATTTAATTTTCCCACTCTCCTTTTCGTTCTTTTCGGTGCGAACCTGTCTCTAGTGTGCCTAGGTCTTCGAATTAGTAGTATTTTTTTTTCTTTTTTAGTCCAAGGCTGCTCAAAATGCCTAAATCGAACAAGCCGAGGGCAGGGCCTGATGCCCCAGACTTGCCTGATGTGGATCCGCCCGCGGAGGTGGGGTCAGGGTCGGATCTCGGTGCAATTATGGCTGCCATAAAGCAAACGGAGCAGAATGTGCTAGTCAAGATCGACTCGTCTGTGATGGCAGCTGCAGGTGAATTACACAAGAAAATTGACAACTTAGCGAGTGATTTAAGGACAGAAATCCTGAATGTGCGCGCAGAGTTTGCGAAGGTTATTGAAGAAATACAGAAAGAAAGCGCCACATTATCAACCCGCATTGATGATCTTGAGGAGGAAGCTAATGGCCAGGCTAACCGTGTTGTAGCACTTGAAGCTCAAGTTGATACGTTATCTACTCAAGTTGCCCGGTTGGTAGATAAGACCGATGATCTGGAGTCACGGCAGCGGCGAGATAACTGCAGACTAATCGGCGTTGAAGAGGGATTGGGAAATATACGACCGGAGAGAGCCGTGGCTGAACTGTTAAAGGAAGCGCTAGCCCTCGACTATCGACTGATCGGGCGCATAGGAGCCTGCAGCCGAGGCCAAAGGATGGGGATGCCCCGAGACCAATAATCGTCAAGTTCCACTACTTTCAGGAGAAAGTGGATGTTCTTCGGAAGGCCATGGGAGCAGGTCCCATCACCCACAATGGGAAGCGTTTTTACATCTACCCAGATTACTCGGCCGCCGTCAGGAAAAAGAGAGCAGCCTTTACCGAGGTGAGATGATTGCTTCGCCGGTGTACGGGCGTGAAATATGGTCTCCTGTATCCAGCTACATTAAAGATCACGGCCCCAGCTGGCGAGCAGATGTCTTTCGAAGGCCCGATCAAGGCAAAGCACTACATTGAGACTAATTTGCGTTCACGGGAAACGGAGGGAGAGTGACAGTTAATTCACCGATCATAACAGGTATCACGCTGCATGTTAGCATTGCTGTAGTCTGTGCAGGCTTTGACTGGTAAACGTCGCCACACTACAGTTGGATGCATTTTATGTTTGGACAATGCATAGCGTACTACAATATGTTGAGACTTTATGTGGACATCATGTGGCCTGGAGAATATTTTATTTAAGAATATCTTCCTCATTGTTTCTCCCTTTTCTCTGCCACGTCAGTGTGGATAGCGCTGAGTCTCAATTTGTCACTATAACCCTAATGGTACTTTTATTTTTGTTTTCTAATGTAGTTTGTTTAATTAATCCCATTATTACCACCAGTGTCATTAATTTTATTTTATTTTACTCTTTTCTTGTGGGATTATCTTCCAACTGTGAGTGTTTGAAACCGTATCAGCCTGTAAACAGATGGGTACCGGCATGCATGTAGCAATAATAGTGTTGAGATAAGGGTCCTATTACATTTTGTTCTACCCTTGCTGAGTTCATGTAAGAGTTGAAGTTAGTGTAAACGTGTTATATGCCTAGGAGAGAGAGGAGAGTTTTCAGGGCGGTCTCAGGTTTAAGGAAGACCAGCCCAGGGGCCCAGGATGGTAAGAGGTTTATCTATGTTTATCTGTTCGTTTTTGTTAGTTTTGTTTTGGGTTTATTTGTGGTTTATGATTTGACTCAAACAGGCATTGAAGTACTGAGGTATAGCCAACGTGTAGGACTGGTTCATTATCAATTGTGGCACTATGATTCTGGATAATGTAAATAGCCAACAAAAAGCGGTTTTATTTATTAGCTGGAACGTCAAAGGGCTGAATAATATGGTTAAAAGGAGCAAAGTATTTAGTCATTTGAAATCATTCAAACCTGATGTAATTTTCCTACAGGAGACGCACTTAAACATTAACTCCCATAAAAGACTAAGCTGCAAATGGATTGGACAAATATATCATTCTCGTTTTAACTACAAAGCCAGGGGAACGGCAATCCTAATTAGGAAGGGGATTCCATTTGAACACTCTAAAGTAATATCAGATGCTAATGGCAGATATATTGTTGTAGTGGGCAAGCTATTTAACACACCATTAATATTCGCTAATATCTATGGACCTAACTGGGACAATGCACAATTCTTTCTTAATTTTTTTTTTTTCGACTCTCCCAGACCTTAACTCCTACAAGCTAATTCTAGGTGGAGACTTTAATTGTGTCCTCCATCCTCAGTTGGACAGGTCAAGCGTAAGGTCGAACAATACTTTTTCGTCAGCTGCAGTGGCTATTAATTCTCTCCTTCGTTCTTACGGCTTATCAGACCCTTGGCGTATAAAAAATCCAACTACGAAGCAATTTTCTCTTTTTTCTCTCCTGTTCATCATAGTTACTCCAGGATTGATTACTTTATTGTCGATAACCAGCTATTACCCTTAATTTCCAGCACCAAATATCACAGTATAGTGATATCAGATCACAGCCCAGTACAGATGGATTTAGTTTTCCCAGGCAATGTAGCGCCCCAACGAACATGGCGGCTAGATCCCCCATTACTTTTATGTGAACACTTCAGAATATTTCTCAACAATCAGATCGACTTCTTTTTGGAATTTAATGACACTCAGGATGTGTCAAGGGGAGTTTTGTGGGAGTCTATGAAAGCCTATATTAGGGGCCAAGTTATTTCTTATGTGGAACATAGAGATAAGGAGCGTTCTAAACAACTTAAAGGACTGGCTGACAAAATTGCAGATATTGACAAGCGCTATGCTCTTTTACCTTCGCCAGATCTTTTTAAGGAGAAATTATTGCTGCAAACAGAATTTAACACGCTTATAACATGGAAAGCCGAGAAAAATATTTTTAAATCCAGACAGGTATATTATGAGCATGGAGATAAGGCTGGGAGGCTCCTTGCACTACAGCTCAAACAGCAGTCGGCTGAACAAATGATTTCAGGAATTGAAATAGGTGCTGACTCGATATCCCACAATCCTCGAGTCATTAATGACCAGTTTAAACAATTTTATTCTACCCTATATCAATCAGAGGTGGGTAGTGACTCGTTAGAGATCGACTCATTTCTTGATTCGCTGGATCTCCCCAAGCTTTCTCCAGATGCTCAGTCATCTCTAGAACAGCCGTTGTCGCTTGAGGAAATAGCGAGTGCCATCAAGTTGTCTCGGACAGGAGGGGCGCCAGGTCCGGATGGTTTCCCCATGGAGTTTTACAAGGAATTCTCTTCTAAACTCACACCCATCCTGAAATCAGTCTATGATGAAGCTTTGGCTACTGGAAATCTGCCGCAGACGCTTACCCAGGCCACGATTTCAGTCTTACTAAAGAAAGATAAGGATCCTGTACAGTGTAGTTCAATACAGACCAATAAGCCTTCTGTGCTGTGACTATAAGATTTTAACCAAAACTCTTGCACAAAGGTTAGACCCTATTATTTCCACCATTATTGATGAGGACCAAACAGGCTTCATTCCCGGACGGCAATCATTTTCTAATGTGAGAAGACTATTTAATGTGATATTTTCCCCCCATTCAACGATACATCCAGAAGTTATTCTGAGCCTTGACGCTGAAAAGGCGTTTGACAGAATCGAATGGACCTATCTTTTCGCATTTTTAGAAAAATTCGGCATGGGGCCTACTTTCTGTAGGTGGATCAAAGTTTTATATTCAACACCTATGGCGGCAGTCAGGACAAATGGTCTGATCTCGGAATACTTTCCGCTCTACAGAGGAACAAGGCAGGGTTGCTGCCTGTCGCCCTTCCTGTTTGACATTGCGATCGAACCACTGGCAATTGCTATCAGATTTGATGGGAGGATTAAGAGTATATCCAGGGGTGAAATAAAACATAAAACTTTGCTTTATGCCAATGATCTCCTTTTACAGATATCAGACCCAATTGAGAGTATGCCCCATCTTCTCTATTGGCTACAAAAGTTTAGTAACATATCGGGATATAAAGTTAATTTGTCAAAATCTTTATTGTTTCCATTAAATAATCTGGCAAAACAGATCACTTATGAAAATTTGCCTTTTAAAATTGAAAATGACAAATTTACTTATTTGGGAATAGAAATAGGCTGGCTCAATTAAGGCTATTTTCCAGTATAACTACAGGTCTATTTTAGATCGTACCAAAACTGATCTGGATAGGTGGTCAAAAACTCCACTCTCCCTGGCAGGACGGATAAATGCAGTGAAGATGACTGTACTGCCCAGGTTTCTTTATTTATTTCAAATGATTCCCATTTTTCTCCCCAAATCCTATTTTGCTCAGTTGGACCGCTGTATCTCTTTGTTCACATGGAACAAAAAACCTGCACGTATGAAGAAAGAAAGCCTGGAGAGAGCTAAATCTGATGGGGGTTTGGGTTTACCTAATTTCTTGTTCTATTATTGGGCGGCCAATATTGTTAAGCTGACATACTGGATAACCATGTTCGCAGATAAGGAGGGTCCAGTCTGGACTGATATGGAACTGAAATCTACACTCCCAGTTTCTCCGATTTCGATCTTAACTGCCCCTCTCCCACTAAATATTAAATTAACTGAGCTGAACTCAAATTTGGTGGTTCAGAATTCGATTAAGATCTGGGGTCAATTCAGAAAACATTTTAATTTGATAAATACATGTAGCTTCTGTCCAATAATGTTTAATCATCTTTTTGTACCATCTCAAATAGACCATTCATTTGCAGCTTGGCACAGAAGTGGCTTGGTCTTCTTTCGAGATCTCTTCACTGAGGATGGCTTTGTTTCATTTAAATCTTTATGTGAAAACCATAATTTACCTAAGTCTCACCACTTTAGATACCTTCAGGCTCGGAGTTTTGCCTCTAAATTTTTCTCAGGGTACCCATCTCCACCCTCTAAAGACCTACTGTATTTGGTTCTTAATGTGAGTCAACCTACTAAAAGAGCAATATCAAAGATTTATGCATTAGTTCTTGATAGCTGCCCTCATACATGGGACAAAATCAGGGCAGCGTGGGAAGGAGAGTTTGGAGAAATGATACCGGAAGACATCTGGAAAAATACCATACAGCGCATACACACATCATCTCTCTGTATTAGACATGGCTTGATTCAATTTAAGGTTGTCCACAGGTTGCATTACTCAAACGACAGATTGTCTAAATTATACCCTAATGTTGAACCGAACTGTCCTAGATGTCACTATTCTCCTGTTTCTTTGGGGCACATGTTTTGGTCATGTCCATCTTTGTATGATTTTTGGTCATCAATTTTTCAATCACTGTCAGTTATATCTGGCGAAACACTGCAACCTGACCCCTTGATAGCTATCTTCGGTGTAGCACGTGATGAGCTAAAGCTCTCCCACCTCCATAAAAATGCAATAGCTTATGCTTCGTTGCATGCCCGCCGTCTGATATTGTTGAACTGGAAAGCGAAAAACCCTCCTTCTTACGTCCATTGGATTAGAGAGGTGATGTTGGGATTAGCTCTGGAAAAGATTAGGTATAAGTAGGAGGGAAAACAAAGGCCAAATTCCCTTAATTATCCATCACAATGAGAAAAAACAAAGAATATATTTCTGATGTGCAGCAAAAGATAATTGATCTTCACAAATTAGAAAGTGACTTTAAAAAAATGAGCTAGAGCAGTGATAATTACCATTTCCACCATCGGGACAATAATTAAGAATTTTCAATCAACAGAAAATGTTACAAATCTGCCTGGAAGAGGATGTGTGTCTATATCGCCCTAATGCACAGTGAGGAGGAGAATTTGAGTGGCTAAAGACTCTCTAAGGACCACAGCTGGAGAATTGCAGAAAATTGTTCAGTCTCAGGGTCAGAAAACCTTAAAAAGAAAAAAAAAAAGAAAAAAACACACACATATACCACTTTGTTTGGGAGGGTTTCACGGGAAAAAAATCAAGAAAATAAAATGCTCTCATCCAAAAACAATCCCTGGCATATTCTGTTGTCAGACACAACTGGAACTTCAAATGGGACTGGCTTCTATGGTCAGATGTAACAAAAAATTATTTTTTAGCAGCAAAGATACACTGGTATCTTTGATTATATCAAATACCAACAGATAAAAAATCTAAAAGTGACTGACTCTGTTAGAAATCTTACAATGGGCCATTTTTGGATCTTCCAACTGGACAATAATTCAAAAACAAACCTTAAAACAACACAAAAATGGGTCACTGGTAGAGGTGGGCAGATCGATACTAATATCGATAATATCGATACCAACGTTGGTATCGGTATTGATCGATACCAACGTGAAAATATCGATACTTAAGTTTCAGTTTCTCTCGTTTTGCGACCTGGCCGTGTTTGTCAAAATGCTGCTGCTGTCACAGAGCAGAGCAAGCTCTCAAGAGTGCTGCTCGTGCTCGACACTGCTCTGTCTCCTCCCCCTCTCCTGTGTTGTACCGTCACGTGACTCACCACTAGCGCTACCACCAGCAGTCAGGCGCGCGCGCCGCTCAGCAGCGCATTTCTAACAGCAGTCAGTCAGAGGCGGAGAATGGCAGCAGAGAGAAAGAGGAGCGTTTTATGGCTGTATTTTCAGGCCGAAAATGAGACAAAAGAAGTGCACTAAAGAGGAGAACATTTTTTTGTTAACATGTTACTTGAAAAGAGAATTTGTTTTTACATTTTTTATATTTGTGAAGTAATCATTTTGTAACTTTGTTTATTTAAATAAAACAGAAGTAACCAAAAGTTGTTTCTGAACAAAAGCTTTTGTAGTACTGATTAATAACCCAAAATGCAAATCACAAAAACAAATTAAAAGTCATGAAAATTCATTTAGATTTAGGTTGAAGACGCATCCACCTTAATAATTAAAAAGTATCGGTATTGGTATTGGTATCGGCGATACTGGCCCTGTATTTACTTGGTATCGGATCGATACCAAATCTAGCGGTATTGCACACCTCTAGTCACTGGGCACAAAACCAAGCTTCTGCTATGGCCATTCCAGTTCCCTGACCTGAACCTTGTAGAAAATGAGTGGGGTGAACTGAAGAGGAGAAGTACAGTTAAGAGGCTGTGAATCTGAAGGGTCTGGAGAGATTCTGGATGAAGAAATGGTCTCTGATCTCTTGTCAGTTGTTCTCTAACCTCATCAGGCATTATAGGAGAAGACTCTATAGGAGAAGAGCTGTTATTTTGCCAAATGGAAGTTTCAAAAAGCATTGAATAAAAGGGTACCGTTAATTGTGTCCAATGTGTATTAGAGAAAAACATTTATGTCTTAATGATATTTCCCCCCATTTTAAATTCTTATTCTTCAATGAAAGGTTAGATTTATGTGAATTTTTAAAATAAAAGATCGAAATGATTAACAATGCAGATTTATTTTCACAGCCTTCTTTGATCACATTTACCATGGGTACCAACAATTCTGACCGTGTGTGTTTGTGTAAATATATACTGTAAGATAAGAATTATGCTGTCCTACTAACAAAAGACATTATACTACTATATACAATTATTAATAGTTTTTAAGTTAAAATTATAGTTTATTATCCATTTGATTTGTTGTCTCATAAATTATTAACAATATAAATTAGAACAGAAATCAAAAAAATAATAATAATAATAATTAATTATAATAAAAACAAAGCTTGAGCATTTGAACATTTAAGGATTGGGAAGTTGTGGCCTAATGGTTAGAGAGTTTAACTCCTAACCCTAAGGTTGTGGGTTTGAGTCTCAGGCCGGCAATACCATGACTGAGGTGACCGAACCCCCGACTGCTCTCCAGGCACCGCAGCATAAATGGGTGCCCACTGCTCCAGGTGTGTGTTCACTGCTGTGTGTGTGTGCACTTTGGATGGGTTAAATGCAGATCACAAATTCTGAGTATGGGTCACCACACTTGGCTGTATGTCATTTCGCTTTCACATTTGATTTAATTGAAAGAGCATTTTTTATACTCCAACATTTCACAACAAACCACATTCATAGAACATAAAAAAAGCTTTTTTCCTTTTAAATAGCAAAAGCATGACATGCTAGCTGTACCTGCTCCAAATAAATACAATTAATTAAAAATACAAAAATCAAACTAAAAAAAAAAAAAAAAAAAAAAAAAAAAAAAAAAAAAAAATCAATCCAAAGAAAATAAATTGAATACATGTTATGCAGGCACACATTTAACAATAATTCTCAAAAATAACATTAAAACTAAAATAAATCAAAACTCCATAAACATGAGGTTAATCCTGAGGTGCCTTTTGTCCAGACACTCGTATTAAAAAAAAAAAAAAAAAACCTTCCTTATCTTTCCTTGAATTGGAAACGAAACATGAAAGGCTCTTTGGCCAGTTGTCTATCATTAATTTCTGCCTGATCAAGTTGAAGAAGGGCCTTTTCCTGGTGTTCCTTGTTTAATTTCAGATACCATGGCTCTTCCACCAAACCTCTGAATGCATGACAGTTTTTTCAGTTTTCATTAACTTTTGACTTAGCTCTCTTCTTACGCCATGATTAACTTTTTAACGTGTCTTCCGCCATTATTAGTTTACATGAACTCCGCCCACTTCCAGCATCAGACTGTTAGGCTGGTGCTGTTGTCCTCACACTGCTATGATGCATGGTTCTACAGTTCTGCAGTTGGTTAGTATTGCTGCAAGCTTTTCCAATCATTTAGTTCAGTAAGCTTTCGCCTCTCCTAAACTTAATGCCCAAATCCAAATCCAACCATGCAATGTCGTAAAATGCAGTCAACTATAGGACATGCTTTATTTTTAAAAATAGTTTTTAAAAGTGCATTAACCATGTAAGAGACTGTTCTCTGGGTCCATTCTGTGTGTGCGCTCCAAGACGGAGCTAACACAAACAAGCAAAGTACATGTGGAGTTTCAAGTATGCGCATAAATGGTCAGATATACACAATAATATGCCAAAATGTCTGTCTTGGTGAACATTTACATAAATACAGTCAGTTACAGTGGTGGAAATCTTTATTTGATCCCCTGCTGATTTTGTAAGTTTGCCCACTTACAAAGAAATTAAGGGTCTGTAATTTTTATGGTAGGTTTATTTTAACGGATAGAGACAGAATATGAACCAAAAAATCCAGAAAAAGACACATTATATAAAGGTTAGAAGTTCAGTGAGTGAAATAAATATTTGATCCCCAAGCAAAATATGACTTAGTACTTGGTGCAGAAACCCTCGTTGGCAAGCACAGAGGTAAGTTTTTTTTTTTTTTTTTTTTGGTCACCAGGTTTGCAAACATTTTGGATTTTGATCCACTCTTCTTTACAGATTATCTCTAAATCCTTAAGGTTTCTTGGCTGTCATTTGGCAAGTCTTATGGTGCGTTCACGCGAATAGAGCGTCTGGCGCGAGTGATTTCAATGTTAAGTCAATGCAAAGACGCGAATAGACAACCTGCGGCGCGTTTCGCGCGAATGACGCTGCGCGAATTGAGCGTTTCGGGCGTTTGACGCGCGAAACGCGCTAGTTGAAAAATCTGAACTTTGCCGAAATTTCGCGCCGCGTTAACCAATCAGGAGCTTGCTCTAGTAGTGACGTGATTACGACGTAGCGAGCGGAGGGAAAATCCGAAACAACAATGGAGGACAAAGTCATCATCGCTGTATGTGGATACCCGGAGCTATATGATACTTCTTCATACTTCTACAGAAACAGGAATAAAAAGGATCTTGCTTGGAAGAAAGTGAATTATATTTTATCTTGAACCACTAAAGAGACATCAGAGCCAGCGGCAAATGTCAGAAGGACTAGCCGAGTTGAGACTGCTCTAGGCAGATACATGATCACTGAGCTCCCGCTGATCGCATGGAGCTCGTCTCCGAAATCGGCGAAACACATTTTTTAATGGACGCTGTTTTTATAAATAAACCGCATATTTGAGTTTAAAACAACTACATTCTCGCCTGAAATACTTTTAAAACTAACTTTCATGACACGATAACAGTAATATTTTGAAAACTATCCAAATAAAAATGGTGGTTGAAATCTTCTTCATTGGATTTTTACGGCAGTTGGCATCCATAGTGTTGCATTACTGCCATCTGTTGTCTCACTCAAGCTTACTCAATTTTTATTTTTTTTTTTTTTTATTTTATTTAAACTCTTCTTTCCAGTCCAGTTCTCCTTAGAAAATTAAACAAATATCTCCGTCCTTGGTCATTATTTCCATATGTTACTATATTTTTAACATTATATTCTAAATATACCTATTTCCCGTAGCTGATTCTTGAACTCTAGCCTTTCTAGAATATATTTCTTACATGATATAAAGATGTGATTAACTGTTTCCTCCTCCTGACATTCATCACATAATCCTGTTGGGTGTTTTCCTATAATAAGAAGAGTTTTGTTTAACTTGCAATGTCCAATCCTCAGTCTGTTTATTATGACTTGTTCCTTCCTATTCCCCCCTTTCTTACTTTCCATACCTATCCTATTTTGTATCATGTACAGATGTCTCCCTTTGATTTCATTATCCCACTGCTGCTGCCATTTTTCCATTATCTTTTTCCACACTAAACTCTTCCCTTCTGTTTTTGATAATTTAATTTTGACATCAATATTTCCTTTTTTTGTTGCCTCCTTTTGCCAGTCTGTCTACTCTCTCATTTCCCTGTATGCCCACATGAGCTGGTACCCATAAATATGTAATGTTTTTCCCATGCCTACTTATTCTTGAGTTTGTAAATAAAATCTCATAAAGTAATTCCTGATGGTTCCTAGTCACACCAGACTTTATACTCATGAGGGCAGAAACAGAATCACTACATATTACAATGTTGTCCCATCCGGATTGTTCAGTCCATTCTAATGCTAGTAATATTGCATACAACTCGACTGTGTACACACTTAAGCTGTCAGATGTTCTTTTGTTTATTCCCACATTATGACTAGGAATATATACAGCAGATCCTGTTGTCTCTGATTGTAAATCCTTTGATCCATCTGTAAAAATGTGAATACTATCTTTGTACATATTGTCCATATATCTATAATATTCACTAACTATATCTGTACTCCTACTGCATCCTTTTATTATTAACAGCTCTATGTCCACCTTTGTATTTTCCATTGTCCAGATTGGCTTGTTAGTCCACACCACAGTACTAGAAAATTCTTTTTCATATACACCCATTTCTTTTGCTATTACATCTCCTGTCCAACCAAAACTTTCCTTTTTCCTCCTCTCCTTCTCCCAACAATTCTGTAGTACCTTTTTTGGTGGTTGAAATCACAATGCAGCGTGAACTCAACTGGCAGAAGCCCCTCCCATGACGCGAATTCGCGTCTGTTGTGAAGTTAATTTCACGCGCGAATGAAGCGAATTTCACGCGCGAATGATCTCAAAATGTTCAAGCGGCAAACTAGGCGCGGTAGACGCGAATTTGACGCTCTATTCGCGTTTGGTGTGAACACAGCATTAAGTTTCAGCTCCCTTTTTTTTATACAGTTTCCATTTTAAAAAACTATAGGTTGATTAATCGCTATCAGCCAGTGTGGTCCAACCTAACTGTTGGTATCAGTAAAATCCACTATCGGTTGACCTCTAGTATACATATACAGTAGTTGCCACACTATGGATACTTCTTGTTAGGGACTAATATTGCTTCAGAAAATTCCTGACTAGAATGAGCTCCACTTATGTACACTCACATATGGGGGTTAAAGCAGCATCTCTGTAGCTGACTTTTCAGCCAATTTTCAGCTCAAAAACCTCATTTACATAATCGCTGATCAAGAGCAGAGAATCAGTGGGCATGGCCATGTCTCCTGGTGGTGAAGTGTTAATGGCTCCAGCAATTCAACTCCCCGCTGAGTTAATACACTGTTCAACTGGAGATACACTAACATTTTGTTAAAAAAAATATTGGAGGCAGTTGTTGGGATGGGACTCAATGCTATTTTTTTTTTCTTAAACTTATTAAATTGCTAAAACATAAAAGCAGAATAATCTGTTTGTTGAATTTTATTCATGCCATCACTAAAGCTGCACGGAAACGGGTAACTTTATTCCATAAACTGTTGTAAGGCACTGAATTGGGATGTCATTTATGTTACAACAGTAACATATCCTCTGTTCTTAAATCAATGAGTGTGACAGCCTCACTGACTGAGGGGAGCAAAATCACCAACAACATGACACCCTCATCCAGATTTTGTCATTTAGTGTGACTTTATTTGCCAGTGAAGTGGCATGATGGTATACAGACTTCAGAGACTATCACTCCAGAAAAAAGCTTCCCATCGCTTCAGCAAATAACACAGCTACTGACTCATTACCTTCAGGGAATGTCTTCCTTGTCTTGACTAGTTTTGGACATGTTCCATGTGTATTATTGTATTAACATTACTCTGTATGCTTTTTTTTCTCTTGTGAATAATGTATAAGCAGTCTCATGTCATTAATGGTTGCGCAGACACATCTATTGCTGAACACATGGGATAGTGAACCCTCTACTGGTTGACCCAGTCTTCATATATTGTCTCAGACTTATTCTTTCAAGAGACTGAAAGTTCAAAATTGTACAATAACATTTTCTTGTCAATGGCAACAGATAATTTGACTAATTTATGAATGAAAATAAAACTATGAAACTTAAAACACACCTTTTTAGCCAAAGAGCAGTCTGTATATTCCAGCTGTCAATGAATGATTTAAAACTGGTCGCTGTCTATGGATAGAGAAAAGATTTGTTTTATAATTCATGGTAAGAGAGGTCCACAGCCTCTCTGTAGCATTAGAAAATGTTGTACGTAATACACTGTTTGCTTGGCCTTTTCAAAAATAGCAAACAAACCTCAATCTCCCAGATGCGAACATTGGAGATGAGGTCCCAGGACACTTCTCCCCTTTCATTCACACCACTGACTCCATACCCCGCTGCATTATGGATGGCATCCGCTATAAATGGAAAAAAAGTGCATTTACTATACAACACTATCAATCTTAGATAATGTGAAAGGACACCTACACTATTACATTTTGATGACTTTTACAATCGTTCATTATTAATAAAACATTTCTTTCAACCAACACATAGCCACATCACACGACACTGTTCAACATGATTGCAGTTTGTTGAATTTCATTTGTGTAATCCCTGAAGTTGCACAGAATTACACTTTTTAAAGCAAATGTGCATCCTAAACATTTAAAGTAGTTCCATAAATGATATTCCAATTCAGTCTGCTACAACAGTTTACATATATGCAGTGCTTATTTTGTTATTTCTAACATGACCAGGAATCTGAGAAAAAAATTGAATGTAGTCTTTAGTGTCACCTATCCTTTGTACTTAAATAGGAGCATTTGACAGGCTGACCATTGGGCAAAATCAGCAACAGCAGTTGTTTAGTGCAGTGTTTTTTTATGTCTTTCTTGTCTGACACACTCTGTTCAGTTCATGAAGCTCTCTCCTAACAAACTGATGATCTGAATCAGTTAGTATAGTGACAATGTGTATGGACATAAGGACATCCACACTAATACATTTCCACGACTTTGATTATTCTGTGGCATTCATTATTAAACTTGTATGTAAGATATATATATATATATATATATATATATATATATATATATATATATATATATATATATATATATATATATATATATTTAAAATAACAGATTTATATGATTATCCTTTTATTATATTGTACCAATGAATGTCTCCACCAAGACCTATTATGCAGAAACTGACGTTATCATGATGACTTTCTTGGAAGTCAGTTGCATTATACACAATCACTTGCACAGAACAATATCTAGCTGAAATAGATCACAGCAAACTAGAAAAGCTTATATTAACTAAAGCAATTTCCATGACATTTAAAAGATAAGGAGTATTTTAAATGGTAAAATTACTTTATCTTATCCAAGTTTAATATGTGTAAACAGTCTGTGGCACACTAAGAACATTGCTTTAATTGTTAGAACTTCTCAATTAGTGCAACAGTTAGGGGTGTGCAGCGGAGCCAGTATTTGTATCTGTATCTGTAACAATCACAAAATTATTCATATCTTTATCTGTATTCGGATAAAACCGGACGTAGGCAGGGCTTGAGCCGGAAATTCGTACAGTTACCTGAGAAGACTGTCATGTCTATGGTTTAACAGCCTATTTTTTCCCCATAGTTATCATTGAACAAATATGCCATGTTTAACTTAAATAATTATTTTTTATGATTATAACATTTATTTAAATATCTTCTAACAGTCGGAGCCAATACCCTCGTATAGGCAGAACTTCGAGATGCGGTTGTCCTTCAGGTGACGAGAGTCGAGTCCCAGCTTGGGGACCTTTTGTGATCAAATAAATAAATATTTAAATATTTTCTAATTAAAACAGTAAGGGTTCTTACGTACTTTGGAAATATGGAAATTGATTTAAATAATTTACAGGAAATGCATGGAAAAAGGCAACTGCAACACTGCTATTTTATTTGTCCTTATTTTATTCATAGAGTTTTCACTTACTTTAACATTTACTTCACACACTTTTTATTGTGTAGAAATTTTAGAGGTTTTATTTTAGAGGAACACTGTTACTGCAGTAAAGATAGTTTGCAGTTTGATATTTATATATATTTATTTTGCCTACACAGTGCGCTGTCATAGACATGCAAATAATACCAAATGTCGTTATCCATGATTTGTGAATTAAGATGATGCTGTCCCCCAGGCCGATATAATTTTTTTTTGTTTTGTTTTTTTCATAGCGACTCTTAATTTTATAATGCCCATAGCTCTGAAAATTGAACACTTATGCCTGGAACAGACCAAGCCGATGCCGACGAACTAGTGGCAATGAAAGCAGACTGCAGGGTCGGCTCACGTCGGCAGCGTCTGGGTCCAGATTTGCCCTGACACACCAAGCCAATTCTCGACACCCGACGGCCAACTAGCACGTCCGTTCTGCGCCTGCATAGGAAATACCTTTCCGTACCAGCAGGTGGCAGTAGTCTTGGCAGTAGTTACTCAAAGCCAGAAACTGGAAGAAGCTACAGGGATACAAAACATATACAAAGAAAAAGCATATCAGTGTCTCGCTATCCACAGATGGATTTGTGGTATTTCGGTCTTCACTTGCCTCGTTCCAGACAGCTATATCTTTTTTAAATAATCACGAATGATAATCACGAGAATTAATCACGAGAAATGCAAACAAATGAGAAAAGCAAGTATGTCCCCGTTGACTTCGTTGTTTACTTGCTTCGTCACTTCCGTTTTTTTTTTCTTCTAGAGCACTGGTTCGCTGGCTGAACAGCCAATCAGAATGATCAGATGGCCCGACTGACTGACAAGCCCTGACGCCGATTCAACATGTCGAGTCGGCCATTACAAAGCCGACGAGGACCAATTTCAGCCGACGGTGTGGAACACACTGAGAAGATTTAGTCGGCCGACGCACGAAAACTGCCCGACGGCCGACCGTCGGCTTGGTGTGTTCCAGGCTTTAGAAGACTGAAACCAGTGTCATCTTCAACAGCTTGATTTGTGAATTTTTTTTTTACAGCGAAATTCTTGTCCGTAAAAGTTTGCTAGTAAGGAATGTGAAAGATAGGCATTCTTCTTGTTTAACATCTATTACCAATAAGCAAGCAGACTGCTTGAATACAAAATCATTGTTTTAGGTCGAGCTCGATTTGTGAAAACATACCCAAGTAGGGGAACTCTACGGAAGCCACATCCTGCGTATAGGAGGTATCATGTGGAAGTGTTCCTGTGGCTCAGTGGTAGAGCATTGTGTCAGCAGCGCGAAAGGTTGTGGGTTCAATTCCCAGGGAACACACATGTATACTGATAAAATTAAAAAAAAAAATATATAGCCTGAATGCACTATAAGTCGCTTTGGATAAAAGCGTCTGATAAATGTAAAAGGCCTAAGGTCAGCCCTTGTGCTGGGCTAGGTACCCATGTGTAATGATTCCCCCTTTGGGTGGTCCCACATATGTATTCTTCCATGGTATGGCATGATGGTGTATTTTAGTGCTACATATGGAAGTCCCTGCGGTAGACTCAGCCGACCTGGGCTGAGATCACTACGCAACAGAGACGGCAGAGAATTCTCTGCCAGGGAACCATGGAAGAATACACCATCATGCCGTACCATGGAAGAATACACATGTGGGACCACCCGAAGGTGGACTCACTACACGGGGCACCTAGCCCAGCGCAAGGGCTGACCTAAGGCATACACACGAGTGCTGGACCTGGCATCTGGTGCTCCACCACGCCTGACCGCCGAGGGTGCAGGAGGAACTTCAACAGGGTTCACCAAAAGGGAAACTGAATGGCACAGGAAGCGTGGCTGACACCGAGCGGGTCCGGTGTTACTGACCATCTGAGATGAGTACACGAGAGGACACGGGCTCTACACAGAGATTATATAATCTTGCAAGCTTGTTAGGTGTTGCCCAGCCGGCAGCTCTACAGATGTCTGATATTGAGGCGCCTCGTGCCAATGCCCAAAATGATGCCACTCCTCTCGTAGAGTGTGCTCTCACTCCAAAGGGGCACGGTAAATGTTGGGCCTGGTATGCTAAGACTATAGCCTCCACTATCAAGTGGGCAAGTCTTTGTTTGGAGACAGCCTTTCCCATCTGCTGTCCTCCAAAGCAGACAAAGAGCTGGTCTGAGGTCCTGAAGCTGCGTATGGTCCCAACCAAAAATGCCTGCAGGTCCCCGACCTTCTTGACCATGCCAAAAAGTGAGGAGCACTGTCTTAAGTGACAGAAACTTAAGCTCTACTGAATGCAGAGGTTCCAAGGGCTCCTCCTTCAAGGCCATCAGGACAGAGGGGAGATTCCAAGAGGGTACCAGGTGGGGGCTCAGTAGATTAAGCCTCCTTGCACCCCTAAGGAACCTGATGAGCAAGTTGTGCTTCCTAACAGACTTGTCATCTACTGCATCGTGATGTGGGCGATAGCGGCAACATACACTTTGAGGGTGGAGGGAGACAGCCTTCGCTCTAGCCCTTCTTGCAGAAAGGAGAGCACGACCACGATCAGGCATCTATGGGGGTCTTCCTGCCGGGAAGAACACCAATCGATGAACAGGTTCCACTTCAGCGTGTAGGCGTGCCTTGTAGAGGGCGCTCTAGCTGAAGTGATGGTGTTTACTACCACTGGAGGTAGAACCAAATCTGATTGGGCCAGTATGGTGCTATTAAGAGGACCTGCTCCTCATCCTCCCTGACCTTGCACAGCGTCAGTCCAAGAAGGCTCATTGGGGGAACACATACTTGCATAGGCCAGCTGTGCACCAGCACATCCCTGCAAAGGGTCCCCTCATAGAACAGCTGGCAGTGGGACATGTCTGGAGAGGCAAACAGGTCTACCTGAGCATCCCCGAAGTGCCTCTAGATCAGATGGACTGTCTCGGGGTGGAGTCGCAATTCTCCCGGAAGGGCGGGCTGACGTGAGAGCTCGTCGGCTGCACGATTGATCTCACCTGGGATGTGAAAGGTGTGAAGCCAAAGGAGGAGATGGCGGGCGAGTTGCGACATGCGAAGGGAGCATAGACCGCCCTGGTGGTTGATGTACACAATGGTCACAGTATTGTCCATCCAGACCAGTATGTGCTTTTCATGTAGCAGCAATTTAAAGTGGCGCAGAGCAAGCCATGCTGCTAGCAACTCGAGGCAATTGATGTGCCACCGCAGAAGAGGCCCTGTCCAGGTGCTCAATGCTGCATGCCCATTGCACATGGCCCCCCATCCTATGGCATTGGCATCTGTTGAGACAACAACATGCCTGGACACTTGCACTAGGGGGAACTCCTGCCCGTAGAAAACCAAGGTCCGACCACAGGCTGAAGGTCTTGCAGCAGGACAGGGTAACTAAGACCCAGTGGGTGCCACGTTGCCATGCCCATCTTGAGACTCGGCCGTGAAGCCAATGCTGAAGCAGTCTCATATGAAGCAATCCGAGCAGCATGACAGCGGCAGCAGTTGCCATTTGCCCCAGGAGCCTCTGAAACTGTTTCAGTGGAACCGCCCTCCTGCACTGAAATGACTTCATGCAGTCCAGCATCGACTGAGCATGCTCCACTGAGAGGCGTGCTGTTAGATTGACTGAGTCAAACTCCATACCGAGAAAAGAGATCCTCTGCACAGGGGAAGAGTTTGCTCTTTTCCCAGTTGACCTGAAGCCCTAACTGGCTGAGGTGGCTGAGTACCACGTCCCCATATTCGCACAACTATGCTCGAGACTGGGCCAGTAGGATCCAGTCTTCGAAGGAGTTGAAAATGCGAATGCCTCTTTCCCTCAATGGGACGAGGGTTGCCTCCACGACCTTGGTGAAGACACAAGGCGACAGGGATTGCCTGTCGAACGTAAAGTGGAGAATTGAGACATGAAAGTATGTGTCATTCCGGTCGGTCGTTGCAAACCAATCATAAGGACTAACACATTGGAAAATGTGTTCCTGCGTTAACATCTTGAATGGGAGCTTATGGAGAGCCCAGTTCAAGACACGCATGTCCAGATTGGCCGCAACCCACTGGTTTACTGGGGTAGAAAGAAGTACGGTCTGTAAAACAGTGTCTTCAACATCATCTGGATGGGCTGGCTGTATCGCGTCCTTCACCAGTTGGACTACAATATCTGCCCTCAGGCCAATAACTCTAGCCTGGGGGGATGCTGGGCGAATTGAATCACATAGCCAAGTCTGATGGTGAAAATGAGCCAGCGAGGCAGCCTGAGAGGCACTAGTTAAGCCTCCAGAGACTGCAAACAGGGTCAAAGGGACCACAGAAGTACCAGCAGTGAGGCAGCATGGTGGAGCACAGGGATCCCACCCGGAGGGCACAGCACCCCGGAGGGGGGAGTCTGAGTGTGCGGTGCAACACTTACCTGGCTCCACAGTTGGGTAGGGCCTCATGAGAAGGCATAGCATCCTCAAACCGGGCCCTGCTGACCGCTGGTGAAAAAAGAGAGGTGGATGAGAGTGGCAAGGCCTATCATCGCACACTGCCACCCATGTCCTCTTGCGACTAGAGATAGAGATAGAGGAAAATTGCTACTTACTGCACTGGCCATAAAGCCTGTTGTCGAACAGAAATTTAACTTAAAAGGTTTTCTACCCAGCCCTCCTCCGGGGGAAAAGCAGCTCCATCCATCTCTGAGTCACCCATCTCAGGAGTTGTTTTGCCTACTGTTTGGAGGATTTAACAGTAGCTGAGATAGGTGTCGTTTTCTCCCTGGGGCTCAATATCAAATATCACGCAATGAGGCTGAGGGGCACCCCTTAATGGCTGGTAGCACATTGGGGCATGCTCTTGATAGCCTTAGCCTGCTTTTGAACTGCGGAGAACTGCAGGGCACATTCCTCAACAGTGTTGCCAAAACACATAGGTGGGTCCGCCAAACTGGAAACCAGTCCCAAACACCCTGGACCCCACTTGTGAAGAGGTTTCAGACTGGTAGCCATTTTTTGGAGAGGCTCTGGAAAGGCAGCCATTTTGAGAAGAGGCTCTGAACTAATGGCCATGATGGGAAAAGGCACCTCTGACTGCCTCCTGCTGTGGGCTAGAAAGTCCACAAACTCCTCAAAGGACAGATGCTCCATACTGAACCTCCTCCAGGTGCTGATGGGCTCATCAAGGGCATAGGAAAACAGGTCCTTGAGAGCTGCATTGTTGTAGTTCAGCCCCTCCGCAGCACTCCTGAACTCAATGGCAAATTCCCTTATGTCAGACCCCCGTTGACGTAGGGAACTTAGTGTTGCTACCTGCAGCATGCATTGGTAGAGGGGGCTGCAGGTAGTGGAGGCTGGTAGCTGGATAGAGCCCATTTTCCACTGAGTCCTCATTTGGCTGATTCGTTCTGTCAGGGAACTGGAAGGAGATGAAGCAAGGACTCAAATGCAGGATGAAATGGGCATTTATTAATGGATAAAACAAAACAAACAAAAACTAAGAAAAAAAGGGGTAAAAACAGGCAGGCAGGCCAAGACAGGGTACAGCTCAGTAAGGCGAGGCAAGGCAAGAGGAACATAAGACACATATGACAATACTCTGAAATACTCTGAGATTTGAACATTAAACAACAGACCAGAATAGGACTGCAGAAACAAGAAAAATAAATAGGGAGACAAATGAGGAGGGTAACGAGGGATTTTGGCCAGTTAACCCTTCCCTGATTCATTAACATCACTATTGTGATTTGTGAAAACTTTCACATTGTGGTTTTGGTCAGTTAACACTTCCCTGGGTCAGTAACATCACTATTTTGATTTGCGAAAACTTTCACAGTGCTGTTTTGGCCAGTTAATCCTCCCCTGATTCATTAATGTCACTATTCTGATTTGTGAAAACTTTCACAGTGCAGTTTTGGCCAGTTAACCCTTTCTTAAGTCAGTAACATCACTATTCTGATCTGTGAAAAATTTCACAGTGCATTTATGGTCAGGTATGCTCGATTGCTGATGGAGAATCGCTGAGCGCTAAGGTTCCATGGCGTCCCAGAAGAGTATGTAAAGTGGGTCCAACTATTGTATCAGAACACCTCAAGCATGGTCAGATGTCCAGCCAGGATGTCGCCACCCTTCAACATCACTGTTGTCATCCACCAAGGATTGGCCCTCTCGCCCCTGCTGTTCATCTTCTGTATAGACACAGTGAAGGACGACCTCCAAAGACCACACCCCTGGACGCTTCTCTACGCTGACGACATCGCCCTCGCTGACACAATGCGCATAGACCTCGAGGAGCAAGCACAACAATGGTACGGCCAGCTCAGTGAAAATGGGTTCAAAATCAACATTGCCAAAATGTTTTGAAATGTTCAATAATGCCTTGAATGTGGCCCCCAAACCAATGGCAACAAAAACTAAAGCACCGTGTGCACTGATGGCCAAGAGTTGAAGAAGACAGCCCAGTTCAAATATCTCGGGTCCCTGGTTACATCAGATGGTGACACCATCCCCGACGCACAGGCATGAACCAGTGTGGCATGGCTCAAGTTCTAGTTGCCCTCTATGGCGCTGAATGCTGGCCCACGACCAAGAAACATTAGTTGGCCCTCCACGCGATGGAAATGAAGATGCTCTGGTGGATGCTTGGGCTGACCCTCCATAACCACGCAATGAATGAGGTTGTCAGGTGATGACCCCGAGTAGCCGCAATAACAGAGAAGATGAGGGAAGCCCGCCTGAAATGGTACGGCCACACCATGCACAGTGACGAGGACTCCGTGGCAAGAACAGCTCTCCATTTAGATCCTGGAGGCCACCGGCCATGAGGAAGACCCAAGAAGTGGTGGATAGACTACGTCACGGAGGATATGAGAGCGTAATAAAACGAGCCAAATGGAGGAGACAGAGCCGAGCTGTGGCCCTTTGTGAACTTTCACAGTGCAATTTTGGCAAGTTAACCCTTCCCCGAGTTAATAACATTACTATTCTGATTTGTGAAAACTTTCAAAGTGCAGTTTTGTTCATTTAACACTTTCATAGGTCAATAACATCATTATTCTGATTTGTGAAAACTTTCACAGTGCCATTTTGGTCAGTTAACCCATCCCTGATTCATTAAAATCACTAATTTGATCTGTGAAAACAGAAAACAGTGGCATCACTATTCTTATTTGTGAAAACAATTCTTATCTGTGAAAGTTTTCACAAATCAGTATAGTGATGTTAGAAAGGTGCAACAACCTAAATGTAGCGTATGAGCAGTTCATTCATTCATTGGTTCTGAATTAATGAATCATGGCTCGTTGAATCTAAAACAATGCACATTCCTTGGCTAAAACCCAAAGCTTTTAGCCCCTGAACTCATGCAGGTAAATCAAACTCTCTGCAAGTTGAATGGCCGGCCTGGTGCCAGCATGGCTGGGTTTAAATTCCTTACCAGATCGTAAAACTTTATTACCTCAACTGGGAGAAACAGAAAAAGCCCAGCTCGCTAGGAATTCTTGTAAGGAAAAAGGAAAGTAAATATATTCTAAATGTATTGACTGTATTTCCTTTTTGTGCTTAGATGTCTTCCATATCAAATTGGAGTATCTACAATTTTATTGTGTTAATCAAACTTTAAATGTGTGTAATTCTGCATATGAATGTAACTTTATGTTTCTCCTACCTTTACCTGTCATTTTTGGTATCTGTTTAACCGTCTTGCTTTGACCGAACCACTCATACATAGGAAATTACAGTAAAATGTATTATTCTGGAATTACCATCGTGCTGGAATATAATTGCTGAATTCTGACAACACCATAACTCACTCGAGTGGGTGTCTCCCCAGAGACAAAAGAACTTTTTCCCGCTTCAGATCGTGGACGTTCATTGCTTGTTCGCGCAAACAGAGGCGTGAACCCAGTCGCTCCATAAGAGACTGATACAGAACTTTCTCGTTGCACTTTTGTTTCGGCACTTCGTCGAGAGAACGTCTGTCGCGATGGCTCCTTAGGGAGCTTTCATCTCCGTTTTTCTTTTCTTTTCTTTTCTTTACTAAGTTTTATTCTTATATTCGCCTATCCCTACACGAGGGAGACGAACTCTGAATTATTTCTTTGGTAACTCCACGTTCGTTGAACCTTTGAAACTTCGCGCGAGTCTGCTCGCCCCGGAAGACACGAGAGAACACGCCCAGCTCTAAAAGAACGACGCACGCTCCTTTTAGCAGGCACAAAGATACCCACATGCAAGTATTATTTTCTATAGAGATTTAAACGCTGCTTAAGGTTGTCTATTCCCTTTTCAAAGGTGATCTGATTCCTTGTTGTCTTTCAAAAAGGTTACTGTATGCGATTTTGCCATACTGCGCGATCATTCTGCATGATTCTGCCTATCTCTCTCTCACCTTCTCTCGCTCACCCTTTCACTCACTCACTCACACACTCACTCTCTCTCTCTCTCCCATTTTGTTATTCGTTTTGTATTGTATTTGTTTTTACTGTTTGTATTGTTATACGCATATTTACTCTGTGTGAATCGTAGTTTGATGTATTATTAGTTCAATTATTAAAAGCCAATATATTCATGATTGCTTCTGTCTAAAATGCTCACATTAAGAAGTCAATGAAATGTTTGATCTTAGCTACAAAGCTTATTTGTTACTTTTAAGTAACCTAAATTTTATAAGGACGGAGAATGGTTTCATGGCCAGAAACTATTTTTCCTGGAATTATAAGAAGTGATAACTTTATTGAAGTTGATAAGTTAATCTTACGGCCGTTTGCTGGACAAACCACTGTTTGATTTGCATTAATTCCCAGTAAAAGATATCACGTTAATTGATATGAAGAATGGAATATTGACATATTAATGAGTAAATTACAGTGCCTTGTAATGAGTTATTGATATATACAATTGACCTATTTTTCATCTTCAATAATTTTAATGTAACTGTTACGCGAGATATATATATTAATCATATTCCTGATTAATTATTAAAATTCCCTATATATCATTTGAGCTAACGTTAACGTACTACCCAGTGCGGCTACATAAACTTTATTGTGAAAGATTACACAAATCACAATAGTCTATTACAGCTGTGTATAAGCTGATTTATGTAATCGCTTGGAAAACATTATTCACTGGAAAAGCACCATATAAAATTATTATACAAGAAAAAGGGGGCAGAGCAAAATTAAACACTTACACGTGATAAAATGGTATTGTTAGAGTTTTCACAATTCGAGCTCAAACCTAAAACAATGATTTTGTATTCCAAAAGTCTGCTTGTTTATTGGTATTAGACATTAAACATGAAGAATGCCTATCTTTCACATTTCTTACTAGCGGACTTGCCAAGGGGTTTACGGACAAGGACTTCGCTATGAAAAAAAAATCACAAATCAAGCTGGTGAAGATGACACCAGTTTCAGTCTTCTAAGTGTCCAACTTTTGGAGCTATAGGCATTATAAAATTAAGAGTAGATATGAAAAAAAAAACCTGGGTGCTTCTCAATATCCCTCCTTGTTTCTCTGTCCTCCACCTTATGACCCAGAAACCGATTGAGCTCAGCCATCTTGTAGGACATCTCAATTCTCTAACTGCACAGTGAACAGGCGAGGATCGAGCAGTGAGGAGTCTTCCAGAGGAGCTATGAGCAAGGATACACAGGTGTATCCTTTGCGGAAGTGTTTTTTTGTATGTGTTACAACATGTGATATGACATCTGTTTGTAATAAATCATGCTTATATGTCATCAGCTGTGAAATTACTCAATATTTACAACATCCGTGAATGATCGGCAGCTGTGATATGACATCCGTTTTGTAATATATCATGTCATTAGGGATTAACTTTATGACAAGTGTTATAAAATCTGTTTGTTATGATACCCGTTTGCAATATATCTACCTGACCTCCAGTTAAAATAAGAGAACGGTTACGCTGTCCATTAATGTGCACAGATGCGTTATGGCATCTGTTTGCGATATATCATGAAATAAGATAGTGGTTATGTCGTCTGTTACGGTCACCTGTTTGTAATACAGATGCCGGTCTCCGGTATGCGATGCGACATCTGTTTAAATTGGACTGAAGAGGTCCGCATGTGCTCTTATCCATTGACACGCTAGCACAGAGGTAATGGTCATCCTACACGGATGTGAGAAAAAGATATTGGTGTAAGGACAATTTGAAAAATAAGTAAAAGAATATCAACGATATGTTTACAAAATGTACATAAGTTGGAAAGTTAAATTCTGCTTTGAGCTCTTCTCACTAACAGATGTGAAATGTAAGTCCGAGGTGGTCATGCTGATACACACACGCACACGCACACAAACACACACACACACACCTTGTTTTTTTGTTTTCTGGGGATGCTCCATAGGTGTGATGATTTTGTACAGTACAAACTGTATACCTAATCAACTTGTTTTATAAAGAAACTTATCTCTATTTTAAATAAGTTTAAAAAATAATAATAATAAAATATGTGGCTATATATATATAACACTCAATCTAAAAATAAACATGGCACTTAAACAGAGAAACAATTACTATAGTTCTGTCAGGACTACTATTGTCAAAATGCTAGATATTTAGCATGAACTTTGGTTTGGCGGTATGGTTCTGTTCTGGGAAAAAAACATTGTATTTCGTTTGTTGGACTGTATATGTCATTACTATGACTGTAGGTGAGGCCTTCTCTCTGAGAGCCATCAGCATTCACTGTTTATAGAAATAAATGAACATTTCTACTAGAGTGTTTGACTAAATTATTTATTTTAAGACAATTATCCATCTCCATATCCATACGATGAACTGTCAACACATAAAGTAAGGCTTCCAGTTTTACACTTACAACTGAAACACATCTCACCATTGCGCTTTAAGCTAGAAATTCAATAAAGTTTGAGGTTCTTAAAGTTCCATACTCTTGAAAAGGATACAGACACAAAAAAATAAAGGAATTTTGTGCGCACAAAACCCCTATGTAACTCAATCACTAAGAAAATTACCATATGAATGTGGAAAATTCCGCTCGTGATCCTTTGGTTATATTTTTATAAACGATGCTTCAAATTTCTTTCTTTTTTTTTTTCCCCTTATGGCACGAGATTTAGACCTCTTGTTCAGAAAGCTGACGACAGTGTTCACATTTTATTTGTCGTACTCGTTTCTTTCAACATTTCCACTTGACATTAAAATGTAGGTCTATGTGTACACCCCATCGGTCATAAGCATAAGCATCTATCGAGTGCTACATTTTTCTGTTTGTACACTTTTGGTGGATTTGGTAGAGGGACTATGTCATCTTGTTGTAATGTGATCACAATTAAGAACCATAACATTACACTACATACCCTTGAAAAGGTAATAGACATAGTCTTTTATACAGGAACTATGTTTACCCATCAGAAATATGTATCAGTATAACAAATACCTAATACTAAAATCCACTCTTCTAAACTATGGTGAAAGTTTTAATGTAGCTCTGTAAATACCTTTTTTTCTACTTACTGTATACATTTTTGTTTGGTTGTTTTTGTGCAGTCTTTAAACATGCAATGTGTGTTTTCAATGAATTAATGAAAGGCAGCGAGAAACTAGGCTTCAACATGAAAAGTGAGTCTCTGTTACAACTATTACATATATAATGACACATTACACGTCATGGATGTCATGGATGCGCTATTTTCTTTGTATGCGTCTCTAAACAGTACTTCAATAAATAAACCACTGTTGATAAGTAGTTAATTTAAGTGAAAGGAGGGATGATTTTGACTGTTTTAGTCATACATTGTGTTTTAGATCTGATCCAGGAAACTGTGGTACAACTGCAACTGCGCGTTATGTCTGTCTTAATAACCTGTTCTTTATAACCCCTTTCCGTTCAAGGATTGGCGACGGCCCCAGATTATTGTTGTTTCACTTTCACAGCACGTTAAACATCACACTCTGGACAAACTGTGCAATCAGTAGAAAGATTTAAGACTCTAGTTTCGATATTTGACCACTTAATAAAAAATTGCTGTTAAAACATTGTTGCAGTAACAGTAATTTAGTAATTTATGTCAGGAGTGCAAAATAATAAATCTGTATTATGCCAAATTTTGAATAGAAATTCACCACTCATTCATATTCAGTCACGTCAGCAGCGGTTTATTTGTGTTCACATAGATTCACTGCACTATAGTCCAAAGATGCATGCACATGGAGATATTTGGATATATTTACTCATGTTTACTTCATATTTCTTCTGACAGAATCATCATTTCTATTAATTTTCTACTGATTTACATGATCTGATGATAAATAGCCTCTCCCAGCATTGTGTGTGTGTGTGTGCAGTGCTCTGTGCTCGCGCTGTGACTCAGACAATCTCTGATTCGTCCTTCGCCTTGTCAATCTTTAGTGTCTCATAACAATACCCGTCTCTTTCTGTCACATGCTTCCTGTACACTTCCGCGTTGATATTTGAGCACAACAACACTGAGAAACCAAATAATAAACACACAATTACAATAGTAAATGGTTGGTATTTGATTTTCTTGAGATTTGGGGCATGTGTATAACAATATTGAAAAATGTAAATCTGAAATGCTAACTTGTGCAGCGATGTAAAAGGCTATAAATAGCATATTTTTACAACAGTAAATGACCAAATTCCACCTGTGATCGCAAAAGGAAGTTATTACAAACACTCGATCGGGATTTAAAGTTAGTTTTGAGTAAAGGTGTACTAATAATTTCATAAATAGTCTGATGTAACTTGATGCTAACGTTAGCTCTAATGCAGCTAGATAGCAGGTGCAGTTCTTCTTCATAATGCATTTTTATATAATAATTCACGTAAGGTCGTAAGAAAATGTTTTTTTATATTTTTATAGTAAGGTTTTTAATAAAAACGGGGTAAATGTATCCTGAGATTGAAGCGAGATTGGAGCTTTGTGTCTTGCTAATTTAGCAGGTGGCTTTAGTAAAACAGTGAATGGCGAGATATATGCATTTAATGTGGTAAATATAAAAGAAATATGTCAAAGTCATTTATATGTGCCAATCTTCCTGCTGCCAGCTGGTGGCGCTATGACTATAACTGGATTTTGGCATGTAGCTTTCTTCAGTCCAGCACTTTTATCAAGCATATGAAATTTAGTGCAGATTGAACATGGAATGTTTGAGTTAGTATAACGCATGATGTGTCCTATTGCCAACAGGTGGCGCTATGATTATAACTGAACATTGGCCTTTAGATGTCTTCAGGCCATGACTCTTTCAAAGTATTTGAAGTTTGGTGCAGATTGGACATTACATGTTTAAGTTAGTGTAAAACAAGACATTTCCTGTTGCCAGCAGGTGGCGCTATGATTATAGTGGAATATTGACCTTCAGATGTGTTCAGGCCAAGACTCTTTTCGAACATGTGAAGTTTGGGGAAGATCGGACATTTTATGCCTGAGTTACAACAACTTCTATTCCCATGGCGAGACATTGAACTTTGTCATGGCGCCATGGACACATCCATTATTGAAATCTCAAGATGTTCACAATTTAACATAGCAAAGGCCTTTAGATTAGACTGACCAAAAAAATTATAAAGTGTCATAAAATTTCTAGGAGTAGTTTGTTACAGCGTAAAACATGTCACTTCCTGTTGTTGGCAGGTGGTGGTGTTGTTGTTATTGATTTTTTTGGTGTTGTTGTTTTGTTGTGGTGTGTATTATTATACATGTGAAGTTTGAGGCAGATTGGACATTGTATGTCTGAGTCATAGCAACTTCCTTTCTCAGGGCGAAACATCGAAATTTGTAAGGCCGCCACAGACACGCCCTCCAACGAAACCTCAAGATCTTCCCAATTTAACATTGCAAAGGCCTTTAGATTACACTGACCAAGCTTGGTGTTGATCTAAATAAATCCATAGGAGGAGGAGTTAAAGTACAACCCCTGAAAATGGCAAAACGACACAAATTTGCAGAGAAAATTCAAAATAACTCACTTCCTGTTGGGATTGGGATTTCACACCAAGAGACTTTTTTGTAGGTATTAGTGTGTTACATGTGTGTACCGACTTTTGTACATGTACGTGAAACGTAGCTCGAGACGCACTCCGTTGAATGTGTATTGGTGGCGCTGTCAAGCCATTTTGCCACACCCGATGGAATATTGGCCTTCAGCTGTGTTCAGGCCAGGACTCTTATCAAACATATGAAGTTTAAGGAAGATCAGAGATTTTATGACTGAGTTACAACAACTTTTATTCCCATGGCGAGACATCAAACTTTTAACGGCGCCATGGACACGCCCTTTAACGAAAACTCAAGATCTTCACAATTTACCATCTCAAAGGCCTTTAGATTAGATTGACTGAAATAAAATGTTGATGTCATTAAATTTCTAGGAGTAGTTTGTTACAGAGTAAAACATGACACTTCCTGTTGCCAGCAGGTGGCGCTATGACTATGACTGAATATGGGCATGTAGATCTGTTCAGGTCTGGAGTCTTATCCAACATGTGAAGTTTGGGGCAGATTGGACATTGAATGTCTGAGTTATAGCAACTTCCTTTTTCATGGCGAATCATCGAAATTTGTCAGACCGCCACGGACACACCCTTAAATGAAAACTCAAGATCTTCACAATTGAACATCACACAGGCCTTTAGATTAGACCGACTGAAAAACACGATTTTTTTGTCATTCAATTTCTTGGAGTAGTTCGTCACAGCGTAAAATATGTCACTTCCTGTTGCCAACAGGTGGCGCTATGACTATAACTGAATATGGGCATGTCGATCTGGCCAGGAGTCTTATCAAACATGTGAAGTTTGGGGCAGATTGGACATTGCATGTTTAAGTTAGTGTAAAACAAACCATTTCCTGTTGCCAGCAGGTGGCACTATGATTATAGTAGAATATTGGCCTTCATTTGTGTTCAGGCCAGGACTCTTATCAAACATGTGAAGTTTGGGGATGATCGGACATTTTATGACTGAGTTACAACAACGTCTATTCCCATGGCGAGACATCGAACTTTGTCACAGTGCCCTTTAATGAAAACTCAAGATCTTCGCAATTTAACAACGCAAAGGCCTTTAGATTACACTGACCAACATTGGTGTTGATCTGAATAAATCTCTAGGAGGAGGAGTTCAAGTACAACCCCTGAAAATGGCAAAAACGACACATATTTTGCAGAGAAAATTAAAAATAACCGACTTCCTGTTGGGATTTGGATTTTGGACCAAGATACTTTTTTTGTAGATATTGGTCTGTTACATGTGTGTACTGATTTTCGTACATGTACGTGAAAGGTAGCTCAAGGCGCACTCCGTTGAATGTTTATAGGTGTCGCTATCAAGCCATTTTACTACACACAATGGAATATTGGCCTTCGGCTGTGTTCAGGCCAGGACTCTTATCAAACATCTGAAGTTTGGGGAAGATCGGACATTTTATGCCTGAGTTACAACTTTTATTCCCATGGCAAAACATCAAATTTTGTCACGGCGCCATGGACACGCCCTTTAAGGAATACTCAAGATCTTCACAATTCACTATTGCAAAGGCCTTTAGATAAGACTGACCAAAAAAAAGTGTTGATGTCATTAAATTTCTAGGAGTAGTTCATTGCAGCGTAAAACATTCACTTCCTGTTGTACGTGAAACGTAGCTCAAGGCGCACTCCGTTAAACGTGTATAGGTGGCACTATCAAGGCATTTTGCCACACCCGATGGAATATTGGCCTTCAGATGTGTTCAGGCCAGGACTCTTATCAAACATGTGAAGTTTGGGCAAGATCGAACGTTTTATACGTTTTATGCCTGAGTTAGAATAACATTTATTCCCATGACGAGACATAGGACTTTGTCACGGGACCATGGACACGCCCTCTAACGAAAACCCAAGAGCTTCACAATTTAACATCACACAGGCCTTTAGAATAGAGTGACTGAAAAAAAAATTGATGTCATAAAATTTCTCGGAGTAGTTTGTTACAGGGTAAAATATGTCACTTCCTTATGCCAGTAGGTGGCGCTATGACTATAACTGAATATGGGCATGTCAATCTGTTCAGGTCAGGAGTCTTATCAAACATGTGAAGTTTGGGGCAGATTGGACATTGTATGTCTGAGTTATAGCAACTTCATTTTTCATGGCAAAACATCGAAATTCGTCAGGACACGCCCTTCAATGAAAACAATTTAACATCGCAAAGGCCTTTAGATTAGGCATACCAAATTTGGTGTTGATCTGAATAAATGCTAGCAATAATGCTAGCAACATGCTAATCATGCTAGAAACATGTTAGCAACATGCTAGTCGCATGCTTATCATGATAGAAACATGCTAGCAGCATGCAAATCATGCTAGAAACATGCTAGCGACATGCTAGCAACATGCTAATCATCCTAGCAAACATGCTAGAGACATGCTAATCATGCTAGAAACCTGTTAACAACATGCTAGTCGCATGCTAATCATGCTAGAAATGTTAACAACATGCTAATCATGCTAGAAACATGCTAGCGACATGCTTATCATGCTAGCAACATGCTAGCGACATGCTAATCATGCTAGAAACATGCTAGCGACATGCTAGTCGAATGCTAATCATGCTAGAAACATGCTAGCGACATGCCAGCAACATGCAATCATGCTAGCCACATGCTGGCGACATGATAGCAACATGCTAATCATGCTAGCAACATGCTAATTATGCTATAAACATACTAGCGACATGCTAGCAACATGCTAATCATGCTAGAAACATGCTAGCAACATGCTAGTCGAATGCTAATCATGCTAGATATATACTCAAACTAATCTATCTATCATTCTTTCTTTCAAACTAATCTATCTATCATTCTTTCTTTTGAACTAATCTATCTATCATTCTTTCTAACTAATCTATCTATCATTCTTTCTAACTAATATATCTTTCTTTCTTTCAACTAATCTATCAATCTAACTTTAAACTACTTTAAACTTCTTCAAACTTTCTGGTCAGGCTTTCTCAAGCCGACTTAAAGTTTGTCTTAAACTTTTTTTTCTAGTTCTTCATCTACAGTATCTATCTATCATCTATCTTCAAACATTTTCTTGAAACATTTTCTTGCTTTTTTTTTTCTTTTTTTTTACTCATCTAATATTTCTATTTTGTTTTATTTTTTTTTTTTATTTTTTTTTTTTTTTTATCTTTTTATTTTTTTAATCTATTTTTTTTTCTATCTATCTATCTATCTATCTATCTATCTATCTATCTATCTATCTATCTATATTATTTATCTATCTATCTATCCTAGCAACAGGCTAATAATGTTAGAAACATGCTAGTCGAATGCTAATCATGCTAGAAACATGTTAAGGGCATGCAAGTCGCATGCTAGTCATGCTAAAAACATGCTGGCAAAATGCTAGTCACATGTTAGTCATGCTAGAAACATGCTAATCATGCTATCAACATGCTAGTCGAATGCTAATCATGCTAGAAATATACTAGCAACATGCTAGTTGAATGCTAACAACATGCTAGAAACATGCTAGTCGCATGCTAATCATGCTAGAAACATGCCAGCAACATGCTAATCATGTTAGAAACATGCTAGCAACATGCTAGTCGCATGCTAGTCATGCTAGAAACATGCTTGCGACATGCTAGTCATGATGACAACATGCTAGTAACTTGCTAATCATGCTAGAAACATGCTAGCAACATGCTAGCAGCATGCTAATAATGCTAAACATGCTAACGACATGTTAACAACATGCTAATTATGCAAGCAACATGTTAATCATGCTAGAAACATGCTAGCAACATGCTAATCATGCTAGCAACATGCTAGTCGCATGCTAATCATGCTAGAAACATGCTAGCAACATGCTAATCATGCCAGAAACATGTTAGCAACATGCTAGCAGCATGCTAATAATGCTAGAAATAAACTAGCAACATGCTAGTCATGCTAACAACATGTTAGAAACATGCTAGCAACATGCTATTCACATGCTAATCATGCTAGAAACATGCTAACGACATGTTAATCATGCTAGAAACATGCTAGCAACATGCTAATCATGCTAGAAACATGCTAGAAACATGCTAGTAACATGCTAATCATGCAAGAAACATGTAGAAACATGCTAACAACATGCTAGTCACTTGCTAATCATGCTAAGAACATGCTAGTAACATGCTAATCATGCAAGAAACATGTTAACGACATGCTAGTAACTTGTTAATCATGCTAGCGACATGCTAGTCACTTGCTAATCATGCTAGTGGCATGTTAGATACCTTGCTAATCATGCTTAGTACATGCTAGTCACTTGCTACTCATGCTAGCAACATGCTATTTTTTAATGGATGGACACTTTTTATTTCACTTCTTTTGGACTGATGCATGCAACCCGCTGAGTGCCATCAAACAGCTTGAAAGATCAATTTCTTTCTTTCTTTTCTTTCTTTTTTTTCTTCTTTTCTTTCTTTCTTTCTTTCTTTCTTTCTTTCTTCTTTTTTCTTTCTTTCTTTCTATCCATCTTTCTTTCTTTCTTTCTTTCTTTCTTTCTAATGAATCTTTCTTTCCAATCTATCTATCATTCTTTCTTTTGAACTAATCTATCTATTATTCTTTCTAACTAATCTATCTATCATTCTTTCTAACTAATATATCTTTCTTTCTTTCAACTTTCTTTCAACATCTATCAATCTAACTTTAAACTACTTTAAACTTCTAACTTCTTTAAACTTCTTCAAACGTTCTGGTCAGGCTTTCTCAAGCCAACTTAAAGTTTGTCTCAACAAACTTTTTTTTCTAGTTATGATAAAGTTACAGTTTCGGTTAGTTGGGTGCCTGTAAGCACTGAAAACTCGACAGTAAAAGTGTCAGAGACAAGAGTGTTACTCAAACAGTCCATAGCGTTATCTTTTAATAAAATATTGTTTTGCATGCTACTAAGACAAAATCTGTAACAGTGTTCATAAATACGTTGAAATGAATATAAACATAGAAATCTTTATAATGACAATGAGAACAATATAGCATAACAACACATACACAAATGCTTGTTCTAACTATTTCACCTAAAATTACAAGATTTCTTGACTTTATCAGTGTGTTTAACGGGTGCTAGGCCTCATCACGCCGTAGTAAACCGTAAACCACAAAGTTTTTCATTGCATTACACTAAGAAACAAGTACAATTTTATGTTTCCATGACTTTGCTCATTCTTTCTGTTTAAATTTGTTTATGGCAGTTCACCATTTATCATCTTATTTTCCCAACTAATTGTAATTCCTAGGCCTCGTGGTTTGTTTCCTAGTTTTTGCAGTCATGTTAACAAGATCTTTGTTCATATGTGGCAATATTTCTGTGAATTGCTTGATATATTAAAATATTGCTTTAAACCTCATCTTCATTCAAGACATTTACGTTATAGTATTATACTATCCTAGTTTATATCAGATACAAGTTTGTTTCTTAATAATTATCTTCCATCTACTCTCATCCATTCTATTCCTGTTAGACTATCCATGGCTTGTTGCTTCTATCATACTCATTGTAGGTCGCTTTGGATAAAGGTGTATGCAAAATCATTAAAATCCAAAAACTGAACTCGGAGAAAAGAATAACAAGTGAAGTGATTCAACCTTTTATTTCAACAATATATTGGCACTTTTCTTAAATGGTGCGTAACTAGGCCTGTTGAATTTACAATTGTGCATAGGGGTCTGTAAAGGGGGAAAAAGCATGGACAGTAAGGTTTATTCTATATCTATTCTATATCTATGCGAGTAAAAAATAATAATAATAACCTAAGAAATGGTAATAAACAGCTGAAACAAGCTCAACTGATACAACTCTTTAATTTCATGCTGGATGCTGAAAAATCCACATTCGGATGTATCTAAAGCATTACACAAGCCTTTAAAAAATAACAGCATGAAACCATGGTACCCATGCAAAAATATTAAATAAAATATGTTGAATGAATGTGAAAATATGTTTTCTTTGTTCAGTTAAGAAGCTGCATCTGGATGACTGTATTGGAACTTAGAAAAGATCTATTCCTCTTTAACACCTCAGGAGGGTAATTACTTGAAACGTAGGTTTGCCAGAAAGAAAAAATAACCTGTTGTCTGGTACACTGTAAAATCGAATAAGTTGGGCTTACTTAAAAAAGCATGCAAACCGATTGCCTTGAAAAAACTAAGTAAAGTGAAATAAGAATAGTATGTTGTACTGACAAATGCTTAGTTAGTATAGTTAACTTACACAAGAGTTCTAGTAACTAAAAAAGAACTGTAGGGGGTACTTGATCCTTTCAGTTAGGTTTACTCATGACTTAGTATAGCTACTCACTGAGTCCCAGAATGCATTGCTCAGAATAAATTATGTAGTTGCTTTGTTTTAAAGTTGTTTGTTTTATTTGCCAATTTTATTTGCTGTCTTGTGTAAGTAGTAGCACAACAAAAGAGCAAATAAAATGGCTATTGTTACAATTAATGAAAATAAATTAAATTTAATTGTTACCATTGTTGTGATTCACGTGATGAATGTTTAAGTCTGTGTGTGACTTCAGCATATTAGCACACACTATTTAAGGATTATATAAAAAGCATATCAAGGTATTTATGAAAAATAAAATCTGAAAAAGGTCATTATTAAACGCACACAAAAAAAATTATTTAATTAAAAAATAGGTCATTTTATAAAAGCAACCTATTTATTACTTGTCTTTGAAATCAAATAACTCTGATTTCATGATGCATTGCTCCATTCACAGAGAGAAAATTATAGTAACATAAATAAAGTTTCAAGTGCCCAACCAGAGGGAATGCTAATCACTATAATGGTGAACTAAAAAAAAAAAAAAAAAAACGGCAATTAGCATCATATTCGTGCACTGCTGCCTCTCACTGGTTTATTAATGTCATTGGTTCCTTTATGACTACTTGAATATTTTAAGTAAGTGTCAATCAAAACAGTAAGTGTATTGTTTTTTTTTTTTTGTTGGTAGTTGATGATTATTAATAAAACCTAGTAAGTATAACAACTAAGTAAAGATGACTAATTAAATCTAAGTAAGGTAAACTATTGGATTTTACAGTGTATTTTAAAAACACCCCTTTCTTAAAAACATTGGGTAAAACTTATTTGGTAGCATGATTCTTGTTTCATCATCATGTATTTACCGCATATTTATTAGACTGATAAAAGTAGCATGAACCTTTGTAGAAATAATAAAAGTAAATCTTATAATATACATTTGGTAACCTTTTATTCAAGCTAGATTTAAAAAGTATAAAATGCACAATATATGATTTTGGGGAAAAAAAAATGAAAACCAGCGTTTAGCGTTTTCACCCATGGCCAACAGTGCTGACCTGGACTGTTGACCTTTCTGAATGATGTCATTGCTTGGCATTATTGCTGCTCTCCCTGCTCATTCATGACAGGTTGCATGGATGGGCAGGGAGTTTTTGCCCAGAACATAACCATACCACCAAACCAAAGTTCATGCTAAATATCTAGCATTTTGACGATAGTGGTATATATATATATATATATATATATATATATATATATATATATATATATATATATATATATATATATAAAACTTCTTTAAAATAGACATAAGTTTCTTTATAAAACAAGTTGACTAGTTATACAGTTTGTACTGTACAAAATCATCACATCTATGGCGCATTCCCAGAAAACAAAAAACGGTGTGTGTGTGTGTGTGTGTGTGTCTGTGTCTGTGTGTGTGTGTGGTGTGTGTGGGGGGGGGGGGAGAGAGATAAGTTTTCTTAAGGTAGTTGTTGTAACTCAGGGATTCCATCTCAGTCTGCCTGTCTGCTGTTGTGTTCCCACTTCTCATTTCACTGAAGAGGTGAAACTCTCTGCACTCTGAATTCAGCTTAAACTATCAACCGGCATTGTGTAAGACATAGTATCCATACCAACCCCTGGAAAATGTAAGACAGTGATTTATTTATATTTATTCATCAAGCTAAACGTTTTTTATTTCTTTATTTTCAATTCAGTATACAACTTCATGTATTTTATGTAATCCCATTTTTTTATATTGCTGAAAATCAGAAAGACAACCATTAGAATGTGTGTGTGTGTGTATGTCATTTTATTGCAATATTTCCCTCTTATTATTACTCATTTATTGACTCCTTTAGTGATGTAATTTTATTTATTTATTTTTTTTTTATTTCAATGTCCATAACAATAAATCAACAGATTTTTATCTCTTAAAATTGGTATTCTTTTACTTATTTTTCAAATTGTCCTTAAACAAATATCTCTTTCTCACATCCGTGTAGGATGACCAAAACCTCTGCGCTAGCGTGACACCGGATAAGAGCACATGCGGACCCTTCAGTCCGATTTAAACAGATATTGCGTCGCATACCGGAGGTCCGGCATCTGTATTACAAACAGGGGACTGTAAAGGAAGACATAACCACTATCTTATTTCATAATATATCGCAAACAGATGTCATATCGCATCTGAGCGCATCAACGGACAGCGTGACCATTCTCTTATTTTAACTGGAGGTCAGGTAGATATATTGCAAATGGGTATCATAGCACATCCGCCGTAAAACAGATAAGCATGATATATTATAAAGCAGCTGTCGCGCACCGGAGGTCCGGTGTCTATATTACAAACAGATATTATAACTCTTGTCATAAGGTTAATTCCTAATGACATGATATATTACAAAACAGATATTATATCACATCTGCCGATCATTCACGGATATCGTATATATTGAGTAATTTCACAGCTGATGACATTTAAGCATGATTTATTACAAACAGATGTCATATCACATGTCATAACAACAGCTGTGACCATTAAAAGGTCATAAGGTTAATCCCTAAGGGGGCGGGTCAAAGGTCAAAGTCATCAATCAAAAATTTTGACAGACGGTGCAGTATACTCACTACTGACAAAGGAATTGTTTTTACAAAAATTTTAAACCATATTGGATTTTAAAAGGGATGTCGTTATTACTTAAAACAAAAAATCCCTTAATTTAAGTAATGGAATGCAAAAAATAAATAAATAAATAATTTTTTTTTTTTTAAAAAACAACAACAACAACAAAAACATTTTGTTTTGCAGATTGATATTTTTTTTCTATAGTAAAAATATTAGATTTGAATTCATTGTAAAATGAAGTTCATGTTAAAAATGAATAACTTTCATTTTTGGAAAAAGAAGAATTAAAGATTAAAACTAGTATGTTTTCAGCATTTAGGCTATCATTTAAACATCAAAAACATGATTCCCTTCAATAATATAATTGAATATAGGCTCCAATTAGGCCCTATGTATTCCCCATGCATGAAGAAAATAAGACTGAATCCCAGAAGCTAACAAAAAAAAATGTTAAGAGTGATGAATGGAGCCAAGGAAAGCATGAAGAATAGAAAATCACATTGCTGGAAAAGAAAGTGGAAAATAACACAGGTAAGGCAAATAAATGAATTCTACCCATTTACATGTCAAACTGTTGGTCAAGCAACAGGAAAAGTTACTTTAGGAAAATTATTATTTTAGCTATTGCACTTAAGACTAGTATAGCACGTGAAGCTCAAATAACAAAAAACAAACAAACAAACAAAAAAATAAACTGGGAGATACAAGCAAGTGACGATTAAATGCACATGATCAAATGACGTCACTCTTTAGGGTACGCCCCATGCACGGGATCTGCCATCGTACTAACTACAGCTGACAACCATGACACACAAACATCAAGAGAAATTGTTTATAAAAACAAAGTATTATTAAAGTACTATTGCTGGTGACCTTTTTTTTTTCTTAGTTGGGTCCTCGGAAACGAGGATGCACAAATAAGAATTGAAAAGCACCTCGATTTCGGCCCGGAGTACAGCGTCACCTGAATTCACAAAGCTATGGTGGCACTCAAAGCGCTGCAAAAAAATAAAAATATAATAAAAAAATAAATTAATAAAAAACACCTTCAATTAGAAAAAACACCATTAAATTAGGAAACCATCTTCATCAGTTTGACAACACATGTGCTGTAAATACTCACAACACAACCAAATACAGAAACGCGCTGCAAATACGCACAGACAACATGTGAAATGTTTAAGGGAACCACAAGTGTATCTATGTCTGCTCTGAAAGGTGAGATTTAAGTTTATTTTAACATCCTGATCATATGATTCCTTAGCTTATATATATATATATATATATATATATATATATATATATATATATATATATATATATATATATTCGCCTAATTAAGCTGATGAAATACACAATTACTGTAAATGTGTAACGTTACGCGAGCTGGTTAACTTTTACAACTTCCCTTATGAAAATAAACTATGGTTTTACTATTAAAAAAAAACAAACAAAAAAAAAACTGGTTACTAACATGGTTACTATAGTTAAACCATTGTAATCACATATTACATTAACCATAGTTTAACCATTTTATTTGTGTGGTTACATTCATTGTGGTCTGTGCTACTTGCAAAGCTTTTCTGTATTTGGTTGTGTTGCAAGTTTTTGCAGCTGTATTTGGTTGTGTTGCAAGTTTTTGCAGGACTTTACTGTATTTGGTTGTGTTGCAAGTTTTTGCAGTGCATTTCTGTATTTGGTTGTGCTGTGAGTATTTGCAGCACGTGTTGTCAAACTAATGCAGATGTTTTCTTAATTTGCTAGTGTTTTTTCTATTTGTATGTGTTTTCTTAAGTTGCAGCGCATTGAGCTCTCAGGCACTGTACAAATCATGGAGAACGAAATTTTGTGTTTTTGCTAACGTCTGATGGAGTGGATTAACTGACTTGTAAAGCGGGATAGAAATGGTCCTCTTGGAAGACTTTTCAGTGACATTCATCGAAAATAGCAGCTTTAAAACGCAAAGGAGACTACCAACTATTTGTCCATCATCCTGACCATGGTTGCTCACTTCCACTTAACGTTAGGAAATTAGGTTATTCTCTTTGTTTTTTTATTTTTTTTTTTTATTTATTTATTGTATTGTTTATATGTATATAAATGTATACAACTGTTATGTAATTTTTTTATTTGTATTATATTTTATGAAAATGTAAGAGATGCATGAATGGCTTTCACTCATTTAAGGTCCAGTAAAATCAATAATGACTGCTTTGTTAGTTAATAGTTAGTTAATGGTAATGGTAATGTTAAGTTATGTTAATAAACAGTCAACAAATGTTAGTTAAACATTAGTTAATGCTGAACTAGTGCACACTTTACAATAAGGTTCACAAATTCCCTTAGTAAATGTTTAGTTACTGGTAAGTCATGTTAATAAACAGTCTACAAATGTTAGTTAATCGTTAGTTAATGTTGAACTAGTGCACACTTTACAATAAGGTTCACAAATTCCCTTAGTAAATGCTTGATTAATGGTAAGTCATGTTAATAAACAGTCTACAAATGTTAGTTAAACATTAGTTAATGCTGAACTAGTGCACAATTTACCATAAGGTTCACAAATCCCCTTAGTAAATGTTTAGTTAATGGTAAGTCATGTTAATAAACAGTCTACAAATGTTAGTTTAACATTAGTTAATGCTGAACTAGTGCACACTTTACAATAAGGTTCACAAATTAAAAAAAGTAAATGCTTAGTTAATGGTAAGTCATGTTAAAAAGCAGTCTAAAAACACAAGAAGCATTATCAGTTGATGTTTAGATAGTTTCCAAGTCTACCAATAGCCCAAATCAATTCCCAAATGGGGAGTTAGTATTGTTTATTCATTGTGTGTGTTAGCTGCTAAATAAATGTGTGTTTATACTGTATGTAGTATAATTAAATAAAGCTTATTAAATAAAGCTGTCTACAGGTATAGTTCATTGTTAGTTCATGGTTACTAATGCATTAACCAGCATTAACTAATTAAGTTGTTAATGTGAAGAGAAGCATATGAATAATTTAACATGAGCAAAGATAAAATAATGCTGAACGTGTGTTGTTAATTTTTAGTTCATTTTGACTAATGCATTAACCACATAATTAACTAGTTAATCTGTTAATGTGAAGAGATGCATTAGTAAATGTTTAAGTTAACATTAACAAAACATTAAGTAATCCTGAAGAGTGGAGTTGTTCATTGTTAGTTTATGTTAACTAATGTATAATACATTAGAACATGAACAAAGATTAATTAATGCTGAACAGATGCGTAGTTCATTGTTAGTTAATGTTAACTAATGCATTAACTAACATAAACTAATGGGTAAGATGGTGAGTTAGAAATATTCACCTTAGTGTGTCAACTGCTACGTAAACTAATGTAAATATGTACAGTACATTAACCTTAACACATTAAGGCTATTTACAGGCATTAATTCATGTTAACTAATGCATCAACTAATGTTAACTAATTGCACTGTTAACATGAATAGATGCATTAATATATGTGTGAGTTAATGCTAACAAAGATTAACTAATGCTGAAACATAGGTGTTGTTCATGGTTAGTTCATGTTAACTAATGCATCAACTAATGTTAACTAATTGCGCTGTTAACGTGAATAGATGCATTAATATATGTGTGTTAACGCTAACAAAGATTAACTAATGCTGAACATAGGTGTTGTTCATGGTTAGTTCATGTTAACTAATGCATTAAGTGATGTTAAGTAATACAACCTTATTGTAAAGTGTTACCCAAACATTTGATAATGCTTAATGGATCATTAGTTAATATAAAGAGTTAGAAATGTGACAATGTGTTTGTTAATGTTTGCTAATAAATTTATTAAACATTAGATAATGTTTGTCAAATCATTATTTCATCCAAGTTAAAATGCTTAAAATGGTCAATAAACTTTCAATTCCATATGATCAAGCACTTATTGAAAATCTACAAATGATTTTAACAGATGTTATAAAATGATTAAAAACTTGTGTTAATGCACAACACTTCTGCTGCTATTGAGGTGTGATAGGGTTAGGGACAGATTTGTTAGTATGGTTAGGTTTAAGGGTTGGTTAAAGGGTCAATAGTGTACAGGCGTCAATTTAATTACTATAAGGGAACAGTTCAATCTATTTATATTACATTGTTTTGATAAATGAACAAGTATTTTCTTTTTAAAAAATACAAAAACGCTCTGCAAATACGCACAGACCACATCGAAAATGTTTAAGGGGACAACAAGTGTATCAATATCTGCTCTGAAAGGTGAGATTTTAGTTTATTTTAACATCCTGATCATATGATTCCTTAGCTTTTCTCTATATTATTAGCCTAACTAAGCTGATGAATGACAGTAGTACAAATAGTACAATACAAAAAGGTAAATGTCAAAAGCATCATTACTACACTTTTACTATAATAAAATCATGGTTAATTTTCATAAGGGTTGTTAGGGTCCCCTTGAAATATTTCCAATGTGGTCTGTGTTACTTGCAAAACCTTTATGTATTTGGTTGTGTTGTGAGTTTTTGCAGTGCGTTTCTGTATTTGGTTGTGTTGCAAGTTTTTGCAGTGTGTTTCTGTGTTTGGTTGTGTTGCGAATTTTTGCAGATGAATTTGGTTGTGTTGGGAGTTTTTTGCAGCACTTTTCTGTATTTGGTTGTGTTGTGAGTATTTGCAGCGCATGTGCTGTCAAACTGATGCAGATGTTTTCTTAATTTGCTGGTGCTTTTGCTATTTTAATGTGTTTTATAAAGTTGCAGTGTGCTAAACTCTCGGCCACCGTACAAATCATGGAGAATGACATTCTGTATTATTTGCATATCTATTACAGTGCACTGTGTATTTATAGGCAAAAGAAATCTGAATATCAAACCATGAACTATCTTTCCTGCGGTAACAGACCATGGAAAAAAGTATATTTAATTCTGTATATAATATTGGGAATATTTTTTTTTTTTTGATATTTGTTGTTTGGTTTGTTTTAATGTATACAATTCATACTCTAATCGTGTGCCTACATTTACCCATCCGAAGTGCCACCTAAAGGTAACACACAAACACAACTTTGAAACACACACCCGGAGCATCCCTGGGCAAACATTTATGCTGCGGCGCCGCGGGGAGCAAGTTGGAATGTTCGATGCCTGCTCAAGGGCACCTAAGTCATGGTATTGAAGGTGGAGAGGAGGAACCTGTATGCACAAGATGTTAATTCCTGCCGGCCGAGACCTCGAACTCAAACCCATCGATTGGGAGGTCGCCTCTCTAACATTAGGCCACGACTTTTGCTACGATTGGTCCTTTGCAGTGTTCTAATATATACAATTAATAATACCTAAAGGTAACACTTTATAATAACTTTCCACAATAATCATTTAAACTTAGCAATTCTTTTACGATCATTAGTTAATTTATATTCAAAGACCTAGAAAATGTGAATAATGTGCTTGTTAATGTTTGCTAACTTAAGTTTATTACATAAAGTTATATGTAAAAAATAAAGTCTTTAAACTTTGTTCATACGATCAAGCACTTTTTGAAAACCTATGAGGTATGATACAGGTAAGGTCAAACATAATTTAAAGGTTGTGGTTAATGCACAACACTTGTGTCGGCATATTGAGGTCTGATACGGGTACGGGACAAATTTTTGGTATGGAGTAGGTTTAAGGGTTGGTTACAAGGGTCCAACAGTGTACAGGGTGTTCTTTAATTACTATTAGGGACCATTTCAATCTGTTTTATGTTAATTGTTTTGACACCCCCCCCCCCCCATGCCCCAACCACCCCACGTACTTTATGTGCCGAGCCTTCCCTTTTCTTTTTTAAAAATGATTTGTTTTATCCTGTTTATTTATGATTCAAGGAATATCCTGTTAATGATATACTGAAGAGTAGTTGTGTGAATGTGAGTGTTGAGGCAATACATTTTTTTTTTCACCAAAATTAGAATCTGTTATGTCTTTAGCAAGCATTTAGCTAAACTTAACCAGTCACCCTTTACACAAACCTTGTTACAGCAGCTAAAAGTCCAATGCCCATAAAGATACTAAATGATTAGTAATTGTTTATAAACATTTACAAATGATAAATAGTTTCAACTTTAGTTTGGCTACTGGAAAAAAAACATGAACAAATGATTAATAAATTATTAGTAAAGATGAGTGAATGGGGTAAATTCAGGTCTTTTGGGACACTTTTTGCCATTGAGATGACTGTTCATAAAGGTATTAATGATTAGTAAACATTTATAAACATAGGCAAATGATGAATAGCTTCCACTTTAAATTGGGTACTGCAAAAACATGAACAAATAATCAATAGATGTGTACATAGAGGTCTACACAACCAATAAAACCAACAAATGAAGATCATATTAAGTGAAAGTTTACTTACGTTTGTAAGCATTTCAATTTACATTAAATTATATATATTAACTAATGATCTGCTAAGCATTATATAATGTTTTGTTAATGGTTTTATAAATGAAATGTATTATAAAGCGTTAACTTTTCTAAAAAAATGAATTTTATCATACAAGCAGAAGAGATTTTCTGGACAAAAACGTTTAGCGACCATTTGAACACCAACTGAAATTTAATTATTCAAGGCGCACATGTTTCATTAAGTAGAACTCTTTAACGCAAGTCTTTCTTTGAACTTCACTACACAAATGTACATGTGCCGTGCAAACCAGCAAAACATAAAAGAAGGAAATGTGTGGGCCTAGTAGAAAATGTATATGTATCTAAGTTGGTTATACCTACTCTTGACAGAGAGTGGTTTGGTTTTTGAGCAGATGAGACACTGGGCTGGCTGTTTGATTGGCGATCACAACTGTGCTTATCCATTCATTTCTGTAATCATAGCGTACAGGTTAAAATCATTGACATTAATATACACAAAATAGTAAGTATTTATATGTTGAAATTGCCATGCTTATTTCTGAGAGATGCACGGAGAGGTCATTCATAAGTTTACATTAATTCACTTCACACGACGATTAAGTGACTTTAGGTTTTGAAAATGCATATGATCCCTGGCCATCTGTTTAATAGATGATTCTGAATATTAAAGTCAATTATTGTCAATTCTTTGTGTTAATACGCACAATCGAATTTGCGTTACTTGCGGTGCTATATAACACTGTAGAGTCTAAGATACGGGTAAGGTTAAGGACAAATTAAAATGTTAAATGTTATGGGTAGGTGTCAACCGATGGTGAATTACAGGGGTGTGCAGATAAAAAGATTTTTAAGCTATCAGTCTGGTCAACAGTGTACAAGGGGTCAGAATTTATTTTATTAAACTGACTATGAGGGGACCAATCCATTCAATCTGTTTATGTGCACAGTGACTGGTGCATTTGTATGTTAAGGGAGGGGGGTGAAACCAAGTAGTTTCATAGTTCAGTGGTGCCTGAGGCAGAAGAGGGACGGGGTTGGGGGGTTTCGGGAGCGAGTTCAGCTTCTCTGAATGATGGATGAGCTGTTTCATCCTGTGGTCCTGGCCTTACTCCGATTCAAGGCAGCAGACTGAAGAAAGCTGTGTGACGGGTGATGGGATACCTGCAATGCAGAGGGCTTTTTCGAGTGAGTTGTGTCCATAAATGTGGAGGGAGTGGAGAGAGACACACCAATGACAGCTGCTCTCACTATGCGTTTCTTTTTGCAGGCGACCATACCCACACAATGCAGCTGGGTCAGAATGCTGTCGATGGTCTCTGTAGAAGGTGTACAAGCTCTCCTCATTTTGCGGAGGCTAAACGACGCTGCTTATTTCTGGCCACCAGTCAGGTCCTCTGTGATGGTGCACACCCAGGAACTTGGTGCTGCTCACTGTTCGCACCGTTGATGGTCAGAGGAACATGCTAGTGTGCGCTCTCCTGAAGTCCACAACAATCTCCTTCGCTTCTCCACGTTCAGAGAGAGAGATACTCAAATGTAGTTTAGTCATCTCTGTTTATAAACAGTTGTATCCGCAAATGATAAAGAGTTGGAACTGTTACGGTTTGGTCGTGGTGTAGCAGAGTGGAAGAGGAGGGGCTCAGCACACATCCTTGGGGGGCCCCAGTGTTCAGTGTGATGGTGCTGGACACAATGATTCCATCATAAAGTCCAACAGCCAGTTAGCGAAGTGATGAGCCCCAGTGACCATGGGGGTAAATTGAGGGATCTTTTGGGACACTGAAGTTTTGCCATTGAGATGACTGCCATTTTTTTCATAAAGGTAGTTGAATGATTAGTTAAACATATGCAAACTGGAATGGGTCCATAGGCAAAATGATGAATAGCTTCCACTTTAAATTGGTAGGTACTGCAAAAAACATGAACAAATAATCATAGATGTGTAACATAGAGGTCTACACAACCAATAAAACCAACAAATGAAGATCATATTAAGTGAAAGTTTACTTACGTTTGTAAGCATTTCAATTTACATTAAATTATATATATTAACTAATGATCTGCTAAGCATTATATAATGTTTGTTAATGGTTTATAAATGAAATGTATTATAAAGCGTTACTTTTCTAAAAAATGAATTTATCATACAAGCAGAGAGATTTCATGACAAACGTTTAGCGACCATTTGAACACAACTGAATTAATTCAAGGCGCACATTTTCATTAAGTAGAACTCTTTAAGCAAGTCTTTCTTTGAACTTCACTACACAAATGTACATGTGCCGTGCAAACCAGCAAAACATAAAGAAGGAAATGTGTGGGCCTAGTAGAAAATGTATATGTATCTAAGTTGGTTATTAGCCTACTCTTGACAGAGAGCTGGTTTGGTTTTTGAGAGATGGAGACATGGCTGTTTGATTGGCGATCACACTGTGCTTATTCCATTCATTTGTGTATCATATCGTACAAGGTTAAAATCATTGACATTTAAATATACACAAATAGTAGAATGTGTATGATGTAGTATTTTAGTTGATATTATTGCCAGGCTCTGATTTCTGAGAGATGCACGGAGAGGCAACATTCATAAAGTTTACATTAATTCACTTCACACACTCATTATTATTTAGTGACTTTAGAGGTTTATGTATAATATGCATATGATCCCCTGGCTCATCTGTTATCCACCAAATATGATGACTGTGTCAGCCTCAGCTGAATATTATTCGGCAGAATTATTTGTTATCTGTTAGTCGTTTTGAAGCCATTATCCATGCCTTTCCAAATAAGGTATTCAACTTCGGGCACACCCCTAGAAACAGTTAAAACGGTCTCAACCAGTGGTATAAGTTTGGATAGGAACTATTTGACAGATAGGGAAAACTTTTTAATTTCCAATCACACATTTTCTGTCCCCCATCCACTTACCGAGGGTCCATGCGAAGTAGAACTTGGGTCTGGCTGCTTGGACAGAAATTAAGGCATAGGCCAATCTTGTAATGAAAGAGGCCTCGCTGATGAATTGTGGGTCCACATTGTATGTTATGGGGAATGCTTTTGTGATGATGAAGAACCACAGCAGACAGCACGCGCACACAAGAAGCTTATTAATCACAGCCCTCTGTACAAGAACAGCAGGAATTCATCTCAGTAGACAAAATTATTACTCATTTTTCTTGGAAAATGTGCAAGTTCAACTCTAATTGACAGCAACTTTAAAAGTTCATGCATTGATTAATTGATCCCTACAACATTGCTACCACAAATAGACATACCATTACGGGTGGGCAATCTGACCAAAATTTTATATCACAATAAAAGTAATTTTATTTCACGGTAAAAATATTTATCACAATATAGTTATTTTTTGCTTTAAACAAGGTTTTTATGATATAAAAATGTTTGATACCATCGAAATTTCATAATTCTTGTCACCACTGTCAATATCACAATAAAACTAATACTACCCTTAAAAAAAAAAAAAAAACCCTCACTGAAGACAAGTAAACAGTCAGGGATTAAATGGGAATAAGAAACTACAAAAACTACAGTAGAACAAATTAATCAGAATTAATAGAATTAAATTATAAATAAATAAGAATTAAGAAATAAATAAGATTATTTCTAAAGCAATGCTTAGATTAATATGTCTATATCTTACCACAGGCGATGGCTCAGGCACTTTATCCCAGCCATTCTGCTGAGAGCTGCTGTCTTTCACTCTTTTCAGCCTGTGCTGGACATGCTGGCCCTTTATAAACTCTATGTAGTCTTTATAGATACTGCAGGGTCCCACCAAGATACTCAGAAAATTTATATTATAGCTTAGGTACTCCAGCAGTGATGGCTTAGAGCTGTAAATAGAGAAAACAGATGGGTCAGTAGTGAAATACATAATTTATATAACATTAGGGATATGTCATGAAATAAGATTCTGCTTCTACAAAGACTAATCACTGTTTTTATCTTGAAGTATTAGGTAAGGACTGTATTTGAGCTGGTACCGGTGGATTTGTATCTGCACTGGTGTGCTTGTAAGAACACATAAGACTCAGTTGAACTAAAGTTTGGAGTTTACTGTTGATTTGGTTGAGTGGTAACAGTGAGTGGTTTTCTAGACATTAACTCACTCACATAAATCCGCTAATGAAGGAAAAGGAGAGATTAATTCTGCATGGAAGCATTCACAGTTCATCTCTTGCTGACTATGAGGCACTGACTAACGTCATTCAATAAACTGTGCCCTGATTGAATGAGTCCTTTGTGACATTGTCGCCCCCAAATATGCTATTCATATTTGCACTTTATAGAAGGGGGCTAAAACAGGCTCCTCTTAGTCTGTGAATGCAGGAAGGCGGATCAGGCGGGTAACAGGTCGAATGTAGGTCTTGTCCTTAACCTGAATCTCTGAAACTCTGATATGGCCATCAGAACCTGGGAATGTATTCAGAACTTTGCTTTCTAATTATAATGCTCATGGTAGTTGTGGATCGATGAGCATTACAATGGTTCTGGTAAAAAGGTCACGGCATCTCTGTGCCACTTGTTGTGAGTGTGTAGTGTAGGCAGGTGGTGACGGATGAAATTTAAGCAGAACTGATCAGCTTAAACTTGCCTACATCTCGGTCTGCCCATAAGTTCTATAGCAGAATAAACCAAAAAGGGTAGTGAGCTATCTGGCCGCCCCATAAGCAGATCATTTGGGGTAACAGGTTCAAGGTCAGCTACATTACTAGAAATGTAACCAAGTGGTTTGCTATTAAGCATTCCCTCCACTTCAGTGAGCACTGTTTGAAGTACTTCCTCTGTTACAAATTGGGAGCTGACTGTGATGCAAAGGGCAGTCTTAACAGACTTAATTTTTCTTTCCCATGCACCTCCAAAGTGTGGGGTTCCAGGTGGGTTAAAGTGGAATGAAATTTTCTGTTTCGCTAAATGTAGCTGGATCTGGGGAGTGAGCGATGCAAAGGCTTCTTGCAACTCTCTTTGTCCTCCATGGAAATTAGTGTCATGATCAGAATACAACAGATTACAAGCAGGTGTGTCGCGACGAGCTACAAATCTCCTTAAGGCCATCAGAAAGGAATCAGTATCAATGGATGTAAGGAGGTCTAGGTGAATATTTTGTATTGTGTGAGACTTAAAAGTTATTCCCCGCCTCTTTTCACATCATCTGCCAATCTTGACTTGGAATGGTCCATACTGTAAAATGGAGGTTTGAGTAGTCTTAGTCAAGCTGGTGGTAGATCTGCCATTTCAGGAATAACTGGTTGGTGTCTCCATTTTTGACAGTCTTTGGACATATGTTGTTGTTTGCGGATAGCTTCCCATCCTCTCAGTATCCAAAAGTTTCTCCTTATCTCTCCAAAGAGTCTTTCAGGTCCTGGATGGTAGAGTTTACTATCATAGTCTCTGATCAGTAACTTGGTAACCCAGTGATGTAGGGCAAGGACTACAAGGTGAATAACTGACAACTCAAGTCCTTCAGCTCGTTGTAAACGGCCACCAATTCTGATAAGCTGGCAAGAGTCATTAAAATTCTGGGGCAAGAGCAAGAAGTCGACTTGTGGAAGGTTTACCAGCTTTTAGCAGTTTGTACTCATCAGGAAAACTATCAACTTGCGTAATCAAAAGATCAGTATACTTTTAATTATAAGTAATAATAAAGTAATAATAATTATTACTATCAAAAGTAATCTTCTGCTTATGGTGGTCCTGTATCTTTAAGCCTCTGGTCTGTGGCCTACTCTACCTCGTTCCAGTTGCTGTATGTGGTAGGGTCAGGAATGTCAGGCACAACCACTTCTGTCATAAGGCAACAGAAGATTCCTTTGTACTCTTCTGTTTTGTTTTCTGGTAGTTTTATGAGGGGGTTGGTAGGCCATACCGATTCAGGTTTGAGTAAGAATGATGGTCCTTGGCTCCATCTGTTGGGCACTGATAGTTCAGAAAGTGTTTTACCTTGGGTGAGGTAATTTGATGGATTGCTACTGGAGTCTACAGTAGATGGCCAACCAGAACGTGCTTTTTACTGTCGTGGGCGCTGCCGCCGTGTATGCAAAATGCATTTGCAGCTTTTGACAGCTGAGTGGCGCTTTAACCACAAGTTGTCAGGCAAATGCTTCAAAGTGTATTTTGACAAATAGCCATCAGCTTTGCCACGCTGATGTTACATTTGATGGCTGCAGTCGTCGGAAAATGAAAGAAAAACACTGTAGGCCTAGATACAATATTTCATTTTCAACGATACAAATTTAGTACTTATGAAGTTATGTGCATTAAGTACAAATTTAATCAGTATAAATGTCAAGTCTATGAGCCTATGCTTATATTTAGGCTACGCTAAGTATTACACCATATTTTAGATTTGAAACATTTAACAGGTGTGCAGCATTATTTATATAATATAAATCATGTGTTATATTACCTTAAAGAAATGGTTGTTTACTTTGCATCGGAGCATTAAAAGCGGTAGCCTATTTCAGGCTAGGCTACATACATGGATTCTAAATGTCTATATTCTTACATTACTTAATATTTGTCACAAATACATTTTTAATTAATATATTAAAATTCCTTTAATAAAACACCATGCATTTTTGTCACACACATACTTTGATATTCGTTACCTGTCCTTTATTTTGCCAAAGAACTATGTGGGGAAAAGATATCTGTTCACTAATTAAGAAATTGTTGCATATTTTATGAATTCTTTCCTTTATTTTAGTACAACGTGTGGCACTGATTAATTTCGCTCCCATTATTTAGGCCTAACAAAAACAAGAAATGGATAAATTAAACTTGGCACAATTTAGCTAAATCACTGAAACTGGAAAAAAGGGACTGATTAATAAAACTTCCTCTGTTTAAACTCAAGTTCTCTCATTATAATCATGCTGATGACTGATAACATATTGTGTAGGTCTATATACTGCTGTGATCTGTTTCAGGCTGTCTGTATAATAATATATATATATATATTTTTTTACATTTTAAAGATTCCCCCAATCTCTCACACGCCCAAACTGTGTATGCTAATCCGTATCATTATCAGTATTATATTATTATTATTATTATTATTTAAAAATTGTTTAATTATTATTTAAACACATTTTAATTAATACAAAGGAACGATAAAAAGTGATCCATTTCTTAATTCAGGGACAGCATTTTCAGCATGTCATGGGCTCTGTATTCCAGAATAAATGTGTTAAAAATAGGCCAGATAACAAATAAGTATGTGTGACCTGCTGAAATACATCAGCAAATTATTAAATATAAGTTTCAAGTCTTTCATAATTTGTGGCATTAATGTGAGTGCCAAAATATGTTTTAGAACAAGGCCTAGCCTATAACACTCATCAATAAGCCACATTTTCACTCGTTTTATTTTTTTATGGCATAGGCTAATTCACACCTCCTTAAATGTAATCTAAACAATCCAAGTTAATATTCTACTTTTTGTACGATTTATAGGTGTTTTTCATGTCACAGTTTTAGCCTATTAATCTTGATTTCTCACAACTTATTTATTTATTTATTTGTTTTTTTTGTGTGAGTCAGAGTAAATTCAACCGCGAATAGAGTGTCATGAATGTGCTGCCTTGTACAGAGGACCAAGGTCAGGATTTTTCATTCAAAAACTTAGACTGAAATGACAGACCCTTAACACAACACAAGGAAATTGTGTAGTTTTAATGGTTTTCATAATGACTGTTTAATAACCATAACATGCATTAAGAGCCTTTATGTAAATTTTTTTTTTTTTTAATTTTTGATGCATTAGGCTGCAGCCTATGACTATCACACGTTTTGAAATTAACTTTATAAAATTAATTTTAAATAAATTTTCTGATTTTTGAGGATGTTACAATGTTATATTATATTCTTATTGCTGTTTTATTTCATTATTTGATCTCTGACTACAAAACAAAATATAAATTTCAGTCGGTTTGCAAACTGTGCCTTTGCGCCACCTGGTGGTAATTGCGTGAACAACTTCAACACGCGTCTGACTTGCAGTTAACGCCGTGGCCCTCTTTTGGGTTGGCCACCTACTGTATATATCGCTTGGTACAATCAGCTGTCAGCTCTTGAATTTCGGTATGATTCAGATTTGAGCCAGGCTAGAACAGTGGTGGAATCTGCCCAAAAGAGGTGAAACTGTTTGGTCAATATCTAAGGATTCGACACAGCAGGATAGTGAGATACTTGTAAACGTAGGCAATTCTGCCTCCCATTCCTTCCAGGATCTCAAAAGTTCATCAGGTAGATTTGTGCCATCCCAGTGTCGTTGCTTGCCATAATCTATGAACTAGAGTTTTAGCTTGTGTGGTAAATGGGAGTATGAAGTAGAGGGCTGCATTGGGTTTGGGACCCAATGCAAATCGGGGGCGGGTTACCTTTGCTTCAGGCGATGAAATTTTTTTTACTATTATTTTTTTTTCTTTTTGCAATAGCCTGTTAAACAAGCTACATAACTGTGAATGTGAATTCTGTGAGATTTTCTTGTATTTTATTTATTTTGTTTTGTGTTCAATTTGTTTAAATTAATCTAACCTATTTTCAAAGTTCTATGTGTTTATTTATTTAATAACAAAGTTATTTTATATTGTGCCTTTTTTTACTTGGTGTTAACAGTTAAAACGGTTTGTTTAGTTTATCGTTTGGTGCGTGTGTATGATGCAGTACATTTAAAAACTGAGGTGCTGCTAGTTGTGCTTTTGTTTTAACGGTTAATGTTTTATAAGCTAATTAAAATAAAAACAATCTTTTTGTCACATGTGGTGCTTTAGTATCATTACTTCATCTTATTTAAATTCAATCATGTTTAATGTCTGTTATTCTTGATGTTAACCTGTACAAATATTTAGTTAGAGCTTGTGAAAAATGTACACAAATGCTCAAAGAGAAATTCCGCGGGAGCGGGTGGGAGTGGACAAAAACATTGCGGGCACTGGCGGTAGTGGAACGCGCATGTTGCGGGAGTGGGGTGGTCCTGGTCAGAAATTCAGCAGGAGCAGGTGGTTGAGGGTTTAAGAAAACAGTCCTGCGCAGGGCTTTAGTATGAAGCCCAAGGTGATGAGAGTCTCTTCAAACAATTGTCCACATAAAAATTCCTTTCTACAGTGGTTCTGATATTGTCTTTAGGAACGTTATAATCCATGACATGTCTTTGGACCACATAGATGGCACAACAAGGATTACAAGAAGTGTCGAAAGGTAGCACTTGTCATTCATAAATGTCTGGAGGTTGAAATCTGTCAAAGTCTCACAATATAAAGCGGATAAGATGCCTATGTTCTGGGAGGAGACAAACCTGATGGAACATCCCTTTAATGTCACCGTTTATTGCCACTGGGTTAACCCTCTGGAATCTAAGGGTATTTTTGGGGCCTGGAGAAGTTTTGTCATGCCCTGACATTTGTGCTTTTTTCAGTTTCTTATAATAATCTAAATGGCTAAAGTCTAATCTCACTGTAATCAGCACAAACTGGGCTATAATAATATGTGAGCAGCATGTATGTACATGATTGTGTTTTTGAGAAAAAAAAATGTTATGCGTGGTTAGTGAAAAACTAAAAATGTTAAATCACTTGAATAAGGCAATAAAACACATACAGAACATTGGTTCCCAGGACTTTTGAGAACTGGAGCTTGTAGCCTAGAATTTTTCTTTCTAAATTATGTGGAAATCATCTTGTTTACCCAGTTACAGAAAACAATACATTGATTTAAATTTTCTAAGACACTTTTTGTTGGTAAAAGTCATATTCGAGTAGGCGTCAACTATCATGAATTCACACCTGAGAAGACAAAGGCCTGCATAATGAGCTGCATAATGAGCCATTCAGTCAGCTGTGTCACTGAGAGGGATGAGTTACAAGAAAGAATGTGAGGACAAAATAAATGTATACCATTTTATGTTTGTAGTTTATTTAGAATATATTTAATTATCCCACAACATAATTTAATATTCACTTGTGAGTGCAGTTAAACAGTTTATTAGGAACAATCAAAGCTGACTTTCAAACTGAATTTTTTGCATCATTACTCCAGTCACACAATCCTTTAGAAATCCTTTTAACAATCTTATTTTCTACAAAAAAACATTTATTGTTATTATTATCATTATTATTATTATTATTATTATTAATGTTGAAAAGAGCTGAGAATATTTTTTTCAGGTTCTTTTAGGGGGGATAAATTGAAAGAACAGCATTGTTTGTTACATTTGTTACAGTTACATTTATTGGTACATTTATATTATTTACATCAAGCTTTTGAATGGTATAGTAGTGTATATTGTTATTGAAACTTCATAATATTTCACTTGATTTTACATTTAGTTAGGAATTATAGTTTGGAAAAAGTCTTTGGAAAAAGTCTAACTAGTAAAATGTTTACACGTTATGTGAAAACTAGTACAAGTATATAAATAAATAAAAGAGACTTACTCATGTTTATGATCTCTGCTGAATAAAGTGCTTAATTCTTTTTTTCTAAGGAAATCCAAATCTCAAATCCTCAACCACATCACATCTTTTTGGGGTGAATTATGTCTTATAAAAAATAAAAAAACTTGAAGAACAATCTCGCTGCGTTGTCTTCTGTTGTGTGGGCGTATTCAAGCCGCACGCTTCAGTGAAACATTAGAACCTCAATAGCACGTTCAGCGCGGGGGCGTGGTCACATTAGAAGATAATGAAGGGAGACGTGAAAAACGGACATCGCGTTGTTTTCATATGGATTACTTTATCACAGAATATTTGTTTTCGACAGCACTTGTTTAGTTTAAAAGTAGACATGTCAGGCTTTCTATAGATATCTCTCTCATGTCTCTGTGTTGAGTATTCACTGAGTTACAGTTCATTTTAATGATGCGTTTGTAAATGAAGATAAGCGGAGACAAAGGCTGCAGACAGCACTCCTTGTTTGTTATCTTTATTTTATAAGTGCACAAAGTTTTGTTGTTATTATGTCTGTATACAAAAAAAGTAGACCCTTTACAAATTAGATTGATGTACTGCTCTTATCTGTACGATCAAAACTGAAAGTGTAATTTAAGTTCTTTTCGGGGTTATCAGGAGAAAATACCCCAAAACGCGTATACGCGTTAATCGACTCCAGAGGGTTAAAACAGTTAAAAACCAACTCGGTTCTTACCATTGTGGTGTACAATATGGTGAGGGATGTACCATGACTCACTTTTGAATTAACTGTTTCAGGTGGGAGTATGACAAGATAGCCCAAGGTTTCTTCCTCTCCTGTTGGTAGGCGGCTACTTTTATGGGGTCTTTCTCCAGGTGTTACTCTGTGTTTCTAAGGTTAGGAAGCACTGCCTTCATGGGAGCTTGAAGAATGGGCATATCCTTCTTATGCAGGAGAGGGGTTGCATAAAGACTCATGCCATCGATCATTACCAGGACAGTCTTTGACTGAAGAATGTCAAGGGCTTCTTGGTCCTGCTTAGACCGAGTGACAGATTTCTCTGATCTGTTGGGAATCACATATCTCAACCTTCTGGAACAACTCTGTCATCGAGGGATTAACAGCAATGTGCAGACACTGTTGGTATTTAACGTTGTCTCCAAAGACTCTTGCTGAGCCTTGTAAAGACCTTGTCCTGACAGCTGCCAGACCTCCAGGTGGACCAAGACGGATTGGTTCAATCAGAGTGATAAGGTGAGGATGATGTACTCCGAACAGTAACAAGGGGACTAGCTTTGTGAATAGGCTGTAATGGTCAGCCTCTCAAATGTTGGTAACATCGCTGAAGCTCTGCAACAGACTAGGAATGTTCAGCTAAGCTCAGTAGTTCTGCAGTGAAGGGTCCCATTATTTTGTAGCTCCTGCCTGGCTGGGATGGAGTTGAAATCTGAAAGGACACTGAGGCACCGCAAAGCTCAATGATGTCTTACCTTATAGTTCTCAAGGCTAATGCCTAGCTTGTGAGTCCCAGCTTCCTGGCTGCCGATGGCAGTAGCATAGTCCATTCAGAACCATCATCAAGTACAGCATTAGTTTCTAGGCTCTGACTCTTATGCTTCAAAGACAATGACCACTGTCAGGAGGACGCTGCTGAATCCTTAAGGTCGGTCTAGGTATAGCATTTTGCTAGTTGAACTGACTAAACAGATCCCTTCATTCACTGGCTTAATGTTGACCTCATGGAGAATCTGGAAATGGTTTTCCATTACACAAATGGCAGAGTTTCTTTTGAGTACATGGTGCAGCTCTATGGTTGCATCCACACTTCCAGCATATGTTATTAGTCATAATCCAGTCAATCACTTGGGTTTTGTTTAGGGACTTTAATGTAGGGCACTGACTCGGGTAATGTTCTTTACTGTCACTATATGGACAGAAGGCAGAGCTTTTGCCTTGATTCTTGGTTGATACTGGTGGAATTGAGGGAGATGGTTATTTTAAGCCACAAAGGATTGTGATTCTATTGATCCATTCGGAAACAGGCTGTATCTCTCTGGGGCTTATATCCGCCAAAACTCTCTGGATCTTGGTGCAAGGGTTCAAACTTAAGCCATTTAGCTAGATCAAGAAGAATGTATACATAGCCTGGCTCATAACTCATGTGTCTGCGGAAGGATGCTCTTTGTTCTGGAGGAAGCATGGAAAAAAGTTGAGCCACACTGGATCCACAATGCAATTCAACATCTCCTCCAGCTCCTAATGTCCTACTAGGGCTTATATCTGAAGAGTGAAATGTTAAAAGCCTACAGTGTCACCAGTCTGAACATTTGATGCATCCATAATGGCAGCAATTTTGGTAAGAGCAAGCTCGTGAGGTCGACCTGAACTGTTCACTAAGGGCTGTGGATGAATTTGGAGTGGATATATATGGAGTGAATATGGAGTGGATGAATTTAAAAAGGAATCAGCGATAAGGCGAGCATCTATTAACTTTAGGTGACCTACCAAAACTTGGTACTTGAATAGCTCTGTAGCTTCACCAGGTAGTAGGTTATTCAAGGCAAGTTTGAGACAGGCAAATGCACCAGGGTCTCTGCAGGTAAAATCTGGAATGGTTGGCTGTAGACCTCTATAAATTATCTCTTGTCTTGCAATATTAGGCTGGATCTCTGGAAAGTTAGGTGGTGCTACATGTGGCTGACTGCAGCAAGGACAATGAGGTGTGGAGATAATAGAAACTCTCTTTCCTGCCATTGGCTTCCTTGTTTCCTGAGTAACACTATGAGTGTCATAATCCTCATAAATCCACTAATGAAGGAAAAGGAGAAATTAATTCTGCATAGGAGCATTCACAGTTTGTCTCTTGCTGACTACGAGGCACTGTCTAATGTCATTCAATAAACTGTGCTCTGAATGGATGAATCTTTCGTGACAGTTTTAGTCCCAAAAATATATAGTTTATAGTAACTTATAGTTTAATTTATTGTTCAGTTTTAGGCTAAAGAATGAAGTTCAACTTTAGGTAACTGAAGGTCAAGGGTTACATGCAAAGTATTCAAAACCCTTGATTTTTTAAATATGCATAATAAGCTGTAATTGCCACTAAATGTGCTTCAACTAAGTAATAAAATAAGGATCTGATTGTGATATTTTATTTTTCATTTTAATAAATTTGCAAACGTATTACAAATCTGGTTTTTAATTTATTATGGCGAATGGAGTGTAGATTGAAGTGGAAAAAAATGAATGCACCTGAATACTTTCACAAGGCACTGTATTTGTGTCCACAACATTTTAGTGGGCTACATCTGTTCTTAAATTTACAAATATTTGATGGTGATACTTGGCAGCAGTCATAAATAGTAAAATGTATACACAGACTAGACTATGTTTACTGGTGAGAAATAACAGTTAAAATGTCATACTGTACAGCCAGACGCCTCTGATCATCTTTAAGTTCCTCTTGCTTTCGACACATACCTAAACATGCAGAAAGACAAGTCATGTTTTCTGAAATGATAAACTGAATTAATTTATAATACGTCAGTGACTCAACAATTTACAAAACAACTATACAACAAATATACAAAAAAAAATTATCTGTAATGAAGTAGAATGATTTCTCACCATCATGTACCTGAAAGGCAAGAGTAGTGATCTTCTGTGTTATTATCATCAAAGGGCTGAAAATAAGAGATGACAGAGTAAATTTAACTACCAAAGAGTTACAATTAAGTAACAAAATTACCATGAATTGGTGAATTACCATAAATTTGAATGAATGGATGAATTTACTTTTGTTTGTTTATAGAAGTCTGTATGTGTTTAGTGTGTATATTGCCTAGTTTACAGGCAATATACAAAACTAGTTTACATATGTTAGAAAACGTCTCAGGTTACGGATGTAACCATGGTTTCTCGAAGGAGACTGCATTGGAGACGCCCTCAGTGTGAACCGCTCTGAATCACGTGTGTAGTCAGTCCAATGGATGGGCGAGACGTCATAGGCGGGTGACGTCAGAGACCAGGAAGCTTAAAAGCATGTGCAGCGAAGCCGGCATTAGCCTAAAGTGGATGAAGCAAGCGCTGGCAGAGATGCCGGAAGTGTGACACTGCGACGCAGCGTCTCGTTCCTTCGAGGAACAATGGATACATGCGTAACCTGATACTTTCCTCTTCAGGAACTCGAGCTGTGTCGGAGACGCTATGGGGAATGAGAATGCCCATGCCGCCAGATTTACAAATCTCTGCCTAGTGTGGGAAACTGCACAGCTAAAGCAAGAGAAGGAGCCAGGACCCTGACAGTAATCGGGGACAACCCATCCAATGGCCAAACTTCAGAGGAGTGAGTCTTGACCCCCAAGAGAGGGGAGATCAGAGGACTCGAGGCTTAGGATAGCATCCTGATCACCGCTTAGCATAAGCTTCTTCTGGCCGGAGGCCTCAGCGCACCATGGTGGAAACATGCAACCAGAGGGTGTCTCCCCACTGAATGGCCACCGAGAGGGGCGCGGTAGGCTGCAATGGCCGCCACGTAGACCTTCAGTGTGGAGTGGGTCAACCCTGTGGAGAGAAGGGCCTGCAGGAACTCCAGCACTGTACCAACCGGGCAGTTAACTGGGTCGAGCTGGCGGTCTCCGCACCAAGAAGTGAAAAGCTTCCGCTTCAAGGCATACAGTTTCCTCATTGAGGGAGCTCTGGATTGGAGAACAGTCTCAACAACCTCAGTTGCGAGACCGGAAGCTAAGAGTTCTGCCTCCTCAGAGACCACACCTCCAGCCTCTAAGCTCTAGCCAGAAAGGGGCTACTATCAGCAGCCGGACTCCGTCCCGGCGCACTCTCTCCAGAACTCCTGGGAGCAGAGCAATCGGGGGAAAAAATTTACAGATGAAGCCTCGGCCACGTCTGTACCATGGTGTCCAGCCCCAGTGGAGCTGGATGAGTCAGAGGAAGCCAGAGGGAACAGTGCAATGTCTCTCGAGTTGCAAACAGAACCACCCGAGTATGGCCAACCTCTCCAACTCTGCTTTATCACCTCGGTGTGAAGCCGCCATTCCCCGGGCCTCGGCCCCTGTCTCGACAGGATGTCTGTTCCCATATTAGATGACCAGGAATGTGGACTGCTTTCAGCGAGAGGAGTTCGTACTGGGACCACACAAGGATCTGGTACGCTAGTTTGTACTAACGGTGTGAGCGCAGACCTCCTTGGTGGTTGATGTAAGAGACCACCACTGTGTTGTCGGTGCGCACCAACACATGGTGACCTCTTAGGTCCGGGAGAATATATTATAGTGCTCGAAGCATAGCCAGTATCTCCAGCCAGTTTATATGCCATGTCAGATGGCAACCACTCCACAGACCGCGGGCAGGGTAGCCACTCATGACCGCACCCCAGCCGGTGAGGGACGCGTCCGTCGCTAGCGTCACACGGCGACAAGGAGCTCCCAGCACCAGGCCCTGAGACAAGAACCAAGGTTTTCTCCACATGTACAAGGCACGTAGGCACCGCCGCGTGACCTTTAGCATGCAAAACGGGTTTCCCCTCGGGGAGAACCCCTTGGTCTTGAGCCACCACTGTAGGGATCTCATGTACAGTAGGCCAATAGTATTCACGTTGGATGCAGCTGCCATCAGACCCAGCAATCTCCGAGACTGCTTGACAGTGAGTGACCGGCCTTCTCTCACTCTCGCGACTGCAGTGAGAATCGACTCGATCCGACCAGCTGACATACGTGCCTGCATCATGGTCGAATCCCACACCACGCCCAGATAAGTGGTTCTCTGTACTGGAGAAAGCACACTTTTCTTGGCATTAAGTCTTAACTCCAGCTCTTTCATGTGACCGAGAACGACATCTCGATGCTGAACCGCCAACCGCTCTGATCGAGCTAATATCAACCAATCTTCGATGTGGTTGAGTTGTGAAAGTGTGGGGTGAGAGTGCAAGGCCAGAGGAAGAACCGTATTGGTAGGCTTTTGCCCCCAAAAGCAAACCTCAGGAACTTCCGATGAGGAAGGATGGAGATAAGTGCATCTTTTGATAGATCGTTACACACCAGTCCTCGGACTTGGTCTGTGCAAGCATGCTGAACTTCAGTCCCCTGACTGAGCGGTTCAAAAAAAGGAGATCTAAAATATGACGCAATACCTCATCCTTCCTCGGAACAGTGAAGTACCGGCTGTAGGACCGGGACTCTGCAATGGAAGGAGGGACCACCTCAATGGCCTCCGTCCTCGGAGAGTGTCTACTTCTGTTCCAGAGCCTGCTCGGGGCACACCAGGGTGGAAAAGTCCCCATTGAATTGAGGCGGAAGAGAACCGAACTGGATTCTGTGGCCTCTCACTACAGTGTGCAGGACCCACTGAGACACATTTGGCAGCCTCTCGAGACTGATCTCTGGTGTCAAATGAAAACGAAACAAAGAAATATACACGTTGCCTCAGCAGCGCGCCCTTTTTTTTTTTTTTTTGCACTCAGTCACACAAACAACATCAATCTCCTCAGAGAAAGATGAATGCTGCAGCGAGCTCCACTTCAGAGGGGGAAGAAACCACAGCGCGGGCTTCCAAGCCTCAAGAATGAGCTCTAGATCTAGTGAACACGGGTGGAGATAGGACGAGCCGTCTCCAACCCGTTTACCAGATCATGTGCGATTCCCATGATCTCGGTCGCCGCCGTGCCTCAGCAGCAGTGGGACCGCAACCGCGAGATCGCATGCACGGACACACTCCTCGGAGCCTGCCCGACGAGAGCAGTGAGAAAAGCATGCAGCAGAGAAAAGCATGCAGCAGCGAGCTCTGCCTCAGACGGGCAAGAAACCGCAGCGTGGGCTTCTAAACCTCGAGAACGAGCTCTAGATCTAGTGAACCGCAAGATCACATGCACAGACACACTCCTCGGAGCGTGTCCGGCGAGAGCGCTTAACAGCGAGAAAAGCACAATCAGTCCCCCGAGAGCCGACTGCGTGATCTCCACTCCTCATTAAAGCTGCTCATTATAATATCAGGCATAATATGCTTGTGTAACTGAAGCTTGTGCAACTGGCGAGCTCATCGATGCCTTCCACATCAATCTCCTCAGAGAAAGACATGCAGAGCGTCGCCTCTCACTGGGGAGAAAGTACATTTGCCGGATCTGGTGGTTAAGGAAGAAGATAGGGACTTGCCCGTTTACATTCCTTCCAGCGGATCCGAAAGCGAAACCCGCGAGCGCAACCACCACTCCGCCTTGGCGAAAGCAGGGCTGGCACCGTGAGAAACGCCAGTGAAGGCTCCCTCCTCAAAGAGAGCTTTCTGAGAGTGAAGCAAAATGCTCGCATCGCAGCCGTCAACTCCCTCGAGGGCTGATTCTGCGCGCTTCACTCTCAAGCAGACAACACACAAACTGCATGTGTCCCTACCCCCTTTTTTTTTTTTGGATTGAAGCTTTGACAAATGGAGCTTATCAGTGGACAAACAACACTAAATAAGACTCACAAACAGATAGCGACTGACACACAAGCAGAGCGCTTGCTGAAGACAGAAGGCTAATGCCGGCTTCGCCGCACGTGCTTTTAAGCTTCCTGGTCTCTGACTTCACCCGTCTATGACGTTTCGCCCATCCATTGGACTGATTACACACGTGATTCAGAGCGGTTTATGCTGAGGGCATTCCCCAAAGCATCTCTGACTCAGCTCGAGTTCCTGAAGATTCTTCCCCCAGGCAATCTACCTCATGAACAGTTAAATGTTCACCACTTATGCAAAAATGTGCAATATTCTTATATTTATTTGTTACCCCTCCATCCAAGTACATCTCTGCATCTTACTCTATTCTAATCCATTGTCATCTATAGCACAACTGTTCATACAATTTATTTATTTGCAGTTTTTTTTTGTTGTTGTTGTCTCTGTGTACTTGAAGCTTATGTCACTAAAACAAATTCCTTGTATGCGTAAGCATACTTGGCAATAAAGCTCTTTCTGATTCTGATTCTGATATTAGGAATCTGACTTATTCCCGAGTCCACTCGAGTCCCAATCAAAATATTTCATGATTAGTATTGTATGTTAATATTTCGTTTATTTGTTTTATTTTTTGTATGTTTGATGATTGGTGATTTTCTTGTGACATGAGACGTTAGTGTAACGTTTGTGCAGAGGCAGCAGGACTCAGGTCAGGATGTCACATGAACTTAACACATTAACTTTTTAAAATGTCTGTTACATCATCCACAAAGAGTTCGTATGCAGTAAGACTCTAAAAAAGAAACATTCTGCGATATGTAGCCTTTTTACCCTTAACTGATAATATTTTTAAACTTATATAAAGTAAATAAAATACAGTGTACATGCCTTGCTGTATTTGATATACTGTTTGAGTATGGTGCCAATTTTATTGTTTCACCAAACATTTAACATACTCTCGAAGATGTCTTTAGGTCTTGTCTCAGACCCAATCTCTCTGGTCTCGGTCTTGACTCGGACTCAACCTTCTCTGGTCTCGGTCTTGACTCGGACTCAACCCTTTCTGAACTCGGTCTTTACTCTGACTCAACCCTCTCTGAACTCTGACTCGAATGAGCTGGTCTTGACTACAACACTGTACTCAACAAAAAATGACTTTAAAATTCTGTGCCTCAAAGGACTGCAAACTATTTAAAATTTCCACCATTGCCGGATATTCATATTTGGTGGATGCCAGAGTCTGAAGACAAGATTCTGAGTTTGTAATTAATAGGAAATTTGGCTGCTGAGGTTGATTATGACAACTACAGAAGTCTATTTAAAGATGAGACTGACCTGCACTTGAAGCCCTGAACAAATCAGTATTTTTTTTTTACATTTCACTACTTCTTCTGGCTGCTTCCTGTCCTTGCTAGAGTCCTGTGCATTTATTACTCTGTTCGAAACCATTTGAAGGGAGTGCAGAATAGACGAGCTGATTCATATAGCGCAACGCTGTTAGTCAAGACAAACCAATTTATGAATTATTATCAATTTATTATTGAATGACAAAATCGGACAATCACTTTTGTATATTAGGAAGGCAAAAATATATAAAAATAAAGAAAGAAAGAAAAAAAACACAGGGCAGGGGGCCAAATCAGCTGCCAGGCCACCGGTAATTCTCCCGGTGCTCCCGATGGCCAGTCTGTGCCTGTCTGTCATTCTTGTTTATCCAAGGATGTGAACAAAAACCTCAACAAAGTAGAACTGACAAAACTGGTAAACTCAGCCTCAGGGAGTGAACAGAGCAACAGAAATGAGACAGTGATGAAATCCTCACCCTGAGAAATCCGTGGACAATATGCCATAGTCAAATATGAAGACTCTGCTCACTTGGCAAACAGTGAGGTATCCTACTGATGCAATCATAGTATACCTGTAATTAGAATACATAAAATTTCACTGTTTAAATATTGGAAAAACTCTTCTGAGAAGTGTGTAAGCATGCTAAATTTATAGATTTCTAAAAATTGGTAATGGATAAACAGAATTTACACCAATAGTTCTGTACAGCTGTGACCACTGATTTATTATTCAAAGATGTTAGGAATTAAGGCTGGGGTGACAAACACAAATCGAAAATTTCAATGAAATATATGTTGATAACATTTATAAGCTCTAACATATGGAGTAAATAATGTGCTGAAATTAAACAAACAAATCCAGTATTTTGCAAACAAACTTGATCTGCTTTGCAAAGGAAAACTCGACTCGCAAACAAACAGAGAGAGATCTGCATATACAGTACAATGGTCAGAGTGAGCGAATTCGCAGAGGTTTAACAAATAAACACATAAAATGGGGAAGTTGTGGCCTAATGGTTAGAGAGTCGGACTCGTAATCCAAAGGTTGTGAGTTCGAGTCTCGGACCGGGAAGGAATTGTAGGTGGGGGGAGTGAATGTACAGCGCTCTCCACACTCAGTACCACAACAAGCCCTTGAGCAAGGCACTGAACCCCCAACTGCTCCCCGGGCGCCACAGCATAAATAACTATGTGGTGGGGGTGCAAACATACCAGACTGTTAAAGCATTAGTTCACTTTCAAATTAAAATTTTCTGATAATTTACTCACCCCCATGTTTACAACACCCCCCTCCCCCCCCCCCCCCCCCCCCCCCCCCCCCCCCCCCCGCCAAGATGTTTACGTTTTTCTTTCTTCAGCCGAAAAGAAATTTGATGAATACATTCCAGGATTATTCTCCTTATAGTGGATTTCAATGGCTACCAAATGGTTGACGGTTTCAGTGCAGCTTCAAAGGGCTCTACATGATACCAGAACAGGAATAAGGGTCTTATCTAGCGAAATGATCGGACATTTTCTAAAAAATAAAAAATAAAATGTATATGCTTTATAAACAGAAATGCACGCCTTGCACTGCTCTGCGATGCACATTCATGATTTCACGTAATACGTAATTACGTTGAAAAGGTCCACAAATGTGGAGAAGGACCGTTCAAAAGTTGTTATATGTTCAATGATATACTAACATTTTTTGTAAACTGCATTTGACATAGTCGTTACTTCCGCCTACTTCACGTGTGACCTTTTCAACGTGATTACGTATTGCGTGAAGTCATGGATGCAAATTGCAGAGCAATGCAAGGTGAGCATTTCTGTTTATAAAGCAAAAACTTTATATTTTTTTTTATATTATTTTTTTTAGAAAAAGACTGATCATTTCGCTAGATAAGATTCTTATTTATTAGGCTTTTTCCCTGGCTGAATTGAGGGGGGTGGCAACCCAGCACCCCCTATTGGCCTCTCTGGCCTCTGTTAATGCTGTTTACAGACTCTGAAAAAAAAAAAAAACGTCTGGTTCCGATTTTTGGCGATCGGTGTGTCTCAAATTCAAATGTTAAACTGCTTTTATTTTGGTGGCTTGCCAGTAAATAAATAAACGCACTGCATGTTTCAGAGTGAAGCGCTGTGTATCATGGGCTGCACTTGACATTTAACATTTAATCATTTAGCAGACGCTTTTATCCAAAGCGACTTACAAATGAGAACAGTAGAAACAATCAGATCAACAAGAGAACAACAACGGTATACAAGTGCTATGACAAGTCTCAGTTAGTCTAGTACAGAACACGTAGCCAGTTTTTTTTTTTTTTTAAATGAATTTGATAGACAAGAAAAAGAAAAGGTAATACTAGTATTAGTTGGTTAAGTGCAGGCGAAAAAGATGAGTCTTTAGATGTTTTTTGAGAATGAGTAAAGACTCAGCTGTTCGAATTGAGATCAGGAGGTCATTCCACCAGCTGGGCACAGTCCAGGAAAAAGTTCGTGAGAGTGATTTTGAACCTCTTTGGGATGGCACCACAAGGCGTCGTTCACTTGCAGAGCGCAAACTTCTAGAGGGCGCATAAGATTGAACTAATGAGCTTAGGTATGTTGGCGCTGTGCCAGTGGTCGTCTTGTAGGCAAGCATCAGTACCTTAAATTTAATGCGAGCGGCTACTGGTAGCCAGTGTAACCTGATGAGGAGAGGAGTAACATGAGCTGTTTTTGGCTCATTGAAGACAACCCTCGCTGCTGCATTCTTGATCAGTTGTAGAGGCTTGATAGTACATGCAGGAAGGCCCGCCAGGAGAGCATTACAATAGTCCAGTCTGGAGAGAACAAGAGCTTGGACAAGAAGTTGGGTGGCTTGCTCTGACAGGAATGGTCTAATCTTCCTAATGTTGTATAAGGCAAATCTGCAGGACCGGGTCATTGTAGCAATATGGTCGGTGAAGTTTAACTGATCATCCATCACAACTCCTAGGTTTCTGGCTGTCCTGGAAGGAGTTATGGTTGACGAACCCAGCTGTACAGATAAGTTGTGATGAAACGATGGGTTAGCTGGAATCACCAGCAGTTCAGTCTTAGTAAGGTTAAGCTGAAGGTGATGGTCATTCATCCAGCTAGAAATGTCACTCAGACAGGCTGAAATGCGAGCAACTACTGTCAGTGGCAACTAATTTGGACGCCTATGGTACGGACTACGGAGGGGACATGTTCGGTTCACATATTTTTGTCATGGCAACAACATATTAACTCGTGGGAACAAAGTAGGTTTGGCATTGTGAAAACTTCAAAAAGGTTTATTATCGATACAGTAAGACAGAAACCCACCTGTTCACCGCTCATTTACATAAACGTATTTCAGCACTTCTACCGGGAGACTACCATAAAACCATTCATAGCACCATCTGCTGTTTTGAAAGCGGAAGTTGCTCAACTACATTTGTGAGAAAATATGCCTGGGCACATTTGTGAGAAAATCAAAGACAAGAGATCGCATAAAAGTTTGAGTGTCTCACAATCAAAACAGACCAGCATTTGTGTGCACTAAATTTGGTATTTGTTCAAAGGTTACATGCAATTTGTAGGATTGATTGTATTTGTAAAAATATAATGTAGGCTACGCTCATGTATTTATATTTGTAAAACACAATACATTTATTTGTTACACCTCTGCGATTTCACTCACTTGGACCATTGTATTTGCAAATCACTTTCTGTTTGTTTGCGAGTCCAGTTTTCCTTTGCAAAGTAGATCAAGTTTGTTTGCAAAATACTAGATTTGTTTGTTTAACAACAAATTCGGCACATTATTCACTCCATACTAACAGCCTATCATAGCAGAAATTAATGCGACAACAGCCAGTCAGTAAATGCCACTAATAAGTCTGCATTCTCTGCGTGTCTCTGAGTTTGTGTAGTACACGCCCTAGTTCACACAAACACATGATGTCTTTTCATGTCTACATCTTAATATAGGAGGACATGAGCACATTATTTTTAAAGGAATATCATAAAATCTAGATTTTTTTAAATACATTTAATTTTTACAGTTCTGTTGTGCATCATCTTATTGTCAAAAAATAAAAAGACACAAAAAAACTGTATCATGTTGGACAGGAATGGGTACAAACTGAGTATGGTATACTATTTAATATTTTTAAAGCTTAAAGTTAGAATTGAGATTATACATTAGTAATGCCATCTTATAGAAGAAGTGTAATCACTTAAAAATATATAATATTTAAGATTTTATTGATTTACTCTAAAGAAAGCTCATTAAAAATAATCTTTTTTGTTACGTGGTTTAAGTTTTCAGCCAGGATTGTGGTTTCTACTAATAATTTTCATTTCTGTGCATCAAAAGTGGTTAAAAGGCTTTGCATACTTTATTAATGTTATTAAAATTATTACCACTTCATTAGCACTGAATCATTTTGCTGGAAATCTTAGGTAAAAAAACAAACAAACTCAGATTCATTCTAATGGAACCAAATAGGGTGGGGCTTATTCAAGATACTATTCTGCATAGCTCTATCTATCAGACGAGGCAGAAGTGGAAAAAGTGTTAATAAAGCACAGGCCAGGTCTAACATATCCTGAAAAGTTCTGCTTGCTTTGCATAATGAGTAGGCAATGTTGCACAAGAAAATGGAGACATTGCTCACCTGTGAACACTGTTTACATTAGATTTGATCATAATTCCATAACAAGCCAACACCAGGATGAAGACATGTATGGCATACCTGTCAAAGCAAGAACATGTAGTTTAATTAGAGAACACATTATTTAAGGCTATTATTTAAAAAATGCAGTATATGTTAGGGCTGTGTTAGATTGTTATGCAGTGTTCTGAGCATTTGCTGGGTAGTCATTAAGGTATTCTAGGTGGTTGCTGCAGAGTTGCTAGGTGATTGCTATGTCACTGCTAGGGTATTCTACGTGGTTGCTAAGGTGTTGTTATGTAGTTTCTAGGGTGTTCTGGGTGATTGCTAGACATTACTCACTAGTTGTTAGGGTGTTCTGGGTGGTTGCTAAAGTGTTGCTAGGTGACTGTTATGTCATTGATAGGGTATTGTGGGTGGTTGCTAAGGTGTTGTTACGTAGTTGCTAGAGTATTCTGGGTGATTGCTAGCCAGTTTCTAGACTCTTCTGTTGCTAGGTTGATGCTATGTTAATGTGCTGGTTGCTAAGGTGTTGCTATGCAGTTGCTAGAGTGTTTCTATGCGGTTACTGGTATGTTGTAAGCGGTTGCTATGATGTTTTGGGTGGTTGCAAAAGTGTTGCTATAGAATTGCTAGGGTATTCTGGGTGGATGCAAAGGTGTTGTTATGCAAATGCTCAAGGGGATTTGGTTGGTTGCTGGCAGTTACTATGGTGCTGGATAGTTGTTGGATGGTTGCTAGAGTATTCTAGGTGGTTGTTAGGTGTTGCTATGCAGTTGCTAGAGTGTTCTGAGTGGCTGCTAGTACGTTGCTTTGGGCATTCAGGGTGGTTACTATGCAGTTGCTAGGGTATCATGGGTAGTTGCTATGCAGTTGCTAGGGTGTTGCTATAAGTTTCTAGGGCATTCTGAGTAGTTGTTAGGTGGTTGCTAGGGTGTTCAAGATGGTTGCTACAGTGTTGCTATGAAGTTGATAAGGCATTCTGCATGGTTTCTATGTAGTTGCTAAGGTGTTACAATGTTACACAATGTGTTGCATTGTTACAATGTTTTATCACATTGTTAACATGTTTTAGGATGATGCTATAATAACCCCCTTTCACGCAGTAATACCAGTAAATTGCCATAAAATTACCGGAACGACTTCACCGGAAAATACAAAAATTTGCTGTTCACACTGGCAACAATGTTCCGTCTTTTTACCAGTAAAGCGCCATTCACACATCGGTTTCAAATTACCAGTAAATTCTGTGACATCATTAACCAGAAATTACCTCTAAACGACTGCGCCTCCTGGTGTATTGTGTTTGTAAACATGGAGGGGTAAACGTGGTCAGTGTTTTTGATGATGTTTTCATCCTCCTCCGGGACAGGTTTGGGAAGCACTGTATTAGACAACTTCAAACCGAACTACACAGCGCGGAGTTAATGAGTCATCTGGGCCTCTAGGGAGCTGTCCATGACCACCAAGATCTGACTGTTCAACTCCAACTTGAAGACAGTCTTACTGTATGAAGCAGAGACCTGGAGGACAACCAAGTACACCCTCAGGAAAGTATAGACCTTCATCAACAGCTGCCTCAGAAGGATCCTCCAGCTTCCACTTGCCTGATACCATCAGTAACATCAACCTTTGGGAGAGAACTTGCCAACTGCCTGCTGAGGAAGAAATCATGAAGAGGAGATGTGGCTGGATAGGCCATACCTTGCACAAAGTGCCAACACAAATCACCAGGCAGGCACTGAGGTGGAAGGCCTTCCAAGAAACACCTGGCAGTGTGACCTTGAAGCTGATATCACAAAGATGGATTACACCTGGAGACAGCTTGAGAGAATGGCCCAGGACAGAGGAATCTTGAGATCTGTTGTTGGCAGCCCATACCCTGACAGGGGTGACGGGCAGTAAGTAAGTACGTCAGAATGTTACGATTGGCCCAGTGCCGTTGAATTTTGAATTTCAATGGCTCTGGATTGGCCCACAGTAGACGTCTTATGTCAGCACGTTCTGAACTTGTACATGCTCAAACTGGTAATCTTCATTCTGCTTTCACAACTTATCATACTGGTAACGAAGTTACCAGTTTTTTTTTTTTTTTTTTCGTAAAGATCCTGTTCACACATGATCTCTTAACAGCAATTTACCGGTAATTTACCAGTAAAGACTGTATGTGTGAAGGGGGCTAATGTTTTATACTGTTAGCATGTTTTACCACAATTATGCATAAATATTAACCCTCTGGAGTTAACTAATGCAGATACGCGTTTTGTAGCATATTCTCCTAATAAGACCGAAAAGAACTTAAATTACACTTTCAGTTTTGATCGTACAGATAAGAGCAATACATCAATCGAATATGTAAAGCATCTACTTTTATTTGTATATACACATAACAACAACAAAACTTTTTGCATTTATAAAATAAAAAAACACACAGAGTGCGCTGTCTGCTGCCTTGGTTCTGCGTGATCTTCAGTTTGAAACGCGTCATTAAAATGAACTGTAACTCGGCAAATATTCAACACAGAGACATGAGAGATAAATCTTTAGAAAGCTTGACATGTCTACTTTTAAACTAAGCAAGTATTATCGAAAACAATATTCTGTGATAAAGGAATCCACATGAAAAACATCGCAATGTCTAGTCTTTCACGTCTCCCTTCATTATATCTAATGCGGCCACACTGAGCGCACTATTGATATTATAATCATCGTCAAAAAGCTTGCGGCGGGTAAATGCCCACTTCATAGCAAACAAAGCAGCGAGACTGTACTTCAAGTTTTTTAAATGTTACTGTTCGCTTCACGCAGAGAGGAATAAGACATAATTCACCTAAATAAGACCGTTGAGAGGAATAAGATTTGGATTACCTCAGAAAGAAGAATGAAGCGGCTTGACCCAGCAGAGATCATAAACATGAGTAAGTCTTTATTATTAATCTACTTGTATTATTTTTCATATAGCTTGAACATATTTTACTAGTTAGACTTTTTCCAAACTAAAATTCATGACTAAATGTATAATCAAGTGAAACATTATGAAGTTTCATTTACATCATCTCAATGTTTCACGATGATTTTTTATGTTTTTTGTTGTTTTATGTTCTATAACATAGACAGCAATACGATATAAAAGTAATATGAGTTATAATGTTGTTAGCTTAATGTCAGTAAGAATGATTAGACAAAACTTTACTGTGATTGGCAAAATATAGCCATATATGTTTATAACTATATATATATATTATATATATATATATATATATATATATATATATATATATATATATATATATATATATATATATATATTGTATAGGCCCACATACAAATGATTCTTGTGTTTTTAAGAATCTAGCTAAGCTTCTGTTGATAAATATTTGCTCTGGTGTAAATATTTTGAACGTGTTATACCCCGTAATTGGTGTTTGTAATCGTCTGAGGTAAAAAAAAAAAAAGTGTATCAAGTAAGCTGTAAATATCACTGACAATAAATGTGCTATGTGGTAATTGTGTTCTTTTTTTCCTATAAATTACTAATAGTATCAGTGACCATAACAATAATGTTAATAATGCAGTTTATTTGCGTAAACAGCATGCTTACTTTTTTATTTCAGATAAATAATAACCCGTTGCAAAGCGAGCCAATGCAAATAAGCAGCCCACTCAGGAACCTGGAACACAGCTAAGACCAAGTGTTGTGTTTTCTGTGGAGTTCTGTCATTAGTGAAGTTCTGTTATTTCTTATTTATGTTTAATCAAATGGTCACCTTAAACCAGAGCTACAAATGTTGTAAGTAGCATTTATGAAGAAATGTTTGAGGTTTAGCAGCCCAATAGCGTAGTGTTTCTTTAAGAGAGGAGTGTGCTGTGAGTACACGTGACCGTGTTGTTTGCTGTCGCCATGCTATGTTGTTGTATTATGTTACATTCGTTGCAAGTTAAAGATAACATTATGGTTTGGTAGATCTAAGCAGTTTAGTTAAATGATAAAGATAATGCTATGTTCAAATGTTTTAATTTCATGGGGTGGCAAAGCCATGGGACATAAAGTCAACATTTAGACTTATAACATTGTTAAATCATATGTGTTTATTTGTGTTTACTTTTTTAGTTTTGTAAATTTTTGATAAAGTATGAATTGCGGATCAGTATTTAACGTATTTCCTGGTTTGCCGCGGGGCATTTTGGGAGCTGTAGTTTTCTGCTTTTTGATAAGACTGTATGCATAGGTTCTTTGTAGGATTTGAGTATGTTGAATAATGTTTGAAGTGTCAAGCGTGTACATGAAAATTATGAATTAATTAATATCCTTTTGTACACTGGGTTGCCCTTTCCGTGGGAAGAATACGGAACAGTAATAAGCCAACACGGTTCAAGTGTGTTAAGCCAAGTCTGCCACCACTCTATCAGCATTGACCAGGAAAGGAATAGGGGTGAATAGACCCTCTGTGTTAGTTGCTGGGAAAGGAAGATGGATTTGACAGAATTAATGGCCCTAAAACGGAAAGCTCTCAACAGCACAGTGCTCTTTCAGCAAGAGAGTCAAAAAGTTGTCCCTCACTGTAGACCTCCTAGAAAAAAGGGTTCTTATCGATGAGATCAGAGCACTTGGTGTAGACTTTGGAAAGGTGCACGACGCTGGACTCGAATATGTTGACGCTCTAGGAGAAGTAAGAAGTGAGGAAGAAAAAGCAAGTAAAGAAGCCACTTTGACTGCTTATTGCACTTCCTGAAAAAGCAGGAGGCAATTCTGGAGGAGTTGGATCAGCTGGAGGTAAGCCCTAGAGAGGGAAGCTCTTCAGTGAAAGGCCCAGTAGATAAAACCAGAAAAAGGAGTTAAGAAAGTATTCTCCAAAGCTACCTCAGGCCGAAGAGAGTTTCAGTCGAAGCCACGCTTGGGCTCGTGCACTGCCTGTGCTGATGAGACACAGGCTGGCAGGCTGTTTGCCTGCAAAGCCTTTAGGGACATGGATCTCCAGAGGAGAAAGATCCATCTGAAGACCCATGGGATATGGGGTTTCCACCTAATGGATGGCTGTTGCAACCTGAAGTTCCTCTGCAGTAAAATGGACTGTCGCAAAGAAGAGCCTCACCACTATTTGCTCTGCCCGAAGTCCATCGCTCAAGAGAAAGACGGTGGCAGCGAGGTGCAAGCTACCAAAAAGGTGGAGAAAAAAGGCCTTGGGCTGACCAGCAAGCAAGAAGAACTCCTGGCGAAAGTCACTCCGGAATTAAGAGCAGAATTCAGGAAGGCATTTTCCAACAAAGCCTCAACCATGATCTGCACTGCTGGTGGTGGACTGAAAGAGTACCCAGTTATACTGATGTTACTGGAAGTGACCACTAACTCAGGCCAGCTGATAGGCACTCTTATTGACCTTGCCTCTGACACCAATTATATAACAAACAATGCTGCCCAGCGCCTTGGACTGATCGGTGAGTTAATTGTCGTTCTCATCCCTCCTATTCCATGGACAGTCACAGCCAAGAGATACTCCCTGCGACTAAAAGTGAAGACCATCAAGGGGAAGGTAATGGAGCACAAACTGCTCTGCTATGGCCTGGAGAGTATTGCAGAGATAAGTCAACCTGTCACTCCGCAACAACTGCAAAGGATCTTTCCTGACGTCGCTGTAGAGGAGCTTGTCCGCCCTGAGAATATCAATCTTCCGATCAGTCACAGGGAAGGTTGTCTAGTTTCACAGCCGTTCAAGTTGGAGGGAGATCTAGTCCTCTGGGACGGCCCATTGGGCAAACCTGTTGTTGGTACTCACCCTGATCTCTTTGAGGTAGTCGACTTAACACTGCACCAGTCTGAAACTCACTTTGCAAGGTCTATGAGGACATCCTCAAGGGTGTATAAGGAAGTCCTTGCGAGATCAAAGACCTGTGTGGGGACCCTATGAGGATGGAAGAAGTGACCCTTAGCAGTACCACTGCCACGAATAAGGAGGTGTTTGAGTGGTTTAAGTGGGATAGTATTGGAGCAGCAAGTGACCTGAAATGTGGGAGCTGCAAGTGCAACAAGTGCCCTCCGGGTGGTAAAGAGATGACCCTTTGAGAAGAAAGGGATTTAGAAAAGATAAAGGACTGTCTCTCCTAAGTGCTAGTGGATAAACACAGTGACTCCCCACACTGGGATGCGGCCTATCCATGGAAAGTAAGTCCAGCGATTTTGCCAGATAACTGCCAACCAGTGGAAGCAACTTTCCGTTGCTAAGAAAATGTATTATTCAGTGTGGCTGAAGGACGAGGAGGTCCATCTCCATCGATTCCTCTGGAGGGATAAACCCGAAGATGAAATCGGTGTGTTTGACGTCGTCAGGGTCAACATCGGCGACAAGCCTGCTGGATGCATCGCTCAGGTCGCCATGAGAGAGACAGCAAATTTGCCTCAGTTTACATCTGTGGTTGAAGAGCTTTGGATCCTGACAGAGGACTGCTATGTGGACGATATCTTGACGTCGCATGATGATCTCCAAACTCTGATTAAGATGACCAAAGGACTGGAAGAGATCCTAAAAGCAGGTGGCTTTTCCCTCAAGCCCTGGGTCTTGACAGGCCAAAGTGGGAGGAGTTGAAAACCCACTGACTCCAGCAACGTCAGGTCAACAGAACCAAAGACTCTGATACTCCCCAACCAGATGCGGGATGAGGAGAATAAGGCATTGGGATTGGGATGTGAACTAGAATCTGATAATCTCTGTGTGCTGACGTCGGTGAACTTCTCAAGGAGATGAGGAAAGATTAGGACCAGTTTGGATTTACGAGAAGATGAGATAAGAGGTAGCACCCCTGACCCTCTTACCCAACGCATACTGCTGAGTCAGATTGCAGGGTTCTATGACCCAATCGGCCTGGCCTCACCTGCCAAGCAACGAGGAGTGATGTTCATAAGAGAGTCCTTTCAGGAAGCAGGAAGAGACCACCCCTCCAAGGACACCTGGGACGATCCTCTTTCGTCACGTCTTCGAGAGACTGCAATAAAACTCTTTGAGCAATATGTAAAGCTTGGCCAACTTAGATTCGACAGGAGTCTCACACCCTTTGGAGCCATAGGTCGCCCAATGGGGATCACGTTTTCCGATGGTAGTGAAGCTTCCTATGGAGCCGTTCTTTATCTACGGTGGGAGACAGAAGATGGAATTGTGGTGAAGCTGGTTGAATCAAAGGCCAAGCTCACCCCTCTAGACCAGAAAGGTGATGTCATTAAAGCAGAGCTGTGCGGGGCTGTCTTTGCATCCCGCCTGAAGACATACTTCGAGAAGCACTGCTACATTAAGATCGATCGGTGGATTCATTTTGTCCACAGTCAGACAATCCTGGGAGCCATCCAGAGGGATAGCTATGGCTATCAGACATTTTTTGCAAACCGGATTGGAGAAATCTAAAAGGCCGGAACTGTAGACAGCTGGAGGTGGGTCGAAGGAAGACAGAACATCACCAACCTCATCACAAGGGGGGCATCCCCTGAGGAGCTTGCTGAAGGATCAGTCTGGCAGGAAGGCCCAGGATTTTTGTAGTTGCCTGAATCAGATTGGCCTGTGAAAACTGCCAGAGAGATCAATCCCTTTGTTGCTGAAGAGATCGGGGGACTTCGGAGGAAGGCGTTTTCGGCACTGGTTACAGCAGGAGCCCAGCCCAGGAAATGGTCAGGCTCAACCAGTGTTGCGCTTGTGCACCTTGTGGACCCCCAAAGGTTCAGTTCACTGGCATGGTTATGCGGAACCATCGCCTGGGTGAGACAAGCAGTAGAAATCTGGTTGGGAAACAGCCAGGCCTCAGTTCGGCCAAAGTGAGAGGCAAGACCATACCTGTCTGTGGGAGAAAGAGCAACAGCTTTCAAAGATCTAGCTCTCGCAGCTCAAGAGGGTTTTGAGTTCCGGGATACAACCCTGGATTGCCTGGTTGTTCTGAAGGAGGAAAAGACAGGACTCTTGCTCTGTGGAGGGAGAATTCAATGCTGGAATGAGGATAGAGTGGCTGTACTGTTAATCCCATGCCAGTTGTGGCTCGCAACCCTACTGGCCAGGGAGGCACATGAAGAAAATCATGAAGGTGTTGCCTCTACCCTTCTACGGACAAGAAGGAAAGCCTGGATCATGCAGGGATGAAGAACAGTTAAAAAGGTGCTAAACAACTGTGTCACCTGCAGAAAGCACAGAGCCAAGATGTGCCAGCATCTAATGAGTGATCTCCCTCAAGAATGTACCGAAAGAGAAAGTCCATTAAAGTATAGAACCCTTGACCTTTTTGGCCCCTTCGAGGTGAAAGACACTGTTAAAAGAAGGACAAGCAAGAAGGTCTGGGGTATTGTTTTCTGTTGTATGGCCTCGAGAGCCGTCCATGTGGACCTCGCTGATGACCAGTCGGCAGAAAGCTTCCTCCAAGCATTCTCTCACCTTGTTGCTCTGAGGGGGCATCCAAGGATATTATGGTCTGACAGAGGCACCAACTTTGTTGGCGCTAAGCCAGCTTTGTGTGAGCTGCATAAACATCTGGCTTGCCTTCAGGCTGTGTCAATAGAAGATGTAGCTGCTAAGAACGAGACTGAGTGGAAGTGGAATTTTCACCCTGCAGATGCACCCCACAGGAATGGAGCTGCTGAGGCTGCTCTGAAGCTTTTGAAGAGGGTGCTCATGATCCTCAGAGAAGCTACAAAGTCTCTCACATGGGGGGAGCTCCAAACTCTTTTTTATCAGGCAGCCAACCTGACAAACGAACGCCCAGTCGCCTTTGTCTTCGTCTTCTCAGGTGTGAATCACACTGATATTTATGGTCAATCACGCCTACTCGCATATTTCCTTTCGAAACAAAAAGTGTCTTAGAAAATTTCGATCAATCTATTGTTTTCTGTGTGTGAGTAAACACAATAATTTTTAAAACATTATTTGGAAGCAAAAATTCTAGGCTACAAGGTCCATGTTTGACAGTCTTGTTAACAAATATTCTGTATGTATTTTATGACCTTATTTCAGTGAATTAAAAATTTTAGTTTTTTACTAACTAAACTTTTACTAACATTAGCCTGTCAGTCTCATTCTTATCCCAAAGTTACCGTAGTAACTTCAGATTCAGTCCATATTCAGACCAGATGGTGACTTGCACCCAGGAACAACTACAACATAGACTGTAAACATACTCTGTTACTAATGTAACCTTAGTTCCCAATGTAACCTCGGTATCCTGAGATATGGGAACGAGTACTGCGTCTACTAAGACGCTATGGGAAAAACGAATTTTTCTCCTATGACTGAAGCCTTTTCAATAATGCAGTGTAAATGCATGGCCATTGGATCTAATTGGTGAATTAAAAACAAACCGATGGCTTGGCAGCCGAGATGGGCGGGGCCATCTGACTATAAAAGCGGGCATTTCGCCATAGAATCCTCATGTTACTTCGACTGAAGCAATGACTGAGTCGTGCAGCTAAATAGCACGGCTAGTAACTCAGTACTCATTCCTGTATCTCAGGGAACTGACATTACATTAGTAACCAAATACATTCCATATCAATACTTCACTCATACTGCATCTGCTAAGACACTATGGGGAAGCAGTACAATCCCGCCGTGCTATGCTAGAGGAATGACTCATACTTCAACTTGCTTTAACCCTCTGGAGTCGATTAACGCGTATACGCGTTCTGGGGTATTTTCTCCTGATAACCCCAAAAAGAACTTAAATTACACTTTCAGTTTTGATCGTACAGATAAGAGCAATACATCAATCGAATCTGTAAAGGGTCTACTTTTTTTGTATACAGACATAATAACCACAAAACTTTGTGCACATAAAATAAAGATAACAAACAAGGAGTGCTGTCTGCAGCCTTTGTCTGCGCTGATCTTCAGTTACAAACGCGTCATTAAAATTAACTGTAACTCAGTGAATACTCAACACAGAGACATGAGAGAGATATAGAAAGCATGACATGTCTACTTTTAAACTAAACAAGTGCTGCCGTAAACAAATATTCTGTGATAAAGTAATCCATATGATAACAACGCGATGTCCGTTTTTCACGTCTCCCTTCATTATCTTCTAATGCGACCACGCCCACGCGCTGAGCGTGCTATTCAAATTATAATGTTTCACTAAAGCGCGCAGCTTGAATACGCCCACACAACAGAAGACAACATAGCGAGATTGTTCTTCAAGTTTTTTTTTATTTTACTGTTTGCTTCGCGATGAGAGGAATAAGACATAATTCACCCCAAAAAGATGTGATGCGGTTGAGGATTTGAAATTTGGATTTCTTCAGAAAAAAAGAATGAAGTACTTTATCCAGCAGAGATCATAAACATGAGTAAGTCTCTTTTTATTTATTTATATACTTGTACTAGTTTTCACATAACGTGTAAACATACTAGTTAGACTTTTTCCAAACTATAATTCCTGACTAAATGTATAATCAAGTGAAATATTATGAAGTTTCAATAACAATATACACTACTATACCATTCAAAAGCTTGATGTAAATAATATAAATGTACCAATAAATGTAACTGTAACAAATGTAATAAACAATGCTGTTCTTTCAATTTATCCCCCCCCTAAAAAACCTGAAAAAAAATATTCTCAGCTCTTTTCAACATTAATAATAATAATAATAATAATAATAATGATAATAATAACAATAAATGTTTTTTTTTTTGTAGAAAATAAGATTGTTAAAAGGATCTCTGAAGGATTGTGTGACTGGAGTAATGATGCAAAAAATTCAGTTTGAAAGTCAGCTTTGATTGTTCCTAATAAACTGTTTAACTGCACTCACAAGGTGAATATTAAATTATGTTGTGGGATAATTAAATATATTCTAAATAAACTACAAACATAAAATTATATAAATTTATTTTGTCCTCACGTTCTTTCTTGTAACTCATCCCTCTCAGTGACACAGCTGACTGAATGGCTCATTATGCAGCTCATTATGCAGGCCTTTGTCTTCTCAGGTGTGAATTCATGATAGTTGACGCCTACTCGCATATGACTTTTACCAACAAAAAGTGTCTTAGAAAATTTAAATCAATATATTGTTTTCTGTAAGTGAGTAAACAAGATGATTTTCACAACATTTAGAAAAAAAAATTCTAGGCTACAAGCTCCAGTTCTCAAAAGTCCCGGGAACCAATTTTCTGTATGTGTTTTATTGCCTTATTCAAGTGATTTAACATTTTTAGTTTTTCACTAACCATGCATAACATTTTTTTTCTCAAAAACACAATCATGTACATACATGCTGCTCACATATTATTATAGTCCAGTTTGTGCTGATTACAGTGAGATTAGACTTTAGCCATTTAGATATTTATAAGAAACTGAAAAAAGCACAAATGTCAGGGCATGACAAAACTTCTCCAGGCCCCAAAAATACCCTTAGACTCCAGAGGGTTAAGCACCACAAGGGACCCAGAGGGACCATGTAATTTGCAGGGAGAGACCCACAGAAGACAATAGGGCCAAGCTCGCAGAGGTCAGCCTTATTAATTGTTCTAAGAAAAACCCTTACAGCCTCAGCACTCAGTAAGGGCCAAGAGCATACAAGAAGAAAGGCAAAGCCTAACCACTGGATTGCCCTAAGGCAAGAATGAGCCCATTATGCAGAAAGGACTCGGGCCTGTTAGGCCGAGATGTCCAGACTATAGAACCTAGCAAATGTGTATGGCGAGGCCCAGCCGACCGCCGCACAGATCTCTGCAATGGACACACCCAAGACGAGGCCATATCCCTAGTCAAATAGGCTCTTACTCCCATGAGGCAGTGTAGGCACAAAGAGGAGTATGCTAGCATAATAGGATCAACTATCCACTTGGAGAGTCTCTGCTTCATGACCAGAAGCCCTTTGGTGCAGCCACCAAAGCAAATAAAGAGTTGTTTCGACTGCCTGATTGGGACAAAACACTCAATATAAATCCCCAATGCCCTGACGAGGCAGAGTAAACTCAACTCCTGTTCATCTGATGGAGGAAGCGCCAACAGAGTTATAAACCTGTGCTCTGAAAGGAGTGGAGAGCACTTTAGGTATATACCTGTGCCTTGGTTTCAGGATGACCTTAGAGTCATTGGGCCCAAATTCAAGGCAGGAGGGACTCACAGAGAGCGTCTGCAGATCTCCCATCCACTTTACCGATGCTAACGCCAGTAGCAAAGCAGATTTTAGCGCCAGGGAACGAAGGTCAATGGATTGTAGTGGCTCAAAGGAAGGGCTCTTTAGAGCCCTTAGCACTGTGGACAGATCCCATGTAGGGTCTGTGGCGGGGTAAGATGGGTTAAGCATCCTAGACCCTTTCACAAAGCGAACAACCATATTGTTCCTGCTCACCGATTGGCCAGCTATAGGAGTGTGATAGGCTGCTATGGCTGCTACATAGACCTTGAGCGTGGAAGGGAAATGGCCCTTGTCCAACAGCTCTTGCAGGAAGGATAATGTCAGAGATATGTCACAGGAAGCTGGGTCTTCGCCGTGGGTCGTGCACCAGGCGGGGAAGACCAACCATTTAAGTGCGTAGAGGCATCTCGTAGATGGTGCTCTAGCCTGAGAGATTGTATTTATTATGCCTCCAGTCACAGAAGTCAGTTAATTCTCAGCACATAGAGACTCTTTCACCTAGATATCACACTATAGAGACTGTGTCTGTTCCCCGGGCTAGAAAATACAAAAAACGTCCAAACCAATTTAAGAGCAACAATTTAACTGAGGTTCAACAAATAAAAAACAGATGTAATAGGGATAAACAAATGATAAAGCTTGGCTTATTGAATATCAGGTCCCTTTCTACAAAAGCACTTTTTGTAACTAATATGATCCCTGATCATAATCTAGATGCACTCTGTTTGACAGAAACCTGGCTAAAACCTGATGATTACATTATTTTAAATGAGTCTACACCCCAAGATTACTGTTATAAACATGAGCCACATCCTAAAGGTAAAGGGCGAGGTGTTGCTTCAATTTATAACAATGTTTTCAGGATTTCTCAGGAGGCCAGGCTTCAAGTATAACTCGTTTGAAGTATTGGTGCTTAATATAACATTATCCAGAGAAACAAATGTTAATGATAAATCCCCTGTGATGTTTGTGCTGGCTACTGTATACAGGTCACCAGGGCACCATACAGACTTTATTAAAGAGTTTGCTGATTTTACATCCGAGTTAGTGCTGGCTGCAGATAAAGTTTCAATTGTTGGTGATTTTAATATCCATGTTGATAGTGAAAAAGATGCATTGGGATCAGCATTTATAGACATTCTGAACTCTATTGGGGTTAGACAACATGTCTCAGGACCTATTCACTGTCGAAATCATACTCTAGATTTAATACTGTCACATGGAATTGATGTTGATGGTGTTGAAATTATGCAGCCAAGCGATGATATCTCAGATCATTATTTAGTTTTGTGCAAACTTCATATAGCTAAAACTGTAAATTCTACTTGTTACAAGTATGGTAGAACAATCACTTCTACCACAAAAGACTGCTTTGTAAGTAATCTTCCTGATGTATCCCAATTCCTTAGCATATCCAAAACCTCAGAACAACTTGATGATGTAACAGAAACTATGGACTCTCTCTTTTCTAGCAATTTTAAATACAATTGCTCCTTTACGCTTAAGGAAGGTTAAGGAAAACAGTCTGACACCGTGGTGTAATGAGCACACTCACACCCTAAAGAGAGCAGCCCGGAAAATGGAGCGCAGCTGGAGGAAAACAAAACTGGAGGGAAAGTAACCTATCTTACAGAAAAGCATTAAAAACTGCTAAATCTGATTACTTTTCGTCTATTTTAGAAGAAAACAAACATAATCCCAGGTATTTATTCAATACAGTGGCTAAATTAACGAACGAAAAATAAAGCATCAACAAGTCTTGACATTTCCCAACATCACAGCAGTAATGACTTTATGAACTACTTTACTTCTAAAGTCGATACTATTAGAGATAAAATTTTAACCATGCAGCCAACAGCTGCAGTATCACATCAGACAGTGCACTAAAGATCCCTTGAGGAACAGTTCCACTCATTCTCTAATATAGGAGTGGTAGAATTGTATAAACTTGTTAAATCATCTAAACAACAACATGTATGTTAGACCCTATTCCATCTAAGCTCCTAAAAGAGGTGCTTCCAGAAGTCATAGATCCTCTTCTGACTATTATTAATTCCTCATTGTTATTAGGATATGTCCCCAAAACCTTCAAACTGGCTGTTATTAAGCCTTTCATCAAAAAACCACAACCTGACCCCAAAGGACTAGTTAATTATAGACCGATCTGGAATCTCCCTTTTCTGTCGAAGATACTAGAAAAGGTAGTGTCCTCACAATTATGTTCCTTCTTAGAGAAAAATGGCATCTGTGAGGATTTCCAGTCAGGATTTAGATTGTATCATAGTACTGAGACTGCTCTCCTTAGAGTTACAAATGACCTGCTCTTATCATCTGATCGTGGTTGTATCTCTCTATTAGTGCTATTGGATCTTAGTGCTGCGTTCGACACTATTGACCACACTGTTCTTTTGCATAGACTAGAACACTTTGTTGGCATTAATGGAAGTGCATTAGCATGGTTTAAAATCTTACTTATATGACCGCCATCAATTCATAGCAGTGAATGAAGAGGTATCATATTGTTCACAAGTGCAGTATGGAATACCTCAAGGCTCAGTACTAGGGCCGTTACTCTTCACGCTTTACATGTTACCCTTGGGAAATATCATCAGGAAACATGGTGTTAGCTTTCACTGTTATGCTGATGATACTCAGCTCTATATTTCTTCACGGCCCGGTGAAACATACCAATTTGAGAAAAAAAACGGAATGCATAGTCGATTTAAAAAACTGGATAACGAGTAATTTCTTACTGCTAAATTCTGAAAAAAACAGAGGTGTTAATTATAGGACCTAAAAGCTCTGCATGTAATGACCTAGAACGCTGTCTACGATTTGATGGCTGCTCTGTCAATTCTTTGTCATCAGTTAGGAACCTAGGTGTGCTATTTGATAGCAACCTTTCCTTAGAAAGCCACGTTTCTAGCATTTGTAAAACTGCATTTTTCCATCTCAAAAATATATCTAAATTACGGCCTATGCTCTCAATGTCAAATGCAGAAATGTTAATCCATGCGTTTATGACCTCAAGGTTAGATTATTGTAATGCTCTATTGGGTGGTTGTTCTGCACGCTTAGTAAACAAAACTCCAGCTAGTCCAAAATGCAGCAGCTAGAGTTCTTACTAGAACCAGGAAGTATGATCATATTAGCCCGGTCCTGTCAACACTGAACTGGCTCCCTATCAAACATCGTATAGATTTTAAAAGCTTGCTTATTACTTATAAAGCCCTGAATGGTTTAGCACCTCAGTATTTGAACGCGCTCTTGTTACATTATAGTCCTCCACGTCCGCTACGTTCTCAAAACTCTGGCAACTTGATAATACCTAGAATATCTAAGTCAACTGCGGATGGCAGATCCTTCTCCTATTTAGCGCCCAAACTCTGGAATAACCTACCTAACATTGTTCGGGAGGCAGACACACTCTTGCAGTTTAAATCTAGATTAAAGACCCATCTCTTTAACCTAGCTTAGACATAACATACTAATACACTTCTAATATCCAAATTCGTTAAAGGATTTTTAGGCTGCATTAATTAGGTAAACCGGAACCAGGATCACTTCCCATAACACCCGATGTACTTGTTACATCGTTAAAAGAATGGCATCTACGCTCATATTAGTCTGTTTCTCTCTTATTCCGAGGTCACCGTAGCCACCAGATCCAGTCTGTATCCAAGTCAGAGGGTCAGTGCAGTCACCCAGATCCAGTCTGTATCCAGCCCACATGGTGGATCAGCACCTAGAAAGGACCTCTACAGCCCTGGAAGACAGCGGAGACCAGGACAACTAGAGCCCCAGAGACAGATCCCCTGTAAAGACCTTGTCTCAGACGACCACTGGGACAAGACCCTAGGAAAAAGATCTTCTGCACAATCTGACTTTGCTGCAGCCTGGAATTGAACTGCTGGTTTCGTCTGGTCAGAGGAGAACTGGCCCCCCGATTGAGACTGGTTTCTCCCAAGGTTTTTTTTTCTCCATTCTGTCACCGATGGAGTTTTGGTTCCCTTGCCGCTGTCGCCTCTGGCTTGCTTAGTTGGGGACACTTCATTTACAGCGATATCGTTGACTTGATTGCAAATTATTGCTCAGATACTATTTAAACTGAACTGAGCTGCATGATGACATCACTGAATTCAATGATGAACTGCCTTTAACTGTCATTTTGCATTATTGACACACTGTTTTCCTAATTAATGTTGTTCAGTTGCTTTGACGCAATCTTTTTTGTTTAAAGTGCTATATAAATAAAGGTGACTTGACTTGACTTGACTCTCGGAGAGGTCCGCAGGCTCCCATCGAGAGGCCAGAGGTGCAGAGCCCACAGCTCGGGTTGGGGGTGCCATATCATTCTGTTCAGCTGAGAGAGGAGGTCGTGTCTCAGGGGAATGGGCCATGAAGCTTGCTACAAGGAGCTGAGACAGCTCTGCGAACCAGTGTTGGTTCCTACAGAGCGGGGCTTCTAAAAGAACCTTGTGCCCTTGCTCCTTGATTTGCCTGATTACGTGCGGGATCTGGGCATAAAGGAGGAGGTTTAGCCAGCTGAGGGAAATAAGTTGGGTAATGCCTTGCCAAAGATCTCCCAGATTTTCTGAACCATTTGTGGGTGGAGAATCCACTCTTCTGAGGGGACATTGCTCCGAGACAGCATGTCTACTCCTTGGTTCAACCTGTGCGGCACATGTGTTGCTCTCAGGGAAAGCAAGTTGAGCTGAGCCCATTCCAAGAGGTGCTACTAGAGTAAAGAGGCGCTTCGAGGAGAGTCCTCCCTGGCGATTTATGAAGGACACTACCGTCATGCTGTCCAATCAGACTAGGACGTGATGTCCCCTTAGGTCTGGGAAAAAGGTGCAAAGGCCCAAACACACTGCCAGCATTTCCAGGAAGTTGATGTGCAGCCGACCTTCCTCTTTCGACCGAAGCCGGTTTGCCATCGTACAACGCTCCCCAACCATGTCCCAGGGGCATGCCCTGTTCCATTAACTGAAAGTCTTTCCAAGGGGCCAGAGCTTGCAGGCAGGCCAGATCCACATTGACACGAAGGCGTCCAAGACACCAGGCTTGGGATGGAACTAGCGGTTCTAAATAAGGGCTGCATGCGAAGCAGGCCTTGCTGTAGCACCGGAGATGCGGCATCTTCTGAAACATCTTGAGAGGGCAAGAGGCTCCTATTTTGAAAAAGGCCTCGAGCTACTGTCGCCCTCATTTGGACCGAGTCGAAAACTGCTTCCAGGAGCAATATCCATTGGCTGGGAGAAAGAGCGCTCTTGGCAAAACTGATCCTGAGCCCCTAGCATTCTAAGTGGCTGAGTAAAAAGGATCCTTAGTAGCTCGTCCTCCGACTGGGCTAAGATGAGGCAGTCATCGAGGTCATTCAGAACACGGATTCCCATCTGTCTTAGAGGAGAAAGAGCCATGTCCAATCACTTTGTAAAAGTGCGGGGAGCCAGGGACATTCAGAATGGAAGGACCATGTATTGATGCCACTCCCTCTAAGGTGAATCTCAAGAATCGTCTGTGATGGGGGGCTATCTGGATGTGAAAATACGTGTCCTTCAGATCCAGGAAAAAGAACCAGTCTCCTGGAGACACTTATGAGAGGATCCTTTTCAAAGTACTCTTCCTGAACGGCCGCTTCATAAGGGCGCGGTTCAAGGTATCTGAGATCAAGGATGGGCCGAAGACTTCCATCCTTCTTTGGGGATTAGAAAGTAAAGTCTGTAAAAGCCTGACTTGCTCCGAGCTGTGGGAACCGCTTCAATAGCTCCTTTCACCAGTAAATTCATCACCTTTATCACAGGACATGTGCTCCGAGGACCACTCCGCGGAACCGCACGGGTCTTCGAGTGAATTGAAGCATATAACTTTGTTTTATTGTCCCCGAAACCCAGCCTGACACTCCGGAAATGGCCTGCCAGGCCTTGTCATGTGTGGCAAGGGGTTGGATTAGTTTGGGTGGTGGGTCGCCTTGTGGGGACCCGACACTCATGATATGTTGAAGAGGAAATTTACTCTCTTTCTGAATATGTTTGTGTTTTATTTCTCCCGCTATAACAACGGCTGGTTGTGCGGGCGCTTTTTGAACAGGCCAAGTGTTCACAATGGAGTTGATCACAAAAACACTGCCTTCGGCACCCAGAACTGAACAGGGTGCTTGGAGGTACGACAGAGGCTGCTTGGGGGGGTGGTCTGGCTGCAGCGAGACTTGGCCCCCTCCTCCTCCAGTCCCACAGATCAGGAGGACACCTGAGGTGTCAGGTCCAGTGCTAACTTGGGGCGGTGTTCCTGATGCTTAGGAAACGGATAGCGCCTAGTGGGAGCACTGACGAGGCTCAGGCTTGGGAGGCATCTGGGCAGCTGGAGGCGCAGACTTCACAAGCTGCTGACTCGAAAAGGCCAGTCTGAAAAGGTCAGTGGGGGAGACCGGGGAGTCCAGGAAGGGGACAAATGTCCACATCCTTGATCTCCATCAGCCAAAGCTGGCACTCTAGCACCACTAGAAAGGCCATGGACCTGCCTATCACCTGAGCTGTGGTTTTGGTGTTGCCTAAAGCCAGGTCAGTCACGCTGTGCAACTCTTTGAAAGCTGCGAGTTCCAGGCTGGACTCATCCATGCCCTGGAGGAGTTTGGTCTGATAGACCTGTAGGTCCACCATAGAATGAAGCACCGGAGGACAGGACAGGGATCAGTTCAGCGTCCATGCCTGGCTTGGGCTCGCTGGACTCTGTAGGCGGCAGGGGGATGGGGTCGTTGATAGAGGCCCCTGAAGCTCTGCTTCTGAAGCTGCCAATCACATGCTGTCGTCCAGTGCGTCACACTCACTCACTCACACCAAATGAGACCAGGTCGCTCCCAGCCGAGAAGGGTTTCTGGTCTGGGTGGGAGAAGAGAACGGGGAAAGCTTCCCTATGAGGAGAGAGTGAGGCACGCAGGGGTGGGGCAGCATGAAATGGCTTGTCTCCGGGTGTCGAGGTCCTCTGCCCCGCTGTTTTTTTTTCCTCACATGCTCCTGGTAGGAAGTAAACGGGATGGCGCAAGGGGTGGAGAGCTATCCAAGAGTGCAGAGAGGAGAGACTCATATCCTCGCAGTGAGGACATTCCATCTCCTTGAGTGCATCCACAGCACCGGATTTCCCCAAGCATGAGATGCACTCACTGTGACCATCAGCGGCGTGCAGGGGAGCCCTGCATGAGTGACTGAAACAGCACAGCATTTGCAACAATGCTGCATTAATTTGATCTTTTAAAAGCTCTTTTTAGAAATTGCTGGATGGCGGCAGGGGATCCAGAACACAGGTGTTGCTGCGGGTGCTGCAGGTGGCTGCAGGAAGCAGCGAAGTCAGCCGACCAGAAGAGGTCTTGATCCGCTGCGAGGCATTTCCATGGTGAATGCTTCAATTCTCATAGTATCAGCAAAGATCATCGTTGACACAGAAGGAGAAGAAATCTGAGGATCCTATGGTGATATGCCCGATTCTATAGCCAGATGGCCCCGCCCACTCTGGAGGGTTAAGTCACCACAGGCTCATGCAGCTCCACAACCGAGCCATTGGTTCATTTCTAATTCACTGCACAAACCAATGGCCTTGCAGTTACACTGCGTTATTGAAAAGGCTTCAATAATTGGAGAAAAATTAGTCTTTTTCCCCATAGCGAGTATGAGTGAAGAATCGATAGGGAACTAAACCCTCAGGACAGATCATCAGCAAAGTCCTTGTTAACTCCTTAGCAAAGATCCCTATGGCCAGTCAGGCCAGGGCCAGCTAGAACTGCAACACAGTTTTTAACAAGAAGCCTGATCATCATGCTTACAGCCACTGATAAGCTAGTCATCTACTACTGGGCAAACGGCAACTCTACCTCCATGTTACAACCTGCTGGATGAATTCCAACGCTTCTATTTTCCCACTTAATGCTCAAACTTCAATCAGAAGGAGATGGATGCAAAAATTTTAAATAATATAATTTCACAAATCAGACTTCTGATGCAGCCTAAAACATTTAAGAATTGTCCGCCTAGACAAAATAATTTGCTCCAAAAGCGCACAAGAAAGAAGCGAGCGTGTTCCTCATTTTCCTTTCTTTTAAAAGGCCTTCATAGTTTGATTTGTTGGTGCATATTCCACTTCCAAATTCGTCTATGCTATTTAAGTACCGAGCTTAGAGTAGCTAACTAAATTCTTGTGGCCATTTAATTTACTAAAACTAGTGAACTTGAGACGTGGTGCCCAGAGAGAGTGCCTGAACGCTATTCTATGGGAGAATTGTGAAATCTTGATCAAGTAGAACTGTGGGTAAAATCCACGTGTGTTTTTGTCTGTCAAATATGCTCACACAAGTGCTGAGACCCACTGAGGTCGCAATAACCTCATTGTATTAATTGCAGAAAATCTGTAGAATAATCTACCTAACTCTAATGTGTTGAGGGTGTTCAGCGCTATGAATATAAGAATCTAAAGAGTGCTTTTTGGTTGTTTAGTGTGAGATGCACCGTCATTTCACCTGAGGGATGTAAACTGTGTGTAACTTGCATGCTAGCTTATTGCAGGGTACGTCGCCATAGTAACAGCCGTAACCCAGGAATCCTGAGAAACCTTTTCTGGGGTAACTTTCAAGTGAATATTGAACCATTTGTAAACAAAAGCCTAGCCTAAGCTAAGCTAACGCTAGCTAACACTTTTCCATTGAGGCCTATGCAAAGCTAGTAGCACTGAAGGCTATTTCTCTTCTCCTCTCCTCCCATTGAAAAGAATGTTGACAGATGCAAACTTAAACCTTACTGTCAGATTAGCGATCTCACAGTTAGTTACAATCACGTTTGTTTAAAGGTTTGTCTTTTCCCCTTCAGCTTGTTTACTCTTATCAGTTGAAACGCTGTTGTTTTATTAACAGTTAATTATGGTTCTCGTCCTCATTACTTTAATGAAACGTTGTGATTAATTCAGCTGTAACTTCTCTCATAATTTTAATGACAGCAGTATATATTACTAATTTTCTAAAAATTACTAATCATCACTGATTGAAAATTTTTATTTCATTTTATAATTAATTACAGATTTGAAATTTTAATTTTGTTGCATAACTAATTACAGTTTCTGCTCCCATATTGCATCAATACTTAATTTCATTTGTAGTTAATTAGGGTTGGGTTTCCCTACTTCAACGATATGATTGAATAATTTTAATCGCTCTTATCAGTTTTAATGATGACATCATTAAAATTTTTATCATGAACTACCATTTCTAATTTGAAAATTTAATTTCATTTGCAATTAAGCTTTGTTTCTACCTCTTAGGCCTTCTTTTCTCTCTCCTTCAGTTATTTAATTTCCCTTGTTTAGGCCTGTTAGTAGATAGAGCTCCCCCTAGTGCTTGGTCGGTGAAGTGACTGTTGTCTCCACGGTGGGTCACAGTGAGTGGAGTCACCTGATCTGTCATAACCTGGTGCTGGTTGGGGGTGAAACCGGATACCTCCATCCTAGTATTGTAAGTGAAGGCATGCAGCGAGGCATCAGCAATCATGCACGCCGGAGAAGGAGTCAACAAAGTCTAACTGGGCAAAGGTTTAGATATACCACCCTGCCGGCTATTGATGAGGGACGTCAGACTACAGGTCTGTGCTGTCGGGTAGCTTGCAGGGCTCAGCCCCATTCTCTTTTCAGGCCAGTAGTCATTTGAGAGGCTCACTGCAGTATGTGGGGACAGAGTGTCCGGTGACCTTACAGGAACTTGCTTGGTGCGCTCAGGCAGTGGGCCCTGCTACTGGACCAATTTAACTCACCACCAAGCCTAGGTTATAAGAGCACTGGCCATTCCAGTTAGAAAAACGCCAAAAATAAAATTAGGGTTTTCCTCAATACTTTGGTTAATTCGTTTTATCCTGCTAACACAATAAAACCAACCCCCTAGGTGTATCAACTCAACAGTGCCACCACCCTGTCATTTTTCCTAACATTAGGAGCAAAACTTCTGTCTCCTTAGACTTCTCTCTCTCTCTCAGCTGTCTTCTTCTGATCTGACTACTGCTGTTATTTTTGGGATGTACCTGTGAGAATCAGAAAAGCATAGAACTTTAGAAACATCTAACAAACATTTGTGAAACTTGAACACTTTGTTTCAAAATTGTCTGACTCTCACCCTACCTTCCCTTCTCACCCTAGGATCCTACCCAGCTAAGGCTAAAGCAGCTCCACAAGAGGACTGATAGGTGTCCGCCAAATATTGAACACGCAGCTAGAAATGCTCCAATTGGTGTATGGTTGTCAATCCTTCCAGCTAAGAAAACAGTATTGTCATTGTTATTGTTTTTCTTTCGCCCCAGAGGAATTTAAATAACAATCACAGTCCAAACTACAGACTACAAATTAGAAGCATGCCCACCAGAGGATCACAGTTGCTGAAAACTACACTCACCTGCCCATTACACACTCAGCGTCAACCCACACTTGACATTGCACACTTACACCTCTGTTTTGCCTTTCTTTGTTTTGTTTTCTCCTCTTCAAGGTTTGTGTCAGTCTTGGTTCTAGATTTCCCTCACCGCGTCCAAACATGTCTCACACAACAGACTCTGTTGGCCACTGGGAGGACCTCGAGACATGGCTAAGTGTTGCAACAGACAGCCTCCTACCTAAGGCTGCTGAAACACTGAAGCATCAGACACAGGACCAGTTGGATGACAACGTAAGCCTTATGAGACAAGACACATGTCAGAGCTACAGTCACAAAAAATAGCCAAAATCACTGGCTTCTAAAGCCACACACTCATCGCCACCCTCAAACTGAGCGACGGGCATGCTACCCATCTCCAGCAGGAGCTCACACACGCACAACGATGCGTCAAGCAGCTAGAACTGGAGGCTCAGGAATGACAGGAAGGGCCCAATGAAGTGGAACAAGACACCAAGGATTAGATCACCAAGCTAAAAGAGACCCATGCAGCTACTACCCAAGAGATGGAACAAGGCAAGGCAGGCTACGCTGATCTCTCTCAGCAAGCTACAATATCCAGAACAGCTCCTGGAAAAGGCAAAGACTGACTTCAGAGACCTGAATGGCAGAATTAAAGCCCTTGAAACTCACCTGGATGAGTCAAGAAATGAGATCACTCGCTGGAACACAACAGCTGGACTTCATCAAAGAGGAGTCCGACAGCTTCAGAGAGGAACTCAGACATGCCTACGAGCTGTGCCCTGAGCTTACAAGGACACGACGGGCACCAGTCTCACCCCTGCTGAGCAGGACCGGGTCCCCTGTTCTTGGACTGACACGTGATCAAAAGGGGGAGGGGGCAGTGCTGAAACACTCACCAGCTCCCTCTGAAGAACTTCACGTAACGTCAAAGCTGAAAGAAATTGCTCCAGCCAGCCACAGATCATCACATGGCTTGGACCTCAAAGACCTTGACAAGCTCGCCAAGAACATTGACAAATTCACCCCAAGTGTGCCAGGTAGCCAGGATGTCCACGCTTATCTACAAGATATCGATTTTCACCTGGAAATGAGACCCAATGTCACTGACAAAGATGGACTCTATTTGCTCCGAATGACATCTAGACCTGAAGTGCGCAGCTTCCTGGACCAGCAGCCTGCTCACACAAAGACTGATTACCACCTGCTCCAAGAAGCCCTCATTAAAAAATTAGCTGACCGTGAGTCAGAACAAGGAATGGTGGACTACCCTGGAGACAAAACAAGGTCGTCATGAAACTCCTCAAGCCTACTACAGCCGACTCAGGTGAGCATTCTTCGGAACTCGCAACAACCCTGATATGGAAGATTATTTGAACTTCAAAACTCCCTTCCTGTTAACCAACACCCCCATTATGGGACTCACAGCTGAAAATGACCTACCTAACTTAAAATTGTAATAGTTCCTGACTTCAGTGTGCTACACACACAATTTTGGTGTCTTTGGAAAAAAAATCCTTTGGGCTTTACTGTCCACCATCCAGAGTTGATAATGCTCAAAAAGATAAAAAGTTATAGACACTGAAGTGCCTTGAAAAAAAAGTACCACACTGATTTTTTTTTCTTTCATATAAAAATACATGAAAACAGTCCTGGAGCAATCCAGAAAAAATATAGGTTGAAGGTCACATGTCTCATGAGTTTCTATTTCAAATCTGAAGAAGATACCATGAAAAAATTAGATTCCTGCAACAATTTTTGTTTAGCTTATAAGCTTTCAGCTGAAAGAGGTCTGTCGTTGATGCTTGAGGCTTAGACCTTTATAATGATATAGAGTTTCTATTGATGAATTTTGACCCGTTTCATTTAATCTATTTGTAAACATTGACGTATGCAAACAAAGAGAGTTCAGTGCGTCGGCATCCAGATGCGGGTTAACCGGTTAAATGGGACTCTTGTATCAATGTAGGTTTACATAAACAAAAGAAACAAATGTTTATGTGTGACCAGTCCACTTCAATGCAAGACATGTCCCCAAAAGGCCCACTGAGCCAAAAGCTTAGAGATCGAACCTGCACTCCATTAGCCCGAAAAATAGTAATAATAAATAAAATAAAATAAATCATTATTATTTACCAGTCAGAGGATTAGCGTACAGGACAGGGTCAAGATTCCAAGAAGAAATTAACAAGTGACCATGGCCAACTTGTTATTGTCCCCTTCAGGGCCATTAGGATCACCACAGACCTCATCTCGTTGAGCTAAAAGGATGGAGACAGTAGCCATTGCCTTCCTGCTGCTTTGTAGCACTGCAGAATACATCTTCTGTGACAGTGAAGTAACAAAATCCTCTGAATATCATCTGTTCACCTTTGTGCCATAGTTTAATTACTGCCGGATATGTGACGAAGGGCTGGAGACCAAGTGCTGTCATCTTCTTCAAGACTGGATTAAAACTCTTTCTCTTGGTAGTAGTGGCTGGACTAAAGTCAGGAAAAAATAGTAGCATGATATTGTGCAGCATATATTTCACCAGATATGCCTACCGAGCACATTTCAGGATCAGTGACCTGTCATGCCATCTTAGTACACGGAAGATGAGAGTACACAGCTGATCTAAGATTAGCTTTGAGGAAGCCAGCTACATTGGAGCCCTCCGCCCCTTCTGGCAACTCCACCAGCCGTACGTTATTTCTCCTGCTCCTTTCTTCAATGTCCATAATTTTTTCTGTGAGTTGTTCCAGCTGATTTCTTAAGTTTGTGACTGTCCTCCTATCCTCACGTGCAGCTGCTTAAACGGAATCGACCCAGTCCCGTGTCTGCTTTGCTGCGTTGGCTAGCTTTTCAACTTCTGCTTTTAGCTCTTTTACAGAATCATTTGTCATTTGTATATCCAAATGTAGGTCATGGAGTGCTGGGGCCAGTACAGAGTCTATTGCTTCTTTTACAGTCGAAGCCACAACTGAATCAAGAGCACTTAGTTAATCTTTGAGCGCTAGCTTGATACAGTTAAGCCCCTTTCACACTGCGATTACGGAAAATACACGGGCAATGTTCCGGCAATTTTCTGGGTCCAACGTGCAGTGTGAAAGGGGCTTAAGCTATAGCAGCGTCGAGATCTTCTCTGGAGATGGTGGAATCTTTTAATTTTTTCTTCATTGGCGATTGTTCAATCTCTCTTTTCTGAACGTCCTTGACTGCTGGGGTACTCATAATGTGCTAGGTAAAGAGTGGTTCAAAATTTACTGACAGGATATATACAATTTCTAATAAAAAATAAAAGTAATTGTCCATACCATTGGAATAAATTTGGATATGCCAATCCATTTATTGCCCATTTGGCATTGCAAATAAAAAAAATTAAATAAAGGAAAAATAAAATTTCAAAGTTAACTTTGACTTTCTATTAATAAATAAATATTCCATTCAAAACAAACTGTTAATGGGTACAAGCACGAGCACAGTCCTGCACAAGACGCTGCAGAGCTACTCGAACCAGCACGGTCAAAAAGTTTGTTTGACCTTCCATTGTGCCACCTGTAACTCATCAGCACTTGGCTTAAATATACTCAAAATACTCATATGCCCTCTAATGTCACAAACAAAAATTACAATTCAATAAAATGGCTCCAACAGTAGGGATGTAACAATTAACCGTGAGCTGGCTGAAAATCAATTCAAATATGGGACCATTCAAATCGGTTGAGATGCTAAACAAATCGCAATTTAATTAGGGGTAGGAGTTTATATGAATGTATGTCTGAGGGGAACTTACTGTCTTTAGAAAAGTTTAGATGGTATTTTTTTCTTTTCATCTTGCCTCTGTATAATGCATATTAAAGTTCATAAGTGCAGCACTGCTTTGTTTACAATGGTAAACAAGGAAACGCTTTAAGCACCACCTGCTGGCACAGAGTTAATTTGCGTCTTGTGCAGCTCGTCTGCTGTTTCTGTTTCATGCAGATATTTATGTATAGTTTCACAAAACAGAAGTCAAACCATTCTGTTTTTGCTTCAAATTTTGAATTTATACAATCTAATTTAGATTAGAAACGTCTCATGTTGCATGTATGCAGCATCTCTGTTTGGATCATGATTAAAATGCAGTGGTTACCTCTAATTTTAAATGGAAAGAGCACAGACAAAGCCTTACTTTGTTTATATGAAGATATTTCTTTTATTTTTGTTATTTATTTGATTTGGGGCTTGTTTTAAAATTTCAATTTAGTTTTGTTATTTACGTTGTATTTAAATTTTGTTATTTAGCAGATGCTTTTATCCAAAGCAACTTTCAAATGAGGATGATAATAGCAATCAAAACCAACAAAAGAGCAATTATATGCAAGCGCTATATAAGTCCAATGTGAGTGTCCACCAGTGTATATACAGTCCATGAAAAGTGATAATCCAATTGGTTGCAGATTTGTGACTGGAAAGGTAAGACTACTGTTTGAAAACTCCACAATCCAGCAAGTTCTATTTAATGACACCCTGTTTGTTCTTCTTCTTCTTGTTGCTTAATAGGGATTAACTTCTTAGGAGCATTATTGCCAACTACTGTACGGAATGTCAAGTAAATTTAGGTGATGAGTCTGAAATTGTAATTTTTATATAAAAAAAAAAAGATTTGGAGACTGTTATCTCCAATCTATGGCACACTCAGATCACATGCTCATGCTAGCGCTGTGTGTTCAGATCTTCTAACACTCACAATTAGCTCTTCATGGCCCAGATTATTTAGAATACTCCTATCCACACATATCATAATCTAGATCCTAAACCTGAGGCATACTACTCTCTTTATACAGTTCCTGCTTCCTGTCACATGTCTGGTCACATGACAGGCCAACCATACATTTCTTAAAGACATACTAAAATGTTAAGAGGAATAAAATCGACTTAAGAAAACATGATAACCAATTAAAACTATATTATACATAAAAATCATTGCAATAAAAAGAGTGGTAAAATATGTCTCTTGTGTGACAGTGTCACAATATTACATTAAAGTTTAAATATCCATTTGGTAGAATCCTGCTGTTCTTGCTTAAATTTCAACATATTAGATTATTAAGTTTCTACAAAGACTCAAGCAGTGTTTTGTCCTGACAAATAGTTATCTTTTTAAAATATAACTAAACACCACACACACACACACACACACACACACACACACACACCATTCAAGCGGTTGTATAAAAGTAACTTGTCTCTATTTTAAAGACGATGGTAATAAATAAAATTTAAAATGTAACTAAACATAATACTCAATAAAAAATAAATAAATAAATAAATAAAATAAATAAAAAAACATGGCTCTAAAACACAGCAAAACATTTACTATAGTTTTAGGTAGCAATATGAAAAAAATTAAAATAAAAAATGATTATTCAAGTTCAAGTTCAAGTTTATTTCTAGAGCACATTTAAACACGAGACAAGGCCGACCAAAGTGCTGCACAACAATATCAATATATAACGAAGAGAAAATAAGTAAACTAATAAAAACACTTCAACAAAACAACAAAAGCAGATTAAAACTATTCAAAGGCACGTATTACTACATGTTAAAAGCCAGAGAGAAAAGGTGTGTTTTAAGATATGACTTAAACTCAGATAAAGTGGAAGCCATTCTGATGTGTTCTGGTAAGTTGTTCCAGAGGGTGGGACCAGTCACTTCAAAGGCTCTAGATCCTCTGGTTTTTAAGCGGGTTCTAGGGGCCTGGAAGAGAAATTTGCCCTCAGATCTTAGTCCCCTCGTCGAAGAGTAGGGGTGGATTAAGTTAGACAAATAGCTTGATTGTTAAGTGATTTATAGACAAGTAGCAAGTTTTTAAACTTAATTCAATAGTGAACTGGCAGCCAATGCAGTGATCGCAAGAGGGGAGTGACATGATCAAATTTTTTACACCCCATCAAGAATCTAGCTGCTGCATTTTGAACTACTTGTAACCGAGAGATTTGGGACTTTGATATACCAAAAATAAAGGATGTTGCAATAATCCATCCGAGACGTAATAAAGGCGGATAGCAACCTCTAGAGAGCTTTTTGAGAGAAATGACTTGATTTTAGAAAGGGAGCGAAGAGGGAAGAAGCTAGAACCTACTACAGCACTAATTTGTTTATCAAATTTTAAGGACTTATCAAACACCACACCCAGATTATGAACATGGGGAGAGATGAAGGAATTTACGGTCCTGGGATTGGGTTGAATACTTGCCCTATGTTCTGAGGGACTAAAAATGATAACTTCGGTTTTATCTGGGTTTTAGAAAATAAAGTTTTTAGAAAGCCATGATTTGACACCAGCAAGACAAGCAGTACGAGTATCAATAGTAAAGTTTGTTTTCTCACTCAAAGGTTAGTAAATTTGTAGGTCATCAGCGTAACAGTGAAAAGAGATGTTGTGTTTTCTAAAAATAGACCCCAGAGGAAGAAGATAAAGAGAGGGCTACCAGGGCAGGGCTACGGCGTTAAGAAGTGGAGGTTATGCCTGCAATCTTGGTGAAGAATGGTGTGTGTTTATGGCCTCCATATAAACATTTAAATCTATTTTATTGTTTAAGGTAGTTATTCACCTGCTTTCTCTAGAATACAGTAATAGGCATAAACCTAGTTCCAGAGTCCTTGTCTGCATATAAAGTTAAAATTATGTATATTGCAAGTATGTATACATCCTTTCTGTATAGAGTATGTTTAATTTAAAAGGCTAAATGGTAGAAAACTTTTCAGATTATTCTGTCTTTCATAGATAAATACAGTGAAGCATGCTGGAAGTTCTTGCAGAACAAACCGATCTCCAGTCAGAGGCTGTGTCTGACTCCCTGATGCCACAAAAATGCAAAATAAACAAAGATTGTATGTATTATGTAATTCCTTGACACAGACCTGTCTAACAGGTCTTTGTATCATTGTGCAATTTAACAAATTAACATGCTCATTTCTTTTTTAACAGCAAAAAAGGAATATTTCGCTGAATAGTATAGTTACTTGAACATAACACCATCGCTTTATCAAATTTAGTAAACATTACATGTCTTGCCTTCTCTAAAGATGAAACAAGTGCCTGCTGGATGAATGAGACACCGATCAGGAGGCCACCACACCCCTAAAACAATTTGCCACAAGTGTCTCGAATACAACCACGATCCAAAAGGATTTGTTCAGCTTCTAACCAAGTCCTCTAGGACAAAGACAAAACCACCCACTGCAGGCACTGTGGTATCATGAAACAACCAGACCCCACAGAAAAATCCTCTTAAGCTGAAACAAGTCATTAGTAATTCGAATCCTGCTTCTGTGATGGCTACATGTCACAGGGTAATGCATTTGCATAATGCACACCTATGTTCTACATTGGACGGCCGTGAACAACTTGACCCCACCCACAAACATGTCATTCTACTGCTGACTGCTTCTCTAATCTCGGGGAGTTCAACGCGGGATTCACAAAACGCTTTCTGTTGAAAGATGGATCAGTATCCTGTTTATTTGGACCAGCTGCTCTACTGAATCACAACCGTTAAGTATGATAAATAATAGATGTTTATATTTAGTATAGAGCGTTTAAAATACAAAACTTGAAATAGGCGTATTGTTTCCGACACCGCTGTATGCCATAGACCAATCACAACAGTCTAGGCCATCTGACCAATCAGAGCAGGCTCACAGAAAGGAGGGGTTTAGAGAATCTTTGAACTGCTTTGAAGGAATTGCTTGCAAATCACTGGAAAATGAGGTGATATTAAATGCATATTTTGAGAAAACTAAAGCATTTTTTGACATTGCATGCATGTAATCCTATTGTAGGAGACTCCCAAAACAATATTAGGAACCGTAAAAATGGCATAATGGGGCACTTTAATGTTTCAGCACTTCTAAATGGCATAACTAAACAAAAAATTATTATGGAGCAGCAGAGAAACATTATAAGGATGGTGCAAGATCTCAAACCAAACAATGTTCATGACATCACATAATCTAACCATTTTCCAATTAAAGACTTAAGGTCATTAACTTCCCTGGAAAGTGATCTTCAATCCTGTCCGGAAACAAGATAAAAAGTGGTAGGTAACAGTTTCAGTTATGCATAGTTTCCTACTGTTATCACTCTGGTCCGGTTGTAATTACTGTTATAAGTGAATGATGTGTGTGAACAATCTTAGTGTTTTAGCTTAATAGTGGCAGCATGCTTAAAAAATATTTCAGGTACTTGAACTTGGATTGCTGGGTGGAGTGGATGTGAAGGACATGGTCTGGCGAATTATGAAGGAAGCGGTGAACTGGAGAGATGTAAATAGTTAAACCAAAGTTTGGAGCATAAAAACATTGTGATTGGTAAGTGCATTTTTATTGTAAGTTTTTCTGGAACCCCACCCCCCCTACCCCACGTCATGAATGAATTTTGAAAGTCATAGTTCTTAGACTGGTGGTGTCTTAAATGTATTTTTCAGGGCCTGAGCACCAGTGGTGTGACAACCCTCTTGGAATTGCTCTGGTTATTCTTCTTCTTCTTCTCCAAGGTTAATCGCATTTTCAAGGGCCTAAACATGCTCCAAAACTCACAAAACTTTGCACATGCATCAGTACTGGTGAAAATTTACATCTGATATAGGTTTCAGAAGTGGGTGTGGCAAAATGGCTCAATAGCGCCACCTTTAAAATTTCAACGGAGTGCACCTACACACATGTAACACAGCAGTACCTACAAAAAAGTTTCCTGGTACAAAATCCGAATCCCAACAGTAAGTCGGTTATTTTTAATTTTCTCTGCAAAGTTTGTGTCATTTTTGCCATTTTCAGGGGTTGTACTTAAACGAACTCCTCCAAATCAACAACAAAATTGGTCAGTGTAATCTAAAGGCCTTTGTGATGTTAAATTGCGAAGATCTTGAGTTTTCGTTAAAGGGCGTGTCCGTGGCGGCCTGACAAATTAGATGTTTTGCCATGAAAAAGGAAGTTGCTACAGATGGTAGACAAGCAAAATGGGTACTACCGCCGCGGCGTTAACTGCAAGTCAGTCGCGTGTTAAATTCATTCGCGAAACTACCGCCAGGTGGCGCAAAGGGACGGATTGCGAACTGAATGTAATTGTAAAATGAGATAAAAGGAGGAGGTAAAAAAACAATAACATTATGATATAACATTGTACCTTCTTTAAAAACCATTAAAAATGTACAGTGAGTTAATTTCAAAATGTAGGATAGTCTTAGGCTACAATCTACTCATCAAAAATTAAAAGAAAGACCTTTACACAAAGGATCTTATGCTTGCTATTGTTATTAAACAGTCATTAAATATAAGGCCTATATCTACGGATAAAAAGCTAAATGTTTTTATTTCGGTTCATTCTTGGTTTAAAAAAAATCCTTCAGGTTCCATTTGCAGATCGAAATGAGAACGGTCCAGCATTTAGCAATAATTATTATTAATTCTGTTATTATTCTTGATTTTTCCAACTGCTAACACTTTGCATTTTTGAATTATGCCTTTACTGTGTGACCAAAAATTTTTTATTTTCTGTTTCAGCTGTTTGATCATGCTGGTGCCTCGCGCACATTCATTGGAAACAGTAGTCGTTCACCGTGCCATTCGGCACGAGCAGCGGTCCACTTTGGCATATTTTTGTTAATTATGATTTTTTTTTTTCGTCGATACTGAAACACGCGTGAACTAAAAAGCCTATTTTTCCTAATGAATAATAGTTAAGCTTGAAATAGGCAACATCACGAATATGGAAACGTTTGGATTTCTCCTGATTGAGAGCCCAACCTTACTTTATGGTTCGTTTTAAATTATTATTCATTTATTTTTTTGTTTGTTTATAGTTAAGCCTATATTATTATATACTGCAATTTTATTTATCCATTAGAATTATATATTTGTAATTATTGTTCTGTTCTGATAAATTTGTTAAATTTAAAGGATTTGTTGTAAAGTGAAGAGAACTAAAAATATCCTGTTGGCACATTATAACATTATTAGGCCAGCCGTTATTATTTCTGAATGTAATAAAATGCAACTTATACATGACTTATATATATTTTTTTCCTCTTACAAACTTAATTTATTTTTTAGCCTGTTTAAAAAAATAAAATAAAAAATAAATAAAATAAAATAAAATAAAATAACATGCAGCAAACGAAAATAGGCGATTAATCGGTTAAAATTTGTTACTGTGGGGTAATTATAATTATTATATACTTAGGAAACAGAGTCTGGGCCTAATCTAGGCTATCCAGGGTTTTTTTTTTTTTTTTTTTTTCATTGCATCTGAAAATGACTTTCTGCAGCACATTCATTTCGCACGCTCAACCTGCATCGCACGTTGCTCAGCTGTGGACGATTTAAAAATGTTTGATATAAAGGTTGATGTCCCATTTTATACAGGAATTGTTCATTTAAAAAAAAAAATCGAATTATATTGTTAGTTCTAATTATATTGTTAACACAAGTTCATTTAGGCTATTTAACATGCACTGTGACATTTTACCCTTTTTAATTTATAATCTCCTTGAGATTTTAAAGTCAGTTTAATAGTATTGAAGTGCAAGTTTTTTTAAAAAGGTTTTACATGCTTAAATTATTTCTATGAATTAATAATATGTTATCATGTTTATTCTTTAAGAAAATAAGGGAAAAAATAAGGGACGATCCAAATATTATTCATATTTGTTTTGGTTCACCTATTTATGTAAGCTACAATTAGTCTAAAAAAAATAAAAACAAACAAAAAAAACAATGTAATTAAAAGTGCCATCGGCCTGAGTAAATTTTACCATTATAGATTTGTGGCTTTTTATAGGTTAGTGATTTAGGAGGTGAAAATACTGTGAAATTACAAATGTTATGGGATTTTAAAGCATAACAACTGAAGGTCTATGAAACTTTAGCCAATAAAGCATTTTTTTTTTTTTAGAACAATGGCACTTAAAGTTTTGAACTAAAATATTATTTCAACCATATAGCCTGTGAATAAACAAAAAGCATACTTTTTAATAAAAGAACACTGAGAGTTTGCTTCTGGTGTTTGGATTTGTACTTCAGTATAATGAGCTCCAAGTTTAAGAATAGCCAACACGTTTTTTTTATTTTTATTTCTCTCTCTCTCTCTCTCTCTCTCTCTCCATTTAACTCTCTATTTAACAGCATTAACTTACAATGAAATACATCTTCCTTCAGGTAGACAATGTTTTTCTGTCTTGCTAAATGTTGGGCTCATGATCAGTAAGTTGTATTCACTCAAATTAATTTAGTTAAATCAAAACTTGCGGACTTTGAAGCTGGGTCAGTGAGCGTGAGTCCCGCGCTCTGTGAAGCGGAGCAGCTGACGGAGGATTCCGCTTGGTCTTAAAGCCTTCCGCAAACGCTACGTTCACAAATAACAATGATTTTCGTAAAATAATGATTAATTATCAATTGATAATTTGTTATTATTATGGTCTTGTGAAAACAATAATATGGGCTGCGGGAAAATAATGGATAAAAAGAGTAGGGCTGCTGTGAGTGCAGGCATGTTTCAGCCCAGTAACATGACAACACACTGTTCCTCACAGCCAAAAAACAGACCGAGTTCAGTTCAGCTGGAGGGGGTTGGGGTGCTTCTGTATAGCTTGTGGGGGTCGAGATAAAGGTGTGAATCTCTTGGTCTTTCATATGGACAGTGTCTTATGAGGGTATCAAACTTGCAGAACAGGTTTAGATAGGACTCGTCATTTTGGTTTTAGGGCAACTTTGAAGAAAGGTTTTGATCCACTTCAAATGTTGACTACTGTATAGTGCAATATAGTTTATTAGTTATTATAACTTCAGAGGAAGTTGCCTTAACTCAAAAAATAAATAAATAAATAAATAAATTCGCAAACTGTTGCGTTAATTTTATTTTGTTTCGTCTAAACAATATTTTTTTTTAGACTATGAAATATAAATTCTCACAGAATGTAGCCTTTTCATAACCATATATTGAACCATCTCTTTGTGTTTTTGTGTTTTTTAAATCCCAAACAGAGTCCAGACATCAGTATGATCCGTCTATGATGTTTTATAGGCTTTTTTAGATTTGGGAATATATGCGTTACAGACATGACAAAAAAAAAACATTTTGGAGTTTTTGGAGACATTATTATTATTATTATTATTATTATTATTATTATTATTATTTTTAGCCTATTTACAATGCACAAACCAGAAGCAACAATATCTGCAGAGAAGGGTTGGCCATTCTCAAAAAAAAATATCAATTTTATTTCAATTTTCATTTTTGTGTTTCAGAGGAAAAATCAGTGTTAAGGTATCTCTCCAATACAGACCGTTCTGAAAGAAGAATTTGTGCAAACGCGTATAAAATGCTTTAAAAACTTTAACAGAGATGTCTAGAGGGTATTTAATAGGTCTGCCTCCCATGTAAGATTTTTCTAGTTACTAGTCGTTCATTTGTGATTATTCAACTATTCGCAGGTTTATATTACATTTACATCTATAATCCATAATGAGCCTTAATATATTCTGCGCTCAAAGCACAGGCAGAAGTAGCCTAATAATTGTAAAAAAGGAGACATTTTAATTATTTATTAATAAACAAATGTTTTCTTGTCGGCTGCAAGATGAAATTCACAGTGCTGACTCTCTCCACATGGACGCACATTTAAAGAGAAATACAACCTTCACAGATTACATAATGCTTTCGTTTTGAATTGATTCGGTTTAAAAGACATTTCAAGCTTTCTGTAGATATATTTATCATGTATGTGAGACACCACAATTTTAAGTTAATTCATTATCAGGAAAAAATTCAAGTGATCTAGAGGGCGCCTGCCTGTCATGCACATTAATAATTTTCGCACAAACACTTAAATATGAATAATTATTCACATTTTGCATATGCATTACAACGTAAATTATTTTTTACATGCAATTATTCAAAATAAAACCAAACAAGATTTGTAATGAAGATGAAACAAATGAGAATAAATGCTGCGCGTGCACTCAGCATCACTCGCGCCGCGCAAATCTTGCACGCAGACATTTTACACACCTGCATTTAAATGCGGCTGCAATTTTTTTTTTTTTTTTTACTTAAATTCTATGTAAGCAAGTAACGGCGGCTCCCTTTGAAATCACTGAAGTTGTCTATTAATGAAGCTCTTTTTTACATCATTTGAACTTTGGTGATTATAATGAGAGAACTTGAGTTTAATCGTGAGGACGTTTTATTAATCAGTCCATTCTTTAGAATTTCAATGATTTAGCTAAATCGTGCAGGTTTAATTTATTCGTTTCTTGATTTAATTAGGCCTAAATAATGGGAACGAAATTATACAGTGCCTCACGTTTTACTAAAATAAAGAAAATAATTTATAAAACACGCAACAATTTCTTAATCAGTCTACAGACAAATATATTTTCCCAAGAAGTTGTCTGTCAAAACAGAGGACAGGTAAAGAATAACAAAAATGCATGTTGTTTTATTAAAGGAATTTTAAAATATAAATTAAAATATAGGCCTAATATATGAGAATATTGACATTTTGCATATAAATCCATGTAGCCTAGCTCACTAAAATAGGCTTCCACTTTTAATGCTACTATGCAAAGTAAACCACAATTTATTTTGAATAATATAACACATAATTCATATTATATAAATAATACTGCACACCTATTAAATGTGTCAAATCTAAAATATGGTGTAATACTGTGTAGCTTAGAGAAAATATAAGCACAGGCTCAGTCTTGACATTTATCCTGCTTGAATTCGTTCTAAGAAATGCACATAACTTCATAATCACCAAACTTTCATCTGTGAATATTAAATATTTTAACTATAGTGTTTTTTCTTTCATTTTCCCGGACTGCAGCCGTCAAATGTAACACATCAGCGAGGCAAAACTGACGTCTATTTGCGAAAATGTGCTTTGATGTGCTTGTTTGAAAACTTGTGATTAAAGCGCCCCTCAGCGGTCAAAAGCTGCAAATGCATTTTGCAGACGCCGCGGCGGCGGTACGAGTGGCGGTAGAAGTAACGTTTTGGATGTCCACCTACTGTATAACTCAGACATACCGTACAATGTCCAATCTGCCCGAAACTTCGAATGTTTGATAACACTTCTGACCTGAACAGATCTACATGCCCATATTCAGTTATGGTCATAGCGCCACCTGCTGGCAACGGGAAGTGTCATGTTTTACGCTGTAACAAACTACTCCTAGAAATTTTATGACATCAAAAAAATAATAAAAAATTGATTAGTCTAATCTAAAGGCCTTTGCAATGTTAATTTGTGAAGATCATGAGTTTTTGTTAAAGGGGGTGTCTATGGCGTCCTAACAAAGTTCGAAGTCTTGCCATGGGAATAGAAGTTGCTGTAACTCAGGCATAAAATGTCCGATCTTCCCCAAATTTCACACGTTTGATAAGAGTCCTGGCATGATCACATTTGAAGGCCAATATTCCATTATAATTTTAGTGCCACCTGCTGGCAACAGGAAATGGCTTGTTTTAGACTAACTTAAACATGCAATGTCCAATCTGCACCAAACTTCACATATTTGGAAAGAGTCATGGCCTGAAGACATCTAAAGGCCAATATTCATTTATGATCATAGCACCACCTGTTGGCAATAGGACACGTCATGCTTTATACGAACTCAAACATACCATGTTCAATCTGCACCAAATTTTATATGTTTGATAAAAGTGCTGGACTGAAGAAATCTACATGCCAGTTATAGTCATAGCGCCATCAGCTGGCACCAGGAAGATTGGCACATATAAATGACTTTGTCATATTCCTCCTATATTTACCACATTAAATTCATATTTCTCACTGTTCGCTGTTTTACTAAACCCGCCCGCTGGCGGTGAGCCCGGGTGCGAGGGCCCTTTCATTGCTGCTTGCAGCTTTAATTAACTCTGTATTTGTATGCTCCTATTGTAGAGGCTGTAAGAAGAAATCCTGTATGTGCACACAACTGAGCTGTAGTAAAAGTTTCATCTAGCTGGTGACCATGAGGGTGGCAGAAAGAGAAGAACGACTTCACAAGATGTTAATGTAAACCAAACAAGTTATTGTTAAGAGAGTGAATCTTTTACTTTTTTAAGTATATTTTTTATAAAATATACTAAATATGAGTTGTATTTCATTTGTCTTTTGTTTGTTGGTTTCTGTATTTCATCACGTATGTGTTTGTAACTGTTGTGGGTAGTTTTGGTCTGCTTCAGGCACAGCTCTGGTATTCTTTAGGCAAGCAGCTTAAGGGCCATTCAAGGGAAGTGGTCCGTGGTGGTATGTGGACCACAACAATAGCCTAAATTCAACCAGATAAGGCCCACAACCAATTTGCTAACTGGGTATTTAAGCTAAACAAATAATTACAATTGTGACAAATTCAAATATGTTAAACAATTTTGGTAATCTGCTATTGAGGCACAAAAAAACTATTTACCACACATTTTCTTAAACAATAAATGTTTACTAAGACAATCGACACCACACTGTTGTACACTGTTGTGTAGTGGTGCCTGTTTTCTAGATCAAACCATGATCAAGCACAATGATTGACTAAAATGGTTGGAATCATCCCACCTTTTGCTTAAAATAACTAATTATCAACAGTGCTTTATTTATTGAAGCGTTGTTTAGAGAGAAAATAGTGCATCCATGACATCCACAAATTTAAACCACTTTGTGTAGAAGAACTATAATTTAATTTCCTTATGCTGTATTTGTACGTTTTCATTAATTACAATGAACACACACTTAAGTATTAGCGTGAACTTACATTGTTTTGCTGACGGCGTCCAGAGAGGAGTCTTCAACTAAAACAAATGCAACCAAACAAAGAAATGTGAATGGTGTCATCTGCTTTCCGAACAAAAAGATTAAATCTAGTGGAGAAAGAAAAAAAGGTCATTTAAAACAACATTTACAAAATTATACCCAAATGATCACGAGTGGATTTGGAAACACTTCATAATAACATTTTGTAGCTGTCTATCGACCCCCAGGACCACTAGGTAACTTTTTGGATGAATTAGATGTGCTGCTCTCAACCTTTCCTGAGGATGGTACTACCCTAGTTATGCTTGGAGATTTCAACATCCACCTATATAAACCTCTGTCTGCTGACTTCCACACTCTGCTTGCCTCTTTTGATCTCAACCGAGTGTCAACTACTGCTACTCACAAATCAGGCAACCAACTGGACCTTATTTACACATGACATTGCTCCACTGATCATGAACTGGTTACTCCACTGCACACCTCAGATCACTTCCTCCTCACTCTTAACCTCAACATGGTTCCTGACACATCACTTACCCCTCCACATGTCATATTTTGACGTAACCTACGCTCACTCTCACCCTCCCGGCTATCTGCAATGGTTTCATCTTCCCTTAAACTGTTAGCATCTTTTGATGCTAACTGTGCTACTGATACTTTCTGCTCCACTCTTACATCTTGTTTAGACACTCTTACATCTTGTTCCAGGCCAGCCCATACCACCCCTTCAGCCCCTTGGTTATCTGATGTTCTACGCGAACATCGTTCTAAGCTTAGAGCTGCTGAAAGGGTGTGGCGCAAATCCAGAAATACTACTGACCTTAATGTGTATCAGTAACTCCTCTCTTCCTTCTCTGCTATTGTCTCCACTGCTAAAAGGACATACTACCATGACAAAATTAACAATTTGTCTAACTCTCGCATGCTTTTTAAAACATTTTCCTCGCTCCTTTGTCCTCCTCCTCCCCCTCCTGCTTCATCTCTAATAGCTGATGACTTTGCCACGTTTTTCATTAATAAAATTAGAAACATCAGTGCACAATTTTCCACACCACAATCCATCAAGCACATCTCACCAGCAAACATACACTTATTCACATCCTTCTATTCACTCTCTGAGGCAGAAGTCTCCAAACTCATCCTTTCTTATCATCCTACTACTTGTCCACTTGATCCTATTCCATCTCATCTCCTTCAAGCCATTTCTCCTGCAGTTGTACCTGCACTCACTCACATCATTAACATATCCCTCCACACTGGTGTTTCCCCCTCATCATTTAGACAGGTTGAGGATGGGTTTCTTAAGTAGTGGAGTTATACGAGCCTATGTCTTTTAGAGAACTACAGACCAGTTTCCCTTCTTCCTTTCATTGCAAAAACACTTGAACGAGCTGTGTTCCATCCAAGTCTCTGCCTTTCTCACACAGAACAACCTCCTTGACAGCAACCAATCTGGCTTCAGAAGTGGACATTCAACCGAGACTGCCTTGCTCTCAGTTGTTGAAGCCCTAAGACTGGCAAGAGCAGATTCCAAATCTTCAATACTTATCTTGCTTGATCTGTCCACTGATTTTGACACGGTTAATCACCAGATCCTCCTGTCAACCCTACTGGCAAAGGGCATCTCAGGAACCGTACTCCAGTGGTTTGAGTCTTACCTATCAGATACTGCTTGTAGTTACAGGAAACCCATCGTTTCATCACAATTTCACCATCAAGTTAGGCACATCAACCATAACTCCTTCAAAAACAGCCATAAATCTTGGAGTTATGATTGATGATCAGCTAACCTTCTCAGACCACATTGCTAAAACTGTCCGGTCCTGCAGATTTGCTTTATTCAACATTAAGAAGATTAGGCCCTTTCTTTTGGAACATGCTGCAAAACTCCTTGTTCAAGCTCTTGTTCTGTCCAGGCTGGACTTTTGCAGTGCTCTCTTGGGAGGTCTTACAGCCAGTTCTATCAAACCTTTACAATTAATCCAGAACGCGGCAGCAATTTGCACTGGCTACCAATAGCTGCTCGCATAAAATTCAAGGCATTGATGTTTGCATACAAAACCACCACTGGCTTTGCACCCCTTTACCTAAATTGAATTTTATTTACTTCAGACTTATGTGCCCTCTAGAAGCATGCGTTCTGCAAGTGAACGTCGCTTGATTGTGCCATCCCAAAGAAGCACAAAGTCACTTTTACGGACTTTTAAATTAAATGTTCCCTCCTGGTGGAATGACCTGCCCAACTCAATCCGAGCAGCTGAGTCCTTAGCCATCTTCAAGAATCAGCTTAAAACACATCTCTCGCATCTTTATTTGACCCTCTAACTTTAGCACTCACTATTCTAATTCAATTCATAAAAAAAAAAATCGAACTACCTTTCTAATATTTTTGTATTCTATTTTCTTTTCATTTATTATACAATTATAAAAAAAAGACCTCTAACACTAGCTTGCTCTATTCTATCTGTTTTCTTTTTATTTATTATATTATTTAAAAGCCTTTGCTATGTGTACTGTGTTTAATCTAACTGAGACTTGTTATCTAGACATTTGCATCTATTGAGATAAGATGATTACTATTAGGGAACATGATTTAATCTGTTTATATTAGATTTTTTTGATAAATTAACAAGTATATATTTTAGCAAGCATTTAGCCAAACTTAAACCATGCTTTACACAAATGATGTCACAGCAGCTAAAAGTCCAATTAAAATAAAAGTACTAAAACGATTAGTAAACATTTATAAACATTTACAAATGATGAATAGATTTCATTTTAGAATGGGTCATGCAAAAAACATGAACAAATGATTCATAAATGATTTGGACAGATGTGTAAATAAGGTGGATTCCGGTCATTTTGGACACTTTTTGCCATTGCGATGTCTGCTCATAAAGGTACTAATGATTAGTAAATGTTAATAAACAATTACAATTGATAAATAGTTTCCACTTTAGATTGGGTACTGAAAAAACATAAAAAAACATTACTAAATGATTTGTCAAGATGTGTATATAGAAGTCTACACAACAAATGGAGACAAGATTTGTGACCTTAACAGAGTGTGATTATGAGTTAATGAATATGTTAACATGAATAGTTTGTGAAGTGATTAAAATGACTAATTAAGCAAAATTTTTCACAATATTTTAATTGTAAAAAAAGAGCTTTATAATATATGAACTAAAGTTTAATGACATTTGTTAGCATTCAGAAGTATATTAACAAATAAACTTTTAATCGTTGTGTAATCATAATTTTGGAATATATTTTAAAAAAGTGCATGATCATATAAATTGAAAGTATAATGACATTTGTAAACATGAACTAATGATCCATTAAAGGGGTCATATGATGCTGCTAAAAAGAACATTATTTTGTGTATTTGGTGTAATGAAATGTGGTTTAAGGTAAAAAAAAAAACAAAACATTATTTTCCACAATACTGTACATTATTGTTTCTCCTCTATGCCCCGCCTTCTGAAACATGTCGATATTTACAAAGCTCATCGGTCTGAAAAGCGAGGTGTGCTGTGATTGGCCAGCTATCCTGTGCATTGTGATTGGCCGAATACCTGAAGCATGTGATGGAAATGTTACGCCCCATAACATATTGTATAGCGCTGTCCGGCCGGAGCGAGGAGACATAAACATTAAATCCCATTATAAACGTGATATAAACATGATTTCTAGTCGTGTCCTCTTTTGGAAGGCCAAACAAAGTAGTTTCGCTTTCACAACGAAACACACAGCATCTATACGACATGGCGGCGGCGGCAACAACAATACTACAATGAGAACAAAAGGTAAGTCTTCTTTCTTTGCGTGAACATCTGGGCAGCATTATGTAAATCTTCCCAAATAGTCATGTAGATGTGTGGGGGCGTGTTAGAACGAGCCGTTTCAGAGGGGCGTGGTTGACTCTTCACTTTTAGAAAATAATATCTCTTTGGATTTGAGACTTTAGTCTTTGCAACTTTACAGATCTTCTTTATGCACCAAGAGCTTGTAACACTCCAAAGAGAGAGAAAAAATTGGAATCGCATTATATCACCCCTTTAAGCATTATATAATGTTTGTTAATGTTTTATTCATGAAGCTTTTAATCATTGCAAGTCATCTGTCAAGATCATTTGAAGATTTTTAAAAAGATCATATGATTTGAAAGTTTGATGACATTTGTAAGCATTTCAATTTACATTCATAAACATTAACAAGCAAATTATCTCATATTTCTAACTATGTAGCTATATATTAATTAATGATCTAGTAATCATCATACAATGTATGTTAATGATTTATTATTGAAAGTTGTTTATAAAGTGTTACCCTTGAGTTACATAGGGGTTTTGTGCACACAAAATTCCTTTATATTTTGTGTCTGTAGCCTTTTCAAGAGTGTGGAACAACCTCAAACTTTACTGAATGTGTAGCTCTGAGTGCAATGGTAAGTTATGTTTTAGTTGTAATAATTGTAAGTGTTAAACATGAAGACCTACTTTTCGTGTTGACAGTTCATTGTATGGATATGGAGATTGATAATTATCCTAAAACAAATATCAATTTAGTAAAAATAACTCTCAAGTAGAAATTTTCTTAATTATCATATATTTATATAAACACTAAATGCTGACGGCTCTCTGAGAGGAGTATATATATACCTAAAAACATATACAGTCCAACTAGCAAAATGTGAACAGTGACATTACTTACGAAAAAAGTTAACAGACTAACACCTCAGATCATCTGGTCTGTAACCCCTCCCGTCTCTGTGTCTCTGGAGTCTGACTGCTTCAGACCCTCAGTTTTACAATGAATTAGCCAAGGGTCTGTGAGTTTCTTTTATGATTCAACTTAAACTAACTGCATTTTTTGTAAATCACTCATGCATGTTTGGACATTGCTGCATAAAGATCTACATCTTAGCACTCTGAAAAATGAGGCTTTTTTTTTTCATATTTAAATAAAACTATATTGTAAATATTTTGCGTTGATTTAGAGCCATGTTTATTTTTATATTGAGTTTTACATTTAGTCACATTTTATTTATTACCATCTTTAAAACAGAGATAAGTTCCTTTTATATAACCGCTTGATTGGTGTCTGGGTGTGGTTGTGTGTGGTTTAGTTATATTTTAAAAACATAACTATTTGTTAGAACAAAATGCTGCTTGAATCTTTGTAGAAATTTTTAAAGAATCTAAAGCGTTTGAAGCAAAATTAAATATAATATAAATTATAATTTAGGTTGAAATTTAAGCAAGAATCACAGGACTTCAGATGCAGAAGGGACAATGTTTATTTAAACTTTAAAGTGATATTATGATTTGAAATTATTATTAATGGACAAAACATTCACAAAAGTTTTCCACACTCTCTGTGCAGGTTTCTCTTTGTGAGGTTTGGTTAGCAGCGACTGAAACGCAGCTTTACACACAACTTCTAGTCTGCATGGAGAGGATCTTGAGACTCCAGTAGCTTCAAACATCTGTCTGCTGCTCAGCAGTGGCTTTTTTACAGCTGGCATTACAATACAGTTCATTTTTTTGACAGAAACTTTGCTTAATAAATCTTTATCTTACCAAGATCTTCTGTGCTCTAAGTGACTCACAAATCTTTTGACATTTCAATAATTTCTATTCGCTTTTCGTTAAATATTGTTTGTTTTGATGCCTTTTGCAAGAGATTGCATTTTTTCATACTTTTCATCTTCAGAAAGATCTTTCTTCCTCACCATATTTCATGAGAACTGTGACTTGCTTAATAATTTGGAACAACCTCTTTAAGTAGGGTTTCCATTTACCTAAGAAGAACTGGCAAACTATTGAACAAACCTGTCTGAGATTGATACCAGTTATCTAAAAAGATGTGACAAACCACACAAACAAAAACTTACTCTTTATTATACCAAAATCCTATTGATATATCACTTGCATAATAATTTGGAACGCGGTGTATGTACTCACACAAACACACACACACACACACACACACACACACACACACACACACACACACACACACACACACACACACACATACACGTATAAGGTATAAATGTATAAAAAAGAACATGGATTTCCTCGTCCAACATATTGAGATCTGATCTTACGGCATGTTAAAACTGTTCATGTCTTTACTTATTTTGATATTGTTTATACATCATTAGATTCGGCTGATACCTTCTTCCCTCACATGACCGTAGAGTGACCATGAGATGGAATGAGGCTGATGTTGCAGATGTCGCCGGAAATGAATTGACAAAAATGAGCCTGAAAAGTTCACATTTGACATGTCAAGGTTCAAAATCAATCAATCTTCATATTACACCCCCGGAGGTCACGGGAAAAAAATAATAATAATTCAGTGGACTGGAGTCAATTATTCCACTTTTTCCATGGTTACCACACCTCAAGACATTGTTTGGATATTTTATGTCAAGACTTGGTATGCAAACTAAAGCAGTTATTAGAGAGAGAGATTACGCATGAGTGAATTCTCTGTCTCTGTTGTTGCTGAACAGTGTTCAGCAACAACTTTACTAAAGAGTGAAACTGTAAGTTTAACTGCTTGCCACCTTATTACTTGAAAATGTCATGTAACTTTTTTCGGTTTCTAAACTAGTTTACTGATAAAGTCACGGGCCAGCAATGACAACACATTTCTGTGCATCAGTTTGATTCTGTGTGTGTCTACAGTATGTGTGTGCGTGCAGGGGCGGGGGAGGCAGTAATTTCATGAATACATGAAAAAGGTTTCCTCTGTACCCCAGATTTATATGGCACATAAGGGACACATGACTATGCTGCTCAGGCTATACAGTATGTTCTCAGCACTCAAAAATTCAATTATCATATAGTCCTGGCTAACTGGCTAACATATACTTCTCTAATAATGTTCCAATTGATTTCATCACAGTCCTTCACAAAGTCTACCTTCTCAAAATCAAGTGAATAAATAAAAGGCGTCTCATTCAGTGTTCAGTGTTGTTCAGTGGAACTTCTATTAAATTGCACTTTTTATCCTAGTTTAGGTTAGGGAAAACAAGTCCTGGCCTTTATATATATATATATATATATATATATATATATATATATATGTATATATATATATATATATGTATATATATATATGTATATAAAGTACAGGTCAAAAGCTAGGAAACATTACTATTTTTAATGTTTTTGAAAGAAGTCTCTTCTGCTCATCAAGCCTGCATTTATTTGATCAAAAATACAGAAACAACAGTAATATTGTGAAATATTATCACAACTTAAAATAATAGTTTTCTATTTGAATATACTTTAAAAAAAATAATTTATTCCTGTGATGCAAAGCTGAATTTTCAGCATCATTACTCCAGCCTTCAGTGTCACATGTAACATCCAGTCTATCACATGATCATTTAGAAATCATTCTAATATTCTGATTTATTATGAGTGTTGGAAACAGTTCTGCTGTCTAATATATTTGATGAATAAAAGGTTAAAAAGAACTGCATTTATTCAAAATAAAAAAAAAATTCTAATAATATATATTCTAATAATATATTTTCTTTACTATCACTTTTTATCAATTTAACACATCCTTGCTGAATAAAAGTATTGATTTTATTTAAAAAAAAGAAAGAAAAAAAAATTTACTGACCCCAAATTACTGACCAGTAGTGTATACTGTTATTACAAAATATTTATATTTTAAAAACATAGCTTCTTCTTTTTTTTTTTACTTTTTATTCATCAAAGTATCCTAAAAAAGTATCACATGTTCTGAAAAAAATATTAAGCAGCAGAACTGTTTCCAACTTTGATAATGAATCATCATATTAGAATGATTTCTAAAGGATCATGTGATAATGATCCTAAAAATTCAGCTTTGCATCACAGAAATAAATGATAAAGTATAATAAATTTAAAAACAATTATTTGAAATTGTAATAATATATCACAATATTAAATTTTTTTTTCTGTATTTTTGATCAAATAAATGGAGGCTTGATGAGCAGAAGAAACTTCTTTCAAAAACATTAAAAATAGTAATGTTTCCAAACTTTTGACCTGTACTGTATTTATTTTTTTTTTTTTTTTTTTTATTTTTTTTTTTTATTTTTTTACTTAAGTTTAATGTCATAAAATATGTTGGTATCATAAAACGATATAGTTTTGAACAGAAAAGGTTTTCCTTACCAGCCAAAGCAAAACGTAATAAATGAAGCTCCAATAATGGTAGCAACAGCATGTCGAACCTCAGGGGTGTTACGCTGGGGATTGAGACAGAGGCGAAACCAGAATGCAACTGCTAGTCCAAAAACCTGACAGGCAATGAAATTCACCTAAAGTGAGAAACAGAGGTCAAAATGATTAGTATGTAATATAACACAATGGGCCTTGTGTAGGAAATGAGTGTATGACAGAAAATTGGGCATACAGTTGTTTCTACGCAAAACTTGAAAGTAGTTTATAACTGGTGGCACCTGTCAACTTTTTTTTGATGATGACCTTTGACCTCTTACCCTGAGGTGATCGACCGCTTGACCTGGACCACCCACATTGTGTTGACCCATGACCTTTTAATGATTTCCAGCTGTCAATATGACATATGGTTTTAGCATATTTGAAATTCCGGCATTAATCTGTGGCCTTTTAATGATCTCTAGCTGTCAATATGACATATGGTTTTAGCATATTTGGAATTCTGCTATTGACCCATGACTTCCAGGTTGTAATATGAAGACTGATCAGTTTTGAACAGCTATAGGTCACAAATGAACTTTTAAGGTTCATTTTTGACCTTTTTAGGTACGTTTTGAGCTCTCACATCCGGGGCATCTGGTGACCACATGCAGACATCCGTCCACATTTCTTGTCCACACGGTGTGCTATGATCTCTGTCTATGGGATGTGAGAAGGATATTGGTTGGTTTTAAGGACAATATCAAAAAAGTAAAATAATTAACAAATTTAACATCATAAGGGCATATCAGAACATGTGCACCCACACACACACTTACATACACACTTGTCATACACACTTATTTGTAAGGAATTTTCATACATGTTCTTAAATGGTACAATCTATATATTATCTCCCCTAACCTAAACAAGTCCCATTTTATACAGGAATTGTTAATAAAAAAATAAATTAAAAAATCTAATTATATTGTTCGTTTCATGGTAACATGCAATCAAGGTCTTTGGAAACTACACAAGATACAAGTTCATTTAGGCTATTTAACATGCACTGTGACATTTTCAGCTGTTTCAACTTATAAACTCCTTGAGATTTTAAAGTCAGTTTAATAGTAAAAATTCATTGAAATTCAAGTTGAATCTAGTATAAAAAAAAGCTTTAAATTGCTTAAATTATTTCTTTGAATTAAAGTAACTTAAAAATGTTATGACTTTTTCATCATATAATTTTTTACTGTGTGATAACGACCTGTATTTGTTTTCTATTTCCGAAACCAAGCACCCACTTTTTTCTTTTTTAAATCTATTATTCGCTCGCATATCTCCTACAACTGAGGTTTTTGTTTTTATTTTTTTGAGCAAGGTGTCACTGTCAGGGGAGTCAAACGATAATTACATCATTATTAGGGTTTCCAATTAACTTCAGAAATGGAAAATAAGGGCTAATTGTGATTCTTTAGATTTTATTCTTTAAGAAAATAGTGTTTATTCTTGTAGAAAATGTTTATTTTTAAGAAAATAAAGGACAGTATAAGGGAGGATCCAAATATTTGTAATGTACAATAATGTAGGCCCATATCTGCCTGCAGTTAAAAAGTTTTCAGAAATAATCACATTTGTTTTGCTTAACTTATTTATGTGTAATTATTCTAAAAAACAATTTTAATGTCATACAAAAAATGCCATCAGTCTGAGTAAATTTTACCATTATAGAATTGTGACTTTACAAGGGTAGTAATTTAGGAGGTGAAAATATTATGAAATTACGAATGGCATGGAATTTTAAAGCATAACAACTGAAGGTCTATGAAACGTCAGTCAATAAAGCATTTTTTTAAACAATGAACACTTAAAGTTTTTAACTAAAATATTATTTCAACCATATAGCCTGCGAATAAATAAAAATGCATACTTTTAAAAAGAAAATAACACTTAGAGAGTGTAGGTTGCTTCTGGTGTTTGGATTTTTACTTCAATGTAATGAAGTCCAAGTTTAAGAATAGCCTACACTAGTTTTTTTTTTTTTTATATTTCTATATATTTATATCTATTTTTTTTTTTTATCTTAATGTGAAATATGTCTTCCTTCAGGTAGACTGAATGTTTTCTTGCCTTGCTAAATGTTGGGCTCATGATCAATAAGTTGTATTCGCCTCAAACTGATTTTGTAAAATCAAAACTTGTGGACGGTGAACATGGGTGTAGTTAGCACGAGTCACGCTCGCTGTGAAGCGGGAGCAGCTGGCAGAGTATTCCGCTTGGTCTTAAAGCCTTTGTTATTATTATGGTCTGGTGAAAATAATAATATGGGCTGCGCGAAAATAATAAATAAAAAGAGTAGGGCTGCTGTGAGTGCAGGCCGCATATTTCAACCCAGTAGCATGACAACACACCAGCCCTCACGGCCAAAACAACAGATCAAATTCAGTCCAGCTGGAGGTGGTTGGGGTCTGGGGGTAGTTCTGTATAGCTTGTGGGGGTTGAAATGAAGGTATGAATCTCTTGCTCTTTCATATGGACAGTTTCTGATGAGGGTTTCAAACTTGCAGAGCAGGTTTAGTCAAAGTAGGACAAATGCCTCACTTTTGTCATTTTTGCAACTGCATACAGAATATTAGACACATTACAATATAATATGTTTTTTTTTTTTGAGGCATCTTTGAGAGAGAGACAAAGAAAGTGCTGAAAGAGACGTGCATCTGCCAAAGAGACAAAAACATATGTTCTTAATGTATTTGTTGCTTTGTAGCTACTATTTTCAGTTTTAATTGTTCACGGCAACACTGCAGTCGTTTTGGCAATACAAATGTAAAAATATATTGCAGTAATAAGAAACTGCTCTGAGACATCATGTAGGCCTAATTATTTTTAGCTTCATTACTAGGCAATTCATTACTGATGTGACATTTGCAGACAAAACCTGGGGCCGGATTCATGAAAATCTTCTCAGAATTTATGCAAACGCATATAAAATGCTTTAAAAACTTTAACAGAGATGTCTAGAGGGTATTTAATAGGTCTGCCCCCCACGTAAGATTTTTCTAGTTACTAGTAGCCTAGTCGTTAATTTAAGTCATCATTCAACTAATCGCATGTTTATATTAAATTAACATCTATAATCCATAATGAGCCTTAATATATTCTACGCTCAAGCACATGCATTAGGTTTGCCAAAAAGCACAGGCAGAAGTAGCCTAATAATTGTGAAAAAGGAGACATTTTAATTATTTATTAATAAACAAATGTTTTCTTGTCGGCTGCAAGATGAAATTCACAGTGCTGACTATCATCTCCATAGTATACTGTACGTACCTTTAAAGAAAAATGCAACCTTCACAGATTACATAATGCTTACATTTCAAGCTTTCTGTAGATATATTTCTCATATATCCCTAATTTTAAGTTATTTCCTTTTCAGGAAAAAAAAAATCAAGTGATCTAGAGGGGTACCTCTCTGTCATGCATGTGCATTAATAATTTTTGCACAAACTCTTGAATATGAATAATAATATAGAACATTTATTTTTGGTTACAGTACGGGATCCGCATTAAAAAATAATCTTCACAAGTCTACAACCGAGACTAAAGGCCGATGCCACTCCAATTCGTTGATCATTTGTTGTTCTTGATCAAGATTAAACGGATGCATGACTCTCATAAACTTGTTTTAATAAATCTCTTTTGCATTAAATAATAAAGATGTAAAGATGGTTAAGTTAAATATTATTGTACAAATAATTATAAAATGCTATAGACTGCGAATAAGATGGCAGTTTCACATTTTGCATATGCATTACAAAGTAAATCATTTTTTACATGAAATTATCCAAAATAATGCCAAACAAGATTTGTAATGAAGATAAAAAATGTAGACAAATAAGAATAAATGCTGCACGTCGCACTCAGCAAATCTTGCACGCTGATATTTTAAGGAATAGGATGCACTCCTGCATTTAAATGCGGCTGCATTTTTATTATTATTATTTTTTTTTTTACTTTACTTAAATTGTATGAAAGCAAGTAAAGAAGGCTCCCTTTAAAATCAATGAAGTTGTCAATTAATGAAGCTCTTTTTTTTTTAACATTGTGTGCACTTTGTTGATTTTAATGAGAGAACTTGAGTTTAAGCACGAGGACATTTTATTAATCCGTCCATTCTTTTCAGTTTCAATGATTTAGCTAAATCGTGCAGGTTTAATTTATTCGTTTCTTGTTTTAGTTAGGCCTAAATAATGGGAGCAAAATTATACAGTGCCTCACGTTTTACTAAAATAAAGGAAATAATTTATAAATCACGCAACGATTTCTTAATCAGTGTAGATATCCTTTTCCCAAGTAGTTATCTGTCAAAATAAAGGACAGGTAACGAAAAACAAAGTATGTGTGTGACAAAAATGCATGCTGTTTTATTAAAGGAATTTTAAAATATAAATTAAAAATGTACTTGTGACAAATATAGGCCTAATATGTGAGAATATTAACATTTTGCATATAAATCCATGTAGCCTATCTCACTAAAATAGGCTACCGCTTTTAATGCTCCGATGCAAAGTAAACCACCATTTCTTTAGGATAATATAACACATAATTCATATTATATAAAATATACTGCACACCTGTTAAATGTGTGTAACACTGTGTAGCTTAGAGAAAATAGAAAATAAGCACAGGCTCATAGGCTTGACATTTATCCTGCTTGAATTCGTACTAAGAAACGAACATAACTTCAAAAGTACTAAACTTTCATCTGTGAATTTTAAATATTTTAACTACAGTGTTTTTCTTTCATTTTCCCTGACTGCAGCTGTCAGATGTAACACATCAGCGAGGCAAAACTGACGGCTATTTGTGAAAATGTGCTTTGATGCGTTTGTTTAATAACTTGTGGTTAAAGTGGCACTCAGCGGTCAAAAGCTGCAAATGCACTTTGCAGACGCAGCGGCGGCGGCACTCAGGGTGGTAAAAAGCTCATTCTGGTTGGCCACCTACTGTACACACATACACAAACACAATTGAATGTATAAAAAGTGTCTATACTTACTTAAAGTTGTATATAAATACAGATACGATAAATATAAAACATCTTAATTTTTTTTCCAGAGAAAAATATTTCCTCGTGCAAGGATGTCCATTCTGTGAATGAAAGGTTTACAGATATGTTCTTAGTTTAAATTGAAACATACAACTGCAGAGTGCGCGCTCTTCACACAGCATGAATCCCCGCCAAAACAGTGTCACTCGACATGACGGGGGTGGGTGGGTGCTTAGAAGCGTAAGATATAGGTAATAGTTTCACATTGAAAGCAACCATCTTATCTTATCACCTCTTATCTCGACCAATCACGTGAGCGAATTCAAGCAGAATAGGTCTACCTCATGTGTGGGGTGCCAGAGGATGTCAGGGGAGGCGCATAGAGTAATATAATTAATTAATAAATTAATTTAAAATAATTGATTATTGATTACTAATTTGAATCGGTTTAAACCGGTAAATTCCTGGAAAGTCCAAGGATCCAGTTGTCATGAGTCCGGGCCCTGCATTTCTCCCTCTCACCACCAGAAATCGCCATCTCCCATCCTCCTGGACTCCCTTCCCCTAACTCCATACACCTGTTCACTCATTACACCCTCAGCTGTTCCCCATTGTCACAGACAATGTATATTCTGTATATGTATGTATATATTCTCCTCTCACTCACCACTCTGCCTGGTTGAATTGTATTGTAGTTGTAAATTCTTGTTGCACGCACTTTTTGTTGCCATATTTGCATCCTGGTCCTGTTCTTGTTTGAGCTGTTTTTCAGATCTTGTTTGATCTGTTTCTGTTTTGCTTTGTCTGTTTTTGTTCATTAAATCTTTAACCTGCACTTGGATTCAGACCCTGTTTTTTCCACGGTGCTCTCTTACGCCCCATGACTAGTGGTCGACCGATATATGCCTCGGCTGATATTTGGCATTTTTTAAAAATCGGCATCAGCCGATAAGTTTTTGTGCTTGGCCGATGTGTAAAAAAAAAAAATCAACTTATATATATATATATATATATATATATATATATATATATATATATATATATATTTATATATATATATATATATATCGGCCATCAGCCACCCTGCTCTCTAAGAAATCGGCATCAGCTGAATTCAGACCACCAGTAGGGTGAATAAACAGAAATCTTCTTGAAAAAAATCACAACGGAAACAGCCAAAACATAATGCCAATAAATCAGCAATGGAAAAATCTTCTTGTCTTCAAGCTTAGACAGAGTTCAACGAGGAAGCTCGGGCACAGACGGTGGCTAGCCTCTGGTCACACAGGAGCGTACACAGATGAAGCACAGCGGAGTACTGCAGTAGCTCTATCAAGCGCAGCACTGATACAGAGCAGACATAGGTTAGAGCAAAAGCAAAATAATTCTAGCAGCTAGATGAAACCACGACAAGACAGGACTAAATAGAGAGGAAATGCAACATGAGACTTCTCTATCAGTGGTTAACGAACAATCTGACAAAGAGACCGGAGGAAGAGAGAGGAGGAGTAGCCAACGTAATCAGAGGGAAAAGGGGACAGGTGTGATGTACTTAGAGTAAAGCAGGAGAAGATAGGGAACAGCTGGGAAGAGGAGAGTAAGTGATTGAGTGTGCTAAAGACAGGTGAGTGTCAGTGCTTGTGCAATAAGGCCAGTGCCCAGAAGAGGGTGGAAAAGGAAAGAAAGAGCCAGGCTCATGACAGAAAACATGGCTGATTTCATCAGATATTGCAGAGAGAATTGTGACTTACATCTAGATGTCATAAAATTATTCTGTTCAGCGTGTATTTGGAGTGTTTTAAGAGTGTTTTATAATAGACACTGGCTGAAGGTGGTCAGAGGTTTAGCGATTCTGAATGACTTCATGCAGTAGGTTTAGTGGTTTTTGGTGTCTCCCTGTGGTCCTGTGTGGTATCGCAGATTGAATTGTGCTCATTTGTATTGAAAACTTTTATTTAATTATTGATTGATTGTGGCACTATACATATATTGTGAATTATTAAAAAGTACTTATTTATTTTAAATAAATAATTAAATAAATAAAAATGAGGGGGGGGGGGGGGGGGTTGTGGGGGGGTTGACGCTTCCTCAGAGAGTTCAAATATGCATAAAAGCACCATAAAAACATCCATAGTCTAAATTTTGTATGTCTCTCTTATCGCTTAAGACGTTTGTTCTATTCGAACGTAAGTGCCCTGCGAAGTGGACATCACAGGATTTTCCGCCATGATTACAGTTCGAAGCGTGTTCCATTCAGAGTGCACAGAAGTGTGCGAGATGTGAATTTAAATTGTATTTATTTACCGAGGTATATGATGTCACACTTTTCTGTGTGTTAAGACATTGCGCACCGCAAATCCATGAATGAATGTACTGAAGTGAAGTAAACTTCAACAGATTTTCCCTGCTCAGGGAGTAGGGAGCAATGAACACTGTGTAGGGACCATGTCAATGGGAACACAGTTCATGCACGGAGCTCACTTCTAACGAGCTGATTATCTGAATCAGGTGTGACAACAAATGTGCAGAGCAGGGGGTCGCAAGGACTGGAATTGAGAACCGCTGTCATAGAGGATGGCTAGCACAGAGGTCATTGTTCGAAACACTGCTTAATCAATGAATCTCTTGCGAGATTATCGGTCAATTATAAACACCAATTACAAAATAAGTAATGGAATAAACTATTTTATTTAAACAGGTCAAACCATAAGGGGTAATGTGAACCCTGACATGGCCAGGCACATCAATTTGTCATGCATTATGGGAGGCTTTCCATAAACATAATGATTTTTATAATGAATATTCTATCCCTTGCTCCTAAACACAACCTCGTAGAAATCTTCCTTATATTTCTTACATCTTATAATAAATAAATAAAACAAGCAGGAACAAAACATAATTTTGTATGATTTATAAGACCCACAATGTCAAACTCTTCGTGTTTTATTCTCTTTGAGGGGAAATTTGGTCCCCATGGTTTAGGTTAAACAAGTACACACAAACACCCGAACAAACAATTCAAGTTGTTGAGTAAAGGAAATGTTTCTCAGTATTATAAAAATGGTTTTAACTAAAATATATGATTATATATATAACGACAAAGCAAAATCTTTCTTTTACTTTTAGCTGAATTTTTAAAAACACCTTATGTTTGCTTTATGTTTTTGAGAGCAGAAGTAGAATGATGAACCCCAAAGATGTTCATACCTCGAATTAAAATTTTAATTTTTAAAATTAAAGTTTTAAAAAAAATGCATTTAGTGTAAGTTGAATCATAAAAAATAAAAAAAAAACTCACAGAGCCTTGCCTTGTCCATTGTGAAACTGTGGGTCTAACTGCTTCTTTCTCTCACTGATACGGGAGGGGTGAGAGAGGAGTCACAGACCAGATGATCTGAGATGTTAGTTTGTTCACTTTTTTCTAAGTGAATGTTTTAAATGTGCTACATGTATTTCAAAATATAACATTATTTTAAAGTAAAAATCTAATATTAGTATATTCTGACTTAAACCTAAGGTATAATTTATGTTAGATTTATTCCACTTCAAACACTTTAAATTACTTAAAAGTTTAGATTATTTAAAAGTTTCAGACTCAAGTTACAAAGATTCAAGATTTAAATATTCAAGCAATGTTTTGTCTTGACAATAGGTATGTTTTAAAATATAACTAGACTAGATTTTTTTTAACTAGATATACAACATTCAATTGACTATTTCAATTCCAAATTTCAAGCTGCCTAATATACAAAAGTAGCTATATGAATGATGTTCTACTATTATGACCAAAAACAACTATTTAAGTTCTTATGTTATTATAGGAAACTAATCCAAGTGAACGTGCGGACGTGCTTGTCCAAAGCTAATTTATCATGTCAGAATTAAAACCCTATTTTAGAAAAATGACACTCAGTCAGCGCTTTGAGATGAAACATTTAAAGGCGCTAGAAAATAAACATTATTATCATATTATTATAATAAAATTATTAAATTGGCTAGCTTTAGATTTCTTATTAAAATCACTGAAATATATACATTTCAATTACATTAAAATCTGTACCATTCAGCGAGACCACAGCCTCACTGTGTTGTTATATGTGAATGATTGTTTAGGCCGAAAATGAGTGAAGTATTCATTATGTGGCGACTATGGAAACATTTGGATTTGTGCAGAATGAGAGAGGGATTCAGTTTCACTTTCAATTAATTCTTTTTGGCTTGACATTTATATAGCCTGAATACTGTTCATTTTAAACAATTTGAGTAGTGAGGGAAAATATGGCCTTTAGCTGTTTATAGTGATAAAAATGATTTCTAAATGCAAAATGGGACGAATGTGTGACTTACCTTTCTTTTTCCTCCCAAATTGCAATTTTATAATGTTTTTCTTTTCTTTCTTTTTTTTTTTTCATTGCAACAAACATTTTAATGTAACTTGAAAAAAAATTGTTTAACATTCGCCAAAATGTTGACATTTTAAAATGTTAAAACATGATGCTTTATTGCTAAGACTAGTCGGAAAATACTGTAGCCTAACAGAAGCAGTTAAACACCCAGACAAGATCTACGATGGCGTTTTAGTGCCATGTAAAATAAAGAAAAAAATAATGTTAAAAAATTTAATAAATAAAAAAGATTACGAGATTGAAGTCATAATATTTTGAAAAAAAAAAAAAAAAAAGAAGAAAATAAAGTCATAGCCATATTGTTGAGAATAAAGTCGTAGCAATGAGATTTAAGACAACATTTTGAGAATATGCGTATAGCATTATGTACACTGGCATTTTAGTCCCATGTTAGAAAAAAAAACAAGAATAAAGTTGTAGCAATATGAGAATAAAGTCAAAATATTTTGAGAATTAAGTCAAAATTACAAGAATAAGTCATACCAATTAGAAATTAAAGTTAGAATATTTTGAAAGTACTGTGCATTAAAATGGCCAGGATTGGGAGCACCGGGAAAAATTCTGGTGTCCTGGCAACTGATTTGAATATATGTTGGATTATTAGCAGAAATCATAGCATGTGTCATATTCTTGCAGTAGGGACAGTAGGGACATCTAAATAAATTAGAATGTCATGGAAAAGTTAATTTATTTCAGTAATTCAGCTCAAATTGTGAAACTTGTGTATTAAATAAATTCAATGCACACAGACTGAAGTAGTTTAAGTCTTTGGTTCTTTTAACCCTCTGGGGTCTAAGGGGTTTTGGGGGCCTGGAGAAGTTTTGACATCCCCTGACTTTTGTGCTTTTTTCAGTTGCTTATAAACATATACATGGCTAAAGTCTAATAACACTGTAATCACTACAAACTGGGCTACAATAATATGTAAATAGCATGTATGTACACGATTGTGTTTTTGAGAAAACAACATTTATGCGTGGTTAGTGAAAAACTACAATTTTGAAGTTACTGAAATAAGGTCATAAAACACCTAGAGAACATTTGTTCACAAGACTGTCAAACGTACCTTGTAGACTAGAATTTTTGCTTCAAAACGATGTGAAAATCATCTTGTTTACTCACTCACAGAAAACAATAGATTGATTTAAATGTTCTAAGACACTTTTTGTTTCGAAAAGGCATATGCGAGTAGGCGTGATTGACCATGAATATTTGTGTGATTAACACCTGAGAAGACATAGGCCCGCATAATGAGCTGCATAACGAGCCTTTCAGTCAGGTGTGTGACCTAGAGGGAAGAGTTACAAGAAATAATGTGAGGACAAAATAAATGTATATATTATGTTTGTAGTTTATTTAGAATATATATAATTATCCCACAAAATAACTTGAGATTCACTTGCGAGTGCAGTTAAACAGTTTATTAGGTACAATCAAAGCTGATTTTCAAAGCTAGATTTTTAGCATCATAACTCCAGTCACACGATCCTTCAGAAATCATTCTAATATTCTGATTTGCTACTCAAAAAAACATTTATTATTATTATTATATATATATTTTTTTTTCTGATTAATTAAAAGAACAGCATCGTTTGTAACATGATTATTGTATTTATCATCACTTGTGTGCTAAATAAAAGTTTAATTTCTATATATACTGACTACCAGCTTTTGAATGGTATAGTGTATATTGTTACACTTGGAGTAAGACTGGAGTAATGATGCTGAAAATTTAGCTTTGATCACAGGAATAAATTAAATTTGACAATATATTCAAATAGAAAGCAGTTATTTAAAATAGTAAAAATATTTCACAATATTACTGCTTTAGCAAATGCAACTTTCTGTATTTTGGATCAAATAAATGCAAGCTTGGTCAGCAGAAGAGAATTCTTTACAAAAACATTAAAAATCTTACTGTTCAAAAGTCATTACTATTATGTCATGTTGAAATATATAAATGAACATCACATACCTGGCACATACCTCATATTACTTTTATATCTTATTGCTGTCTATGTTTTACGTTAGAACATAAAACAACAACAACAAAAACATCCTGGCATCGTGAAACATTGAGATGATGTAAATGAAACTTCATGATGTTTCACTTGATTATACATTTAGTCAGGAATTATATTTTGGAAAAAGTCTAACTATTAAAATGTGTACAAGTTATATGAAAACTAATACAAGTAGATTAATAATAAAAAAGACTTATGTTTATGATCTCTGCTGGGTCAAGCCGCTTCATTCTTCTTTCTGAGGTAATCCAAATCTTATTCCTCTCAGTGGTCTTATTGAGGTGAATTATGTCTTAATCCTCTCAGCGTGAAGCGAACAGTAACATTTAAAAAAACGTGAAGTACAGTCTCGCTGCTTTGTTTGCTGTGAAGTGGGCGGTTACCCGCGGCGAGCTTCACGTAGACGATAATAATATCAATAGCGCGTGGGCGTGGTTGCATTACATATAATGAAGAGAGATGTGAAAGACTGGACATCACGTTGTTTTCATTTGGATTACTTTATCACAGAATATTTAATTTCGATAAGACTTGCTCAGTTTATAAGTAGACATGTCAAGCTTTCTATAGATCTATCTCTCATGTCTCTGTGTTGAGTATTTGCTGAGTTACAGTTCATTTTAATGATGTGTTTCTAAATGAAGATCACACAGAACCAAGGAGGCAGACAGCGCACTCTGATTGTTTTCTTTATTTTATAAATGCAAAAAGTTTTGGTGTTATTATGTGTGAATACAAATAAAAGTAGACCCTTTACAGATTCGACTGATGTATTGCTCTTATCTGTATGATCAAAACCAAAAGTGTAATTTAAGCTCTTTTCGGTCTTAGGAGAATATGCCACAAAACACGTATTCGCATTAGTTGACTCCAGAAGGTTAATTGTGGTGATTTTGGTTCACATTTAACAAAAACCCACCAATTCTCAACAAATTAGAATATGGTGACATCAACTCAAATAACCTGCAAAGGTTTCCTGAGCCTTCAAAATGGTCTTTCAGTTTGGTTCACTAGGCTACACAATCATGGGGAAGACTGCTGATCCGACAGTTGTCCAGAAGACAATCATTGACACCCTTCACAAGGAGGGTAAGCCACAAACATTCTTTGCCTAAGAAGCTGGCTGTTCACAGAGTGCTGTATCCAAGCATGGTAACAGAGAGTTGAGTGGAAGGAAAAAGTGTGGAAGAAAAAGATGCACAACCAACCGAGAGAACCGCAGCCTTTTGAGGATTGTCAAGCAAAATCGATTCAAGAAGCTGAGTGAACTTCACAAGGACTGGACTGAGGCTGGGGTCAAGGCATCAAGAGCCACCACACACAGACCTGTCAAGGAATTTGGCTACAGTTGTCATATTCCTCTTGTTAAGCCACTCCTGAACCAAAGACAATGTCAGAGGCATCTTACCTGGGCTAAGGAGAAGAACTGGACTGTTGCCCAGTGGTCCAAAGTCCTCTTTTCAGATGAGAGCAATTTTTGCATTTCATTTGGAAACCAAGGTCCTAGAGTCTGGAGGAAGGGTGGAGAAGCTCATAGCCAAAGTTGCTTGAAGTCCAGTGTTATGTTTCCACAGTCTGTGATGATTTGAAGTTGAAGAAACAGTCAAGCAACAGAAAAGTGGGTAGTTCACCGCGGCAGCGGTCGTGGCAGCCCTCGTGTGAAGCCTCCTCGTGTGAAGACCGAGGAGTGTAAAGACCATCGAGTCTACCTGCGCAACTACACCGAGCAAGGACACCGACAAGGCACTTGAGTATTGATTTTCTCCCCTTTTTCTTTTGTTTTTGTACAGCTTGTTCTCAACTACTTATTTAGGTCACTTGTACTCACTATGTGCTTTCAGATCTCTACTATTACTACAAACACTCGGAGAGCTCGCACTGTACGTCGAAGGCAGGCCTATCCCAAAAATCTACGGCCTGTCCCTCTGACCTCTACTACTTTACTCTCTATTTCGGTTGGTCTCTGGAACTGCCAGTCTGCTGTTAACAAAGCAGATTTTATTTCTTCTATTGCTACTCATTCTGGTCTCAACCTCATGGCTAAATGAGACTTGGATCAAACCTGAAGACACTGCCACTCCCGCAGCCCTCTCCACTAATTTCAGTTGTTCTCACACCCCTCATACGACCGGGAGGGGTGGAGGTACTGGTTTACTTATCTCAAAAGAATGGAAATTTGATCTTCAACCATCTCTTACAGGTAACGGTTCATTTGAATTACATGCAATTACTATAACCCACCCTGTTAACATCCACTTTGTGGTCATTTATCATCCCCCACAGGGCTCCAAACAAAAAAATCGAGTAAGGAGCCATTGGCTCCTATAAGAAAAAACTTAGGAGCCAAATAATTTTTTTTAGGTGCCACAGAATAAACGTGTTTTATTTATTTTACGATTATTATTTATTTATTTATTTATTTACATTTCAACATTTCAATCATACTGTCATGTGTTTTTGTCTCATCTTTTCTTGACTTTATCAGCATTTTTAATCCATCTTGTAGATGAGCTGGGAACTAAGGTTCACTTAAAGTGGGAACTAAATGTCTTTTCCAGCTTGAAATCTACAGTCACAAAGAATTGTTCATACAGAATCTGTACCAGTATCATGGAGCAGAAGCATCACTTGGCCACTGAGTGTAGCTTGGGCTCCACACACATGAGACATTTCAGTAAGTTGTACTGTAGGCCTCTCTTATAAAATAGCCTACCTTTTGATGTTAATTCATGTTCATTATGTACTATATTAGTAAAGAGAAAGATTAAATGGGTTCACTTGCCCTTGAACTGAGGCGCTAAAGCGACCGCGCCTGCCCCATTAAGGAGCGCCAAAACTGCATTGTTTGAATTTCATTATGAATTCGGAATAATTTTAAAGCTGGTACTTTTTATTAAAAAGTTACAAAGCACAGAGTTTTTTTTGTGATTACTGGACGGCAGTTGCACTTCAAATAATGAAGTTCACGCATTAAAAGAACACAGATCTTGTTTAGAAGAAGCCATATTAGTAATTATTATAAACGAGAATTGTTAACGATATTGCCAATATTCACACAGCTGACAGCTTTACCTGTTCTAGTTTATTCAAGTTGTGCACGAAATAGACGCTGTATTTTCTGCACTTACGTCTCCGTCATTTCTCTTTTGCTGCACAGCGGAGCTGCGTTTATCAGACTGTGTGCGTCAGCACTGATGTGCGGCAGAGATGAGGACTGTCTGAAACTCTCTTTTTCCGCTAAAACTTTGATGCGCATCGTCTCAGTTTAATACGTGAACATAACAAAAGATTTGATCGCAAAACAATTAGGAAAAAAGGGCATTACATTCAAATTTTTAAGTTATAACATGTAAATATATACCCAGATAGCAAGAACACTCGGGCTGATTCTGGCTGAAATGTGTCTCTGTCAGTTCAGTCTCGGCATCGGTGAGAAGATAATGGACCAGAGCCGCACCGACTCTACAAAACACTTCTGGCTGACAGACGGCTTTTTCTCTATGGGCCGATCTCGGCTGAAAGCTGTTGTACACGCGGCAGGTCCACACTCGGTGTAGTTGTGTGTATTAACCTTCGGCCCGAGTTCGTTTTATCACAGACGGGGCGCTGCTAGAATGAAGCAAAGCATAACTTTTTTAGCGGTTAAATCCTGAGGAGCTTTCGGCGGGTAGTCGCCAGTGGCGACCTCAGCAAAAACGTCAGTCGCAAATTAATATTTATGGTCGCAAATGCGACTGTTTTAGTCGCAGTTTGGAGCCCTGCCCCAGGTCAACTGGGAAACTTCTTGGAGGAGTTGGATGTGTTACTATCAAGCTTTCCTGAGGATGGTACTCCTCTGGTACTATTTGGTGACTTCAACATCCACCTAGATCAACCCCACGCTGCTGACTTCAACACTCTGCTCGCCTCATTTGATCTCAAGCGAGCGTCTACTACAGCGACTCACAAATAAGGCAACCAACTGGACCTCATCTACATGCACTGTTGCTCCATGGACAACACTTTAGTTGCTCAAATGCACACCTCAGACCACTTCTTCATAACTGCTAACCTCGCACTTACTCCTGAAGCGGCACATGCTCCTCCGCAGGTCACCTTTCGACGGAACCTACGCTCACTCTCTCCATCTCGCCTGTCCTCTTTGGTTTCATCCTCACTTCCTTCACTCCCTCAGTTTTCAGCTCTGGACACGAACAGTGTTACTGACACTCTTTGCTCCACTTTGACCTCTTGCTTGGACAACTTTTGCCCACTGTCATCCAGACCAGCACGCACCACCCCATCTGCCCCCTGGCTGTCCGATGTTCTCCGTGAACAACGCTCTTAACTCAGGGCTGCAGAGAAACTCTACCGACCTCAGTGTGTATCAGTCTCTCCTCTCTTCCTTCTCTGCAGATGTCTTCACTGCTAAAACATCATACTACCACAACAAAATGAACAACTGTTCTGACTCTCGCACACTTTTCAAAACTTTCTCTTCTCTTCTTAGTCTGCCTCCACCTCCTCCTTCATCGACTTTTACAGCCGACGACTTTGCAGTTTTCTTCACAAATAAGACAAGAAACATCAGTGGCCAATTTTCCACACCGCAGACGGATGATAACTTCATAACGACGAATACACACTCTCTCTCCTCCTCCTCTCCACTCTCAGAGATGGACATTTACAAACTTATCCTGTCCAGTCATCCTACTACTTGTCCACTTGATCCTATTCCCACTCACCTCCTGCAAGCGATTTCTTCTTCAGTAATACCTTCACTTACTCACATTATCAACACCTCTCTTCACTCTGGTACAGTTCCCTCAGCATTTAAGCAGGCTCCGGTAAGCCCACTGCTTAAGAAACCATCTTTAAATCCAGCACTTCTAGAAAACTACAGACCGGTATCCCTTCTTCCATTCATTGCAAAGACACCTAAGCGAGTCGTGTTCAACCAACTCTCTATGTTTCTTGTACAGAACAACCTCCTGGACAGCAACCAATCTGGCTTCAAGAGCAGCTTCCAAATCCTCAGTACTCATCTTGCTGGATCTGTCTGCTGCCTTTGACACAGTTAATCACCAGATTCTACTGTCCACCTTTAGAAAGATGGGCATCTTTGGAACCACACTCCTGTGGTTCAAGTCCTACCTCTCAGATAGATCCTTCAGGGTGTCTTGGAGGGGTGAAGTTTCTAAGTCACAAATTCTTGCTACTGGGGTTCCTCAAGGCTCAGTACTTGGACCACTCTTCTCCATCTACATGACATCATTAGGATCTGTCATTCAGAAGCATGGCTTTTCCTATCACTACTATGCTGATGACACTCAACTCTACTTCTCATTCCAACCAGATGATCCGACGGTAGCTGCTCACATTGCAGCCTGTCTGAGTGACATTTCAAGCTGGATGAATGACCATCACCTTCAGCTCAACCTTACTAAGACAGAACTGCTGGTGGTTCCAGCTAACCCGTCTTAAATCACAACTACTCTATACAGCTGGGTTCGTCAACCATAACTCCTTCCAGGACAGCCAGAAACCTAGGAGTTGTGATGGATCATCAGTTAAGCTTCACAGACCATATTGCTACAATGACCCAGTCCTGCAGATTTGCCCTATACAACATTAGGAAGATTAGACCATTCCTGTCAGAGCAAGCCACCCAACTTCTTGTCCAAGCTCTTGTTCTCTCCAGACTGGACTATTGTAATGCTCTCCTAGTGGGCCTTCCTGCATGTACTATCAAGCCTGATCTGATCCAGAATGCAACAGCGAGGGTTGACTTCAATGAGCCAAAAAAAGCTCACATTACTCCTCTCCTCATCAGGTTACACTGGCTACCAGAAGCCGCTCGCATCATACTCAAGGTACTGATGCTTGCCTACAAGACGACCACTGGCACGGCACCAATATACCTAAACTCACTAGTTCAAACTTATGCGCCCTCCAGAAGTTTGCGTTCTGCAAGTGAACGGCCTTGTGGTGCCATCCCAAAGTGGTTCAAAATCACTCTCACAGACCTTTTCCTGGACTGTGCCCGGCTGGTGGAATGACCTCCCAATCTCAATTCAAACATCCGAGTCTTTACTCATTTTCAAAAAACATCTGAAGACTCATCTTTTTCGCCAGCACTTGACCAACTAATACTAGCACTTACCTTTTCTTTTCTTGTCTATCCTATTCTCTTTCTAAAAAAAAAAAACAAAAAAAACCTTGCAACGAGTTCTGTGCTAGACTAACTGAGACTTGTCATGGCACTTGTATACTGTTGTTGTTCTCTCATTGGTCTGATTGCTTCTATTCTCATTTGTAAGTCGCTTTGGATAAAAGTGTCTGCTAAATTATTAAATGTAAATGTAAATGTCATCTGCTGGTGTTGGTCCATTGTGTTTTTTGAAAACCAAAGTCACTGCACCCGTTTACCAAGACATTTTGGAGCACTTCATGCTTCCTTCTGCTAACCAGCTTTTTGAAGATCCTGATTTCATTTTTCAGCAGGATTTGGCACCTGCCCACACTGCCAAAAGTACCAAAAGTTGGTTAACCCTCTGAAGTCGATTAACGCGTATACGCGTTATGAGGCATTTCCTCCTGATAACCCCGAAAAGAACTTAAATTACACTTTCAGTTTTGATCGTACAGATAAGAGCAATACATCAATCGGATCTGTAAAGGGTCTACTTTTTTTGTATACAGACATAATAACAACAAAACTTTGTGCTCTTATAAAATAAAGATAACAAACAAGGTGTGCTGTCTGCAGCCTTTGTCTGCGGTGATCTTCATTTACAAACGTGTCATTAAAATGAACTGTAACTCAGTGAATACTCAACGAAGAGACATGAGAGAGATATCTATAGAAAGCCTGACATGTCTACTTTGAAACTAAACAAGTGCTGCCGAAAACAAATATTCTGTGATAAAGTAATCCATATGAAAACAATGCGATGTCCGTTTTTCACGTCTCCCTTCATTAGGCTTGTTTGAGATTGCGCCTTGCCTCGCCTGAAATATAGGCGAAAGTAGGCGGCTGCAGTAAGGGGAGGGGTCAAAAAAGACCTTTGAAGTCAGACACTTCCCGAATCTCGTTGTTTTGTCGCCTGCAAACGTCAGCAATGGAGGAGATCGCGTTCGCGTTTTTTATCACAGACGCAGTGGATGTAATAGAAATACCACTGTTTTGTCATCATGTGCATCAATTCCTTTGTTCTGCTGAACACAAAGGAAATTTAGAAGAATGTTTGCAAACAAGCAGGTTTCTGCCACCATTTCACGTCCATAGTGTTTTTCCATACTATGCAAGTCAAAGCTGTTTTTTAGCAAACATTCTTCAGAATTTCTTCCCTTGTTTTAAGCCAGACCCTGACACTTCTCAGATGAAACCACACAAAGATGAGGCATAATGGCTAAACAGGCCATTTAGATATGTATATGTGCATGTATATTTTTAATGGATTGATTTATTAATTCACACAAACATACAATAGAATAAAGTGAAAATTACAAGGAAGAATTCTAATTAAGAGAAAAATAAAATAAAATAAAATAAACGCATGTCCTAATTCTTAACTTCACTAGGCGTGTTTTGTATTTGTTTAGTTCGCATGTAAATATAAATAAATAAATGGGTAATCTAATTCTTACAATAAAGAGAAAATGTATCAGTTGACATTCTCAGCCAATGAGCATGAAGCTCAGTCAGTCAGTCATTTCCAATCATGCTTTTGAATAGTGCAGTCGGTGGAGAGCAACTGCGCTCGACTGCTCAATCCGACACAGCAGCCTCGCCGTCGCGAGAGTTTTTTGACATCAGAGCAAGGCGGACGTAACTCGGACACTTTTCTAACCGGCATGCATCTCGCGGTGATCACCGGTGATCGGTTCTGCGCAGATTTTGCTCATCTCAAACAAGCCTATTATCTTCTAATGCGACCACGCCCCCGCGCTGAACGCGCTTTTGAGATGATAATTTTTTACTGAAGCACGCGGCTTGAATACGCCCACACAACAGAAGACAATGCAGCGAGATTGTTCTTCAAGTTTTTTTTATTTTACTGTTTGCTTGGCGATGAGAGGAATAAGACATAATTCACCAAAAAGATGTGATGTGGTTGAGGATTTGAGTTTTGGATTTCCTCAGAAAAAAAAAAGAATGAAGCACTTTATTCAGCAGAGATCATAAACATGAGTAAGTCTCTTTTTATTTATTTATATACTTGTACTAGTTTTCACATAACGTGTAAACATTTTACTAGCTAAAATGTTTACACGTTTACATGTTTACACTTTTTCCAAAGACTTTTTCCAAACTATAATTCCTGACTAAATGTATAATCAAGTGAAATATTTTGAAGTTTCAATAACTATATAAACTACTATAACATTCAAAAGCTTGATGTAAATAATATAAATGTAACAAATAAATGTAACTGAAACAAATGTAACAAACAATGCTGTTCTTTCAATTTATCCCCCCTAAAAAACCTGAAAAAAAATATTCTCAGCTCTTTTCAACATTAATAATAATAATAATAACAATAAATGTTTTTTGTAGAAAATAAGATTGTTAAAATTATTTCTGAAGGATTGTGTGACTGGAGTAATGATGCAAAAAATTCAGCTTTGAAAGTCAGCTTTGATTGTTCCTAATAAACTGTTTAACTGCAGTCACAAGTGAATATTAAATTATGTTGTGGGATAATTAAATATATTCTAAATAAACTACAAACATAAAATTATATACATTTATTTTGTCCTTACATTCTTTCTTGTAATTCTTCCCCTCTCATTGACACAGCTGACTGAATGGCTCATTATGCAGCTCATTATTTGGGTCTTTGTCTTCTCAGGTGTGAATCACAATGATATTCATGATAGTTTGACGCCTACTCGCATATGACTTTTTACCAACAAAAAGTGGTCTTAGAAAATTTAAATCAATATATTGTTTTCTGTAAGTGAGTAAACAAGATGATTTTCACATCATTTAGAAAGAAAAATTCTAGGCTACAAGCTCCAGTTCTCAAAAGTCCCGGGAACCAATGTTCTGCATGTGTTTTATTGCCTTATTCAAGTGATTTAACATTTTTAGTTTTTTCACTAACCATGCATAACATTTTTTTCTCAAAAACACAATCATGTACATACATGCTGCTTACATATTATTATAGCCCAGTTTATGCTGATTACAGTGAGATTAGACTTTAGCCATTTAGATATTTATAAGAAACTGAAAAAAAGCACAAATGTCAGGGCATGACAAAACTTCTCCAAGCCCCAAAAATACCCTTAGACTCCAAAGGGTTAAATGACCATGGTGTTGGTGTGCTTGACTGGCCAGCAAACTCACCAGACCTGAACCCCATAGAGAATCTATGGGGTATTGTCAAGAGGAAAATAAGAAACAAGAGAATAAAAATGCATATGAGCTGAAGGCCACTGTCAAAAAAAAACTGGGCTTCCATACCACCTCAGCAGTGCCACAAACTGATCACCTCCATGCCACACCGAATTGAGGTAGAAATTAAAGCAAAAGGAGCCCCTACCAAGTATTGAGTACATGTACAGTAAATGAACACACTTTCCAAAGGCCAACCATTCATTAAAAGTGTTTGTTTTTTTTATTGGTCTTATTAAGTATTCTAATTTGTTGAGATTGGTGGGTTTTTGTTAAATGTGAGCCAAGATCGTCACAATTAAAAGAACCAAAGACTTAAACTACTTCAGTCTGTATGTATTGAATTTAATACACGAGTTTCACAATTTGAGTGGAATTACTGAAATAAATGAACTTTTCAACGACATTCTAAATTATTGAGATGCACCTGTATGCTTGGAAATTTCAAGTCTTCGTTCACATTTATTATGTGTAGTGCGATTGCCCACAATAATAGCAATAAAGCTTTGTGCTTTTCACAAAATAAATAAATTTAATGAAATGAATGTCTCAATGTAATTAAAAAGATGATTTATTCACATGCAGCTTTAACTGAGGCGAATATAGCGTTCTGTCATGCCACATTAAAGAGCGTGAAAAACACTGTAAAAAAATGGTATGAGCTATCTACTTAAATTATGGTAATAATCTTTTTAATGCTTTTTTTAGGCTTGTATTTTTATGGAATCTACATCAATAAATCATGTAAAATCTCCTAAATTATTTAACCTACGACACAACAAATGTAATATTATATGTGAAATGTGCTCATTTATTATTATTATTATTATTATTATTATTATTATTATTATTATTATTTACTTATTTATTTATTTGTTAACAACTGTTTATTGGATTTTCTTATGGAAATAGTAATACAAAACAAATAGCAACTGTGCAAATTTAGAACCCACCCCAACCCTGGTAGACTTAAAAAAAAAAAAAAAAAACAACAACAACAATAATAAATTTTTTTTTTTTTTACAAAGATTTTAGAAAAGCTGACACAACATTAAAAGCTGAATGCCATAAATTTACAGTTTTCACATTAGATCCATGTATACGAGAAGTTTAGAGTTCCATCGAGATAATGTCCAACAAATACACAGTCCAGGTTCATCTGTCCATTGTGTGAGGAGGATTCCAACGGAATTTTTTTGCTGCCTTGAGAGCAGCTAACAGTAAACATCTTTGTTGGGTGGACAAGGTGAGGTCCCTAAAGTCATTCATGAAAAAAGAGGCATATGAAATTGAGTTATTCCTTATAAATCCTTTAACTCTATGCCAAAGTGTTCGCGGATAATTCATTGAACCTTGGTTAATTTGAATAAACTCAGCAAATTTTTTCTGAATTGACTGCAAAAATTTCCATCCTGTAAAGGTTCAGGGTTAAATTGCCATCTAGTGGCACGAGATGGCCTAGGGATCAAAGATAATCTGCACAAATTTCCATCATGATCCGAAAGGGATAAGGAACCGATATCGGCATAATGAACAGCTGAAGATAAAGAAGTAAAAATGAAAATATAGTCAGTTTGCGAATATGATTTATGATTGGCAGAAAAGAAAGTGAAAGACTTAGCAGAAGGATTTAATAAACGCCAACCATCCACCAATGAGGATGAGCTTACACATTGCCAAAGTTTTTCAGAACAAAAAAGCTTGAGAGTGTGATTCCTTTGGTCCAGATCTATCCAAGATATGCAACATTACAGAATTTGTATCTGCATCCAATACAATTTCAAAATCTGAATATTTCAAGAGATAGGTTGACAAAACAAAGAAAAAATTAGGGTCAGGAGTACAAGGGGCATAAACTGAAAGAAATGCAATATTCCTATTCTCCACTATTGTTTTTATATGCGTTATTCTACCATCTGTATCACACTTTATCTAAAATAGTAATAAAGTCCTCCACACCAATATTAAAATACCCTTGTTTTTAGTATCCGAAGATGAGTACAATACCGCTTCATAAAACTTATTACACCTGTGTATATCCTCCTCTTTCAAATGGGATTCTTGAACTTGCACTATATCAATCTTTCTTCTTTGCAAGAAATCCATTTAGGCCATTAATATTACAACTCAGAATATTAAGGTCAGTCATAGGTATCAGACAGAATTACTGCATAATAAGACAACAAACTTCTGAGTCTACCATTAAACCACCCCCACCCTTCGCATCACTATTCAAAAAAACAAATACATTTCCAAGAACTATGGCAGATCAAACCAAGAACAAACATTGATCTGCCAGCCCCCCTTAAAGGGATACTCCATCCTAAAATGAAAGTCTTGTTATTATTCACTTACCCCCATGTCGTTCCAAACCTGTAAAAGCTTTGTTCGTCTTCGGAACACAATTTAAGATAATTTGGATGAAAACAGGGAGGCTTGAGACTGTCCCATAGACTGCCAAATAAATAACAGTTTCAAGGTCCAGGAAAGTATGAAAAGCATCATCAGAATAGTCCATCTGCCATCAGTGATTCAACCGTAACGTTATGAAGAGACGAGAATATTTTTGTTTTCTTCATGTACAAAAAGTAATGACTTTATTCAACAATTCCTCTCCTCTGTGTCTCTCCAAATCAGCTTAGCGCCATTTTGACAAATCTGAGCAGTACGCAGGCGGCTTATGCTCTTCTGTATAATCTGTGCCACAAGGATATGTTTTTTTCGTGTATTTACGCTTTGGTTTGAAAGCAAACAGCGCATCGGCAGAGCGCGGCTGACACAGAAGCGCGTACGCCATCTGTGTACTGCTCAGAATTGCCAAAATGGCTCTACGCTGATTTTAGCTATAAAACACAAAATTCAAAAACGAATTAAAAAAAAAAATATTGCAAAAAAAAAGCCTTCTTAAAATTTTAATTACAAAAATAAATTGATTTCAAAGCAGTGTACAGTGTGAGTACATCTCTTTTTTTTTTTTTATCTGGATGGTGTTGGGCCCTGTGTCTCACCTGGTTGTCCGTTGGCTAAGACATAGGCAAGAGACAATAGCCGCATTTCCACTGTCGGGCCAGTGCAAGCCAGGGCTTAAAACGGGCCGGGCGGGGCTAATAGCACGAGGCCAAAATAGCGATGCGTTTCCACAGTCGGGCCAGAAGCTCCGCTGCGCTTCACTAAAACCCGCCCTTTACACGCCTCTCAGGAACAACATCAGGCAATCCATTCATTTCACCAACAGAGAGAAGTTATCAGAAAACTAATAAGAAATAAATCACTGGAACATGCATGATCACAAAACGAACACGATAACAGCGGCCTTTTGTTTGCATGCTTTGTTAAATATGTAAATTCAAAAGCATCAATGTTTTACTATAAGTGATACATTGAGCATAATGAATTAATTTATCAGGCTTGAAAATTTGTCACAGAAATAAATGTATTTCTATTTTATTTATTTATTTTAAACGCTGATCGTTATGAAAATAGCCTGCTTATTCAGTCGAGACTGTTTCTGTTTATTTGTAGTCACATACATCACATTTAGAAAGAATTATAATTTCTATATTTTTATAAAAGCTCCCGGACAACAACCATTATTATATTTTTATGACATAGGCTACGTGGAGCTAAACTCTCGAGACGAGACTTATGACAGATAAAATATGTTACTACACGATTGTGATAGAGAATAAGAAGCTGACGTCTGATTTCTTCAAGTAGCCACATTTACCATGTTTAGTATGGTAACGTCAATACCTAGCGTGCATATTCTTTTGCATCGCTTATAAATATTTCTGCCTTTTATGGTGATTATAATCCACATCGGATCGAATTATTTCAAACACTCGCTGCTGACTAAGAGTGAGTTTTGAGCTCAACTTATTTTAAAAAGTGTTTAATGCTGGTGTTATAGCTGTAGCTTTATGAAATGATCCGCGGCTCTGACGCGCTCAAGACGCAAAGGAACTCCACCTTTGTTCATAACCCCTCCTCTAACCCCAGCTGGCCCGCTTTGGCCCAAGGTTTTCGTCGGGCCAAAAAACCCTGGCCGTTGGCCCCGAGGAAGCCCCGACGAGGCACAATCGAGCCCCGGAAGTGACAGTGGAAACGCGACTGGCCCTGGCACGCACTAGCACGCCCGCTTTTGGCCCAACAGTGGAAACGCGGCTATTGTTTGGGCCCCCCAACCCCCTACGCCTTGACATGGCACGAACTAACCTCACAATTGTCAATGAGGGGGTCATTTGTGTGCATTATAAACTGGCCAAACCACTGTCCACCTCCCCCACCCTGTGAATAAAGGATTGAAGAGCATACTTGTCTTGGCTCCAGGGGGGTTAGAATTGGATGCATTTAAAAGTAAGATGCTTTTAAAAGTAGGCTGAAATGCCTAGCAGACAGGCGATATGCATATTTATACTTGATAAAAAAATTTTTTTTCATCATTCAGACTTTTTTATTGTAAAGTAGGCTTTAGGCCTACTTGCAGGATTCAAAAATAAATTACAAGATGTATATTTCAGCATTGCGAGATTTTTATTGGCATTATCCACTAATATACAGTAATCTTGCTGCAGTGATACGCAAGCTCCTCCTTCACCAGTGGTCAGTTATTATTAAATATATATATATATATATATATATATATATATATATATATATATAAAGAAATTTGAACATCTATGAAACGTAAGTTGATAATATATATTTTTTTAAACAATGGCACTTAATTTTTTTTCACTAAAATAGGCTATTAGTCTTAGTCTGGTATTTTGCGTCTAGTCATGGCCAATACAGCACTTTTCTTTATAACAAGATTTTGGCCAAATGCATTAAACAAACAGAAAAACGAAGTTTTTTTTTTTTTTTTTTTTTCAAAATATTTGGTAAAAACAAAATTATGCTACTCATATAAAACGTTTTGAGAGGGAAAAAAAATATCACATAGACTTTATGTCAAATTTTATGAATACATTTAGAAATAATGTAGGCTAAAATACCGGTGAATAAAGAAAATATTTCGAAAATTATAAACATGATTCAAATAGCTATAGGCTATAGTTCCCTTCCAAACTATAAGTTAACAGCACAGTGAGGTGGTGAACAGGTTGTACCACGGACTACTTAAATTGAGCAATGTGACTTTTTATATGTTATATGTAGGAACAGGTTTGTCTTTTCTTCCGGGTCTGTTGTGAACGTGACTGCTGTGACTGTTGACGTGTTTTCTGGTGCGCCCAATAACAAAGATAACACGTCAGCAGCGTCGTACGTCAGCGGCGTCACTGCAGTGTTGTGAACGCACACACAACAGACCCGGAAGAGAAGAAAATGCTGAATAAAGGTATAATTTTTGTTATTTTTGCTCCAAAATGTATTTTCGACCCTCTGATGTCACATGGACTACTTTGATAATGTTTTTATTACCTTTCTGGACGTGGACAGTATACCGTACATACATTTTCAATGGAGGAACAGAAAGCTCTCGGACTAAATCTAAAATATCTTAAACTGTGTTCCGAAGATGAACGGAGGTCTTACGGGTTTGGAACGACATGAGGGTGAGTCATTAATGACATAATTTTAATATTTGGGTGAACTAACCCTTTAGGTGTAAGACCCGTGTACAAAAATTTCCCAGGCAAGTGTGCTGAGTCCCGTACACGACCATACACTTGAGATGCACAGAGATTTCCGGATACAGGATATTTCTGATTGCACACACTAGACGTGTTCAGAGATTTCCAGTATACCAGCCCTCATAAAAATTAACCATGGTTTTATAATAGTAAAAGTGTATACTATGTTTTTTGGCAGTTTGACTGCCATTTGTATAACGGCAGTTTTACTACTATTTTTTTTTTAATGTACCATGGTTAATGTCTTAATTAATGGAGCAAGTGCTGTCTAGTTTTTTCGGGGTGTTTATCGGTTAATAATGAATCATCCAGTCTTTTGAACAGAATCACAAAATTTGAGTGAGATTAATAAAATAAAATCCACACTATTCACGGTAGTTCTGTATCTCGGGATTTGTTGTAGTTTGGTAATAGAGGTAATGAACAGTAATATATCACACACTGACATTCCAGGCCTCGCATTTAGAGCTGATTCACACTAGACTTGCAATTCTTGACGCCCTTGAATCGAATCTTTTTGGAATCGACTCACTGTTCTTGCCCCTCCCGCCGCAGCTGTAGTTTGGATTTGCACGGGCGCGCTGACAGGAGAGCTGTGTTCTGCAGTGAGGGGCTACTGGCTGACAGCGTTCTGAAAGATTTACCTCAGACGAAGGTAATGTGAATACATAAAACCATTATGAAAAACATGTTTACAAGAACATAACATTAAACGTTGTTTGATGTTGTAATATTTTTTTATTTTTTTTATTTGTATTTCTAGCATGAAGATGTTTTGAGCTGTTTATTCCCACTTCAGGTGCTTTGCTGTTGCGCACGCTGATTTTCTGACAAAGGGTTAGTATAAAAACATAAAACCATTTAAATTAAAAAAAAATTTTCAGAACATAACATTACAATTGGTTCAATGTTGTATTATTTCTCTCGAACTGTATTTATAGCCCGGTGTTGTTTTGAGCCGTTTGTTCCCACTTCAGTGTCCTTTAGTCAGCGCGCGGTCACAGCGTCCAGAGAGATTTATATCAGAAGAAAGTAAGGAAGAATTTACAGAATCATTTTAAATAAGCTATTTAACAAAGCTTAATGTTAAGTGTTGTAATGGATATATTTGAGTGGGTTTATGTTGTAAAATTAGTCTAGATATCTTGATAAACTGCTAACTGGTAACTTAGTTAGCAACTGCTACGTAACGTTACATTTCTAAAAGTTAGCTTTTAGTACAGTATACATGTTAGTTTAGCTAGCATGCTTTAGTTGGTAACATATTCCCTATTGACAAATCGGCAGACACATTCTGCTCATCTGATTTCAGAGGCTCCAAACACTGCAGCTGACTTCTGATTCACCAGAGACAGTTAATATATCATAATTTTCAAAGTGCAGTGTAAATTTAACTTGTTTTGTTCATGTCAGTGTTCTAGTTTTAATTTTAATATCTACAATATATATTTTTTTTAGCATGGTGTGATTTAATGTATATGTTTTAATGTGTATATATTTTCAGATATGTGAACTTGTGAATTGCTGTATATTTCAGCTAACAAAATAACCACCTGTTTTCATTATATTTGTATTATCATGTTATGTTTCATCACTCTAACTTGTGTTTAAACAATGAAAACTGTAAAATGTATTCATAGTGTTTTATTATATTTTTACAGGATCCTCTGTTCCTAGACCCAACGATTCATCTGAAGGACTGTGAAAATATGAACCCTTTGAACCACCAGTGACAGTTTCCACATGTTAAATAGAAAGGACATGGCAGAGGATGGTAGGGGTATTGATATTTCACTGAAATTAAATATCATTTAATTACATTTAGTCTGCTAGTCAGAATTATAGCTGATTAAATAAAAATAAATAGTGGTTCATGTTTGTTTTGGCATAGTGGTTCATGAGTCCTTTGTCCTGAACAGTTTAAATGGCCCCTTTTCTTCAGTAAAATCCTCCAGATCCTTCACTTTCTTAGGTTTTCCAGCATCTTTTGCATATTTGAACCCTTTCCAGCAATGTTTTCACCTTTTATAATAGTTGTTTATGAGTCCTTCATTTTTCCTCAGAGTGAAAAGACAGATCTCAAAATTTTTAGTCATTGTTGGACAGGGGCCAAATATGCAGAAGATGCTGGAAAACCAAAGAATATGCGGGACTTGGAGGATTTTTCTGAAGAACAGCAGGCAGTTGAATTGCTCTGGGCCGGGTTTCCCGATAACGATTGATCTTAGCGCTTAAGAGCATTTTCTATGAGTAATTTTAAGATCGTTCGCTATTGTTCCACGTGTGTTTCCCAACAATGCACATAAAGCAATTGCACGTAGCTGTGCTTTAAGTGCTACTCAGGAGTCGCTATCTGTTTGTCAAGTGCTGAAATGTCACCTTATAGAATGGCTCTTAATTGTAGTACACAATCGTTTATTGATGTTAACCTAATGCTGCGTTCCAGACAGACAACTTGGATTTAATAACTATAATACAATACTATATTATATTATATTATATTATATTATAGTGTATAATATTATACTTTACATAATAATATATAATGTACTTTATATACAGTAGAGAGAGAGAGAGAGAGAGAGAGAGAGAGAGAGAGAGAGAGACATTATTTCCAGGTCTAATACATAGCTGGTTTTCGTGCACTTCAGCAAGTCATTGACATTTTTCCCCCCAGTCTTTGAAGGATTTCCTATATTACTTCTTTTATTCATTTTTTTTTCTTGTTTTTTTTTTTCAGTTATTTAATTTAGATGTGTATTTCTATTTTTTTCTGCCCCTTTTAATTATTTCATTTATAAATTATAAAAAAATAAAGAAAATTAGTCATAAAGTGTACAATAAAGCACAATCAAATCCTTATATTATACACATTGCACTTGAACAAAGTTAAAGGTGTAATCTGCCAATTGTCCTGCAGGTGACCGCATAAATCTGTCTTCTTACGATGCACTTAGGGCTTTACGATTACTACAGAGCACTCGTAGATCTATGATGATTTTAAGTGCTACTTAAGCTACAATGCTTTTGGGAAACAGACCGTAATATTAAGATTGTACAATTGTTTTTACAAACTTCTTAGGCTTACGAAGCTTTTGGGAAACTCAGCCCTGGACTCATGAAAAACTAGCCCAAAACATAAAAACAGCTGTGGGTCATCCAGTGTATGTAAACGTTTGAACATTTTTATAAAATCAGTAAATGTAAACATCTATTATGTAAAATTGCTTAATCATGACGGTACTAAATAAAAATAGCATAAATTATAATCCCTCTTATTTCGTTATAATGATCGCATATTGTGTTAGGGCAGATATGGGCAAGCTCAGTCCTGGAGGACTACTGTCCTGCAGAGTTTCGCTCCAGCCCTAATTAAACAGACCTGAAGCTAATTAAGGTCTTCAGAATTACTTACTAGAAGGCTACAGGCAGGTGAGTGTGATCAGGGTTGAAGCATAACTCTGCAGGGCTATGGCCCTCCAGGACAGAGTTTGCTCATCACTGTGCTAGGGGTATGTAAACTTATGAGCATAACAGTATCTTCTGTAGCTTCTGAAAGGCAGAATTAAATACACAAAAATATGGCATGGTCCTGATGGTGCCATTATAGTTGTAGAATATGTGTGTGTGTCTATCTGATTGAGAGAGTGGTAATCACTGTCCTGACTCAAGTGTCCATTGCAAGTGTATTCATTATTGTGTTTGTCTTTTGGTTAGTATACATTTTTTATTGTTTCTTTTCAAAATTATTTTATTTTTTAATCAGTTTAATGATTTACTTGAAGTGTCTGTGTTTGCAAAATATTTACAATATTTTTCTCAATCTAAATGATGTTGCAATCCTGCTGAGTTTGTTTGCAGTCCTGTTAAATGTTTGCTGTCTTGCATTTGCTGAAAAAAAAAAATTGAGTTTTGTTGATGCCTTGCTCTGTTTGTGGCTTTGTTGACGGTTTTTATAAGCACATATGATACATTTTTGTGTAGAAGGCCCATAGCATTTAAAACAAACTGTACAGTAATTTATAGACGTATACTGAGACATGAGTGTCCGTTTATGGAAATTTAACTGCCTGGATTTTTTGGAGACTATTGTCATGCACAAGGATGTACGTGGGTTTACCGGTGAGTGACATTTCCGTCCGTGTCTGATGACGACTTTCATACCTTTTATGGACCTTGACACTGATATTTACTTGGCAGTCTATGGGAGAGTCACAGGACTCCCGGTTTTCATCCAAAATCTTAAATTGTGTTCCGAAGACGAACAGAGCCTTTACGGGTTTGGAACGACATGGGGGTAAGTGATTAATGACAACCATAATGACCATTTTAACATTAAATGTTACCTTTATTTTTTATATAGAAACGATGTTAAAAACATATTTGACAAATTGCAAGATATGACAATGTATGTCCATGTAAAACAAAGAGACAATATTATTTGTCTCTTTTAATATAGTACATAGAATAATACTTGCATAAAGAGACTCTTAAACACATACTATATTTGATACCCGCTTTTTTTCTGGTTTTACTTATGTTATTATTATAAGGCACATTGATCAAAGTCTGTTGTCGTAAAAGTGCTGTAAATTAACTCTTTTATGCTGTTCATTATTTCAAAGCAGCTTTACAGCAAAATGTTACAGCACTAATAGGCTGAATATCTGAAATTCAACAGGTGAAATAATAATAATAATAATAATAATAATAATAATAAAGGCCTCAAAATATTTGTATTTTTGTCCCCGGCAAGCAAGTAGTCAATTGTGACAAGGAAAGAAAAAACTCCAAAAGGTGTTAGTATTGGAAGGGGGGAGGAACTTGTGAAACCAGTTCCTCTGAAACCAGTTCCACTCCTCTGGCAGCATTAACGTGTCATTGTTTGCTGAGTTTACTAGGCCTACAAGTTAAACAATAGGATAAAACTTTAAGAGATTTTATATAGGGTACTTGCCACTTGTCTGTCTAATACTTTTAGATGTTGGCTTTCTTGTGATTGTTAAAATCATAGCCTAAGGAAAATCACAAGTGCATTTTTTTTTTCTTTTTGATTACTTACCTGATCCAAAGGAACTCCAACTTGATCGCTGACTGAACTCAACCAGGTGCATCCAGTAGTTTTAAATGCGATGTCTGTGTTGTCCTTTTTGTCCATTTTGCATTGTATAGATCCCTGTATCACCTCACAAATAAAGACGTCGTATCGCCAAACTTAAAGGGTACAAGTCTCTATCAGAAATACTTTTACAGAATTAGCATGGTGAAGACAAATCAAACGCTCCGTAACACTGAGCTGAAGTTGTATGTGTTGAAGTAGGTTGAAGGCGGGGCTGGTTGAGCTGTCAGCTGGGCATGGAGTGATCTCATTGGAGTGTGTTAAAATCACAAATTAAACAGGCTGCTATTGAGATGCCAAACGCCTCGCATTGAAAGTAGAGGAGGCGGCTCAAGAGAGGAGTGACACACATATTCAGGGTTTCCAACTCTCACGTATTTTGCGTGAGACGCACGCTTTCAGACTCTGTCTCACGTATGCGGTGCAGAAGCAGGGACTCATTTTTCTTTCACGCAGGATGCACGTTACTGTTCCGCGGCTGTTTACCACAAACAACATCCCAGATAGCACACATACGACTAGCCGTGTCGACCCGATAAACAAAGTTCCATCTCCAAGATGTAGCTCGGAGAGCGTTTGCTAATTGGGAAAATGTCGCCGAGACGTCGGCACCTGATCGCGAATGCTCCCCGGCCGGTATGTGAACGATGCAAATCTGTAAATCCCTGCCGCTCTGCATGGGCTTTCTAGGACCTTAATTATTTATTTATGCCAAACCTGCTCAAGGCCATACTATATTTACACTACGCACCATATGCGCTGCTTTCATTGACGCGCGCTCACATACACACACACACACACACACACACACACAGAGACAAGGAAAGTTTATTTATAACACATTTTAGCACATTTCATACTCAGAGTGTGGAGATCGCCCCCTTTGATTCAGAAAACATCCAACTTTCATCTCTCAAAATGGCAATTTTTAAGAAATAAAAAGTCGAATAGTTTGCATCTCTAGATATAGATGTCGGTCATTTAAAATTTCTATATTGAAACAGTTTGCTGATATTGAATGATTTGCAACTACTATCTCACCTCGCTCACTTCAACGTTAAACTGGTGGAATAGTACTCTTCTTCTGGGAACGGTAAACCCCGCCTGCTTTGATTTGATTGGCCATCTCAGTCATTTTGACACTGATGAGCGCTGTTAGACCACTGAGGCAGACCAGCAAAGGAAAAAAAGTAACTTGTAAAACTTTTGTTACCCTATCAAACGTAGCGGTGCGTAATTGAGTGAAAAAATGTTAACGCTTAACGCTGGCTGATATAATGAACAGACACATTGACACAATTTAAGTTCAGAAACTTTAATGACACTATAAAAAGAACTCCAGGGGGTATTCCAAAAAGAAGGTTATGTGACATACCCGGGTATGTTTGAGTATATGTAGTAATATAGACTATTATTTAATGATGAAGCGCTAATATAGGCTAAGTATAATAAATAAAGTAATTATTGGTTATTATATTTATTTCATTGGCATATATAACAGTTATCTGCATTAATTATAAAACACTATGACAAGGTAATGTTTAATTTATTATATATAACATTTTATATTATCATTTCACACATTGATCGGCATTTTCTATAATGTCTCAATTCTAAATCAAAATACATATCTGATATGACTTAATATAAAATTAGCATCAAACAAACAGTATAATTCATATTATCAAGGATTAAAAATTAAATGGAATAAAAAAAAATAAATATTGCACAACCATCAATAAGGTTGGTGATATGCACTAAGCATTTAAACGACCATTGAACAAAAGAAGAAGAAAGAAACAGCATGGCACGCTTTTTCTTAGCGTCCGTTTCCATAGTGACTCGTCAATTCGTCACTCTGTTGAGAATGTCTTGAGTCTCAACCAGGAACATACTCTGAGTTGAATGAACTTACTCCTGGATGCGTTTTTGGAACCACATACCTCGAGTTAGCAAGGTTTGTGGTTCATCAACCGAAAGGGTATAGCTGACGGTAAGTTAACCGTGCTTTCTGGAATATACCCAAGGAAAAGAAGGATCAAAAAGGAACCGCAACAATGCAGCCCCACATTAGAGATGGATTCTTTCTGGCAGCCTGTAATAAAGTGAAAAACATGGCAAAAAAAAATAATAAAAACATTAGGATTTCACTTTAAAAAACAAATATGTAAACAAATACATTTTTACTCCTTCCTTTAACCAGATCAAGTGCTTCAGTCTTTTGACATCTGCATCATATGCTGTAGAGCGGTATATGCGGCATGGCAAGCCGCAGCCATCCATGAACTGTCACAATTTGTTTTACCAGTTTAATGACCTGAACAAAAAACAAACTGGTCTAACCTAAGCATTATGCTGCTCAGTGTCTAGCCCTTCCCCTCCGAGAAATTGTGAAACTGCCTGTAGAAAGGCCCTGCGCAGTCCTCAAATCTAGGCCCTAGCCCGGCCCTAAAGCCCAAGACACACTGCACGATTTTTGGCTGTCCCAGACAAAAGACTGGCATCGTGAAACAATCGTGGCGATTTCTGTGATCATGCCTCCTAATCAGTGGTCCTATGTCGTACAGTGAGAGAGGTTCAAAGATGGCCGTTGTCACAGTCTTGTGACCAAAGATAGTCTACGATAATTTTCTGGCAGTGTCAGAAATTCAGCATGTTCATCGCACAGTTTGCAGTTAAGGACCCACATTTACTGACCAACCAGTAAAAATGCGACATGAAATCAACACGACATGGCGCTAAAACATAAAACTGCTTATCTCAAGCTCTTATTTCTTCTACTTTCGCCACTCCAACTATTTTTCAGCACACATAAAAACTACAACTATCAAAGTGTGATTCATTATGCTCTTTTTGTTTACCACTAGCACATATTAATGACGTTTTATCCTTCTATATAAAGATGTGTCGTAGCCTACGAGTCAATAGATGTCATCATTGTACAGTCTGCATGCATGTCATACCCAAGTTTATTAGATCGATGTCGCACAGTGTGACCAGCAATGATCTTATAGGATTGCTAAAATCGTGCAGTGTGTAGAAGGCTTAAGGCATATATAAGTCAAGGCCCGTTGGGCTCGAGCTGATATGCAGGGCTTTAGCCTGTAGCCACCGGGTCTGTTTGCATTGGACAGCAGACCTTGGCTGATAATTCAATAATTGCACACTAGTGTACTGCGGCACAGTGTTTGGGAAACACTGAGTTAGACACTGAGTTAGTGGTTTTCCAACAGTCCTGAGGAAGTTCCTTTAATGTAACACTACAGGACTTTTGGCTGGATTTTGCGGTTGCAGGCAGATTTTCAAGGTATTGTCAAAAACCATGGATCACCGCCAAATCTGTGCTTGTTGCGGTCGCTGATGCTTGTCAAATATGACCATGTCAGCGACGTGATTAGAACCTGTCTCCAGCAGTCACAGACACTGCAATATTTTCAAACCTCTTTATATAAAACATTTCGCTTTGTTTACATTTTTATGTTTATTATATAACCCTGCTTGTGTTATTTCATAGTTTTGAGTTTTCAGTTTTGTTCTACAATGCAGAAATGGAAAAAGACCCATAAATGAGTAGGTGTGTCCAAACTTTTGACTGGTAGTGTATACTGCAAAGCGACGCAACTGGCTTATCCAGGTTACTTAAAGAGTAACCACTGATATCACGTCAATTCTAAAACAAAACATGCTGAATGCAGTAATGTACATATCTGGGTGTGCCAGTAACACTGCTTCATAGTACAGCCCTCTGAGCTCAATGGTTTTGGCTGTTTGTTTACAAAAAAATTAAATAATAATAATAATAATAAAATCTGATGCTTGCTGGAGATTAGGACTCAGGACACTGAATGGGTAAGCCTCGCCAGGTGGGGGGAAAAGACTTGAAATTTAGCTGAGAGAGCTTAGCGTTTGGCAGGAGGTCGAGACGCTTGGCATCGGACGGCTGAGCCTTTGATTCAGAAAACATCCAACTTTCATCCCTCAAAATGGCAATTTTTAAGAAATAAAAAGTCGAATAGTTTGCATCTCTAGATATAGATGTCGGTCATTTAAAATTGCTATATTGAAAAAGTTTGCTGATATTGAATGATTTGCAACTACTATATGCTTATATAGCGCTTTAAACAAAAAAGATTGTGTCAAAGCAACTGAACAACATTAGGAAAACAGTGCGTCAATAATGCAAAATGACAGTTAAAGGCAGTTCATCATTGAATTCAGTGATGTCATCATGCAGCTCAGTTCAGTTTAAATTGTATCTGTGCAATAATTTGCAATCTAGTCAACGATATCGCTGTAAATGAAGTGTCCCCAACTAAGCAAGCCAGAGGCGATAGCGGCAAGGAACCAAAACTCCATCGGTGACAGAATGGAGAAAAAACCTTGGGAGAAACCAGGCTCAGTCGGGGGGCCAGTTCTCCTCTGACTAGACGAAACCAGCAGTTCAATTCCAGGCTGCAGCAAAGTCAGATTGTGCAGAAGAATCATCTGTTTCCTGTGGTCTTGTCCCAGTGGTTGTCTGAGACGAAGTCTTCACAGGGGATCTGACTCTGGGGCTCTAGTTGTCCTGGTCTCACTGTCTTTCAGGGCTGTAGAGGTCCTTTCTAGGTGCTGATCCACCATCTGGGCTGGATACGTACTGGGTCCGGGTGACTGCAGTGACCCTCTGATTTGGATACAGACTGGATCTGGTGGCTATGGTGACCTCGGAATAAGAGAGAAACAGACTAATATTAGCATAGATGTCATTCTTCTAATGATGTAGCAAGTACATCGGTTTTATGGGAAGTGTTCCCGGTTCCCGCAGTTGACTTTGATATTCTAGGTATTATCAAATTGGCAGAGTTTTGAGAACGGAGCGGACGTGGAGGACTATAATGTAACAAGAGCTCGTTCAAATACTGAGGTGCTAAACCATTCAGGGCTTTATAAGTAATAAGCAAGATTTTAAAATCTATAACAATGTTTGATAGGGAGCCAGTGCAGTGATGACAGAACCGGACTAATATGATCATACTTCCTGGTTCTAGTAAGAACTCTAGCTGCTGCATTTTGGACTAACTGGAGTTTGTTTACTAAGCGTGCAGAACAACCACCCAATAAAGCATTACAATGATCTAACCTTGAGGTCATAAACGCATGGATTAACATTTCTGCATTTGACATTGAGAGCATAGGCCGTAATTTAGATATATTTTTGAGATGGAAAAATGCAGTTTTACAAATGCTAGAAATGTGGCTTTCTAAGGAAAGGTTGCTATCAAATAGCAAACCTAGGTTCCTAACTGATGACGAAGAATTGACAGAGCAGCCATCAAGTCTTAGAGAGCGTTCTAGGTTATTACATGCAGAGCTTTTAGGTCCTATAATTAACACCTCTGTTTTTTCAGAATTTAGCGGTAAGAAATTACTCGTCATCCAGTTTTTTATATCAACTATGCATTCCGTTAGTTTTTCAAATTGGTATGTTTCAACGGGCCGCTAAGAAATATAGAGCTGAGTATCATCAGCATAACAGTGAAAGCTAACACCGTGTTTCCTGATGATATTTCCCAAGGGTAACATGTAAAGCGTGAAGAGTAACGGCCCTAGTACTGAGCCTTGAGGTTCTCCATACTGCACTTGTGATCGATACGATACCTCTTCATTCACTGCTACGAATTGATGGCGGTCATAGAAGTACGATTTAAACCATGCTAATGCACTTCCATTAATGCCAACAAAGTGTTCTAGTCTATGCAAAAGAATGGTGTGGTCAATAGTGTCGAACGCAGCACTAATGACCTGCTCTTATCATCTGATCGTGGTTGTATCTCTCTATTAGTGCTATTGGATATAGCACTAATAGAGAGATACAACCACGATCAGATGATAAGAGCAGGTCATTTGTAACTCTAAGGAGAGCAGTCTCAGTACTATGATACGGTCTAAATCCTGATTGGAAATCCTCACAGATGCCATTTTTCTCTAAGAAAGAATATAATTGTGAGGATACTACCTTTTCTAGTATCTTGGACAGAAAAGGGAGATTCGAGATCGGTCTATAATTAACTAATTCTTTGGGGTCAAGTTGTGGTTTTGTGATGAGAGGCTTAATAACAGCCAGTTCGAAGGTTTTGGGGACGTATCCTAATAACAATGAGGAATTAATAATAGTCAGAAGAGGATCCAAGACTTCTGGAAGCACCTCTTTTAGGAGCTTAGATGGAATAGGGTCTAACATACAGTAGGTGGCCATCCAAAACGTTGCTTCTACCGCCGCTCGTACCACCGCCGCGGTGTCTGTTAAGTGCATTTGCAGCTTTTGACCGCTGAGTGGCGCTTTAATCACAAGTTATCAAACAAGCGCATCAAAGCACATTTTCGCAAATAGACATCAGTTTTGCCTCGCTGATGTGTTACATTTGACGTCTGCAGTCAGGGAAAATTAAAGAAAAACACTGTAGTTAAAATATTTAATATTCACAGATGAAAGTTTGGTACTTATGAAGTTATGTGCATTTCTTCGAACGAATTCAAGCAGGATAAATGTCAAGCCTGTGCCTGAGCCTGTGCTTATATTTTCTCTAAGCTACACAGTATTACACCATATTTTAGATTTGACACATTTAATAGGTGTGCAGTATTATTTATATAATATGAATTATGTGTTATATTATTCAAAATAAATTGTGGTTTACTTTGCATCGGAGCATTAAAAGTGGTAGCCTATTTTAGTGAGCTAGGCTACATGGATTAATATGCAAAATGTCAATATTCTCATATATTAGGCCTATATTTTAATTTGTATTTTAAAATTCCTTTAATAAAACAACATGCATTTTTGTTATTAGTTACCTGTCCTTTATTTTGACAGACAACTTATTGGGAATATATATAAGTTGATTGAGAGCATGCCCAGTCAAATTGCAGAGGTCCTGAAAAAGAAGGGCCAACACTGCAAATACTGACTCTTTGCATAAATGTCATGTAATTGTCGATAAAAGCCTTTGAAACGTATGAAGTGCTTGTAATTATATTTCAGTACATCACAGAAACAACTGAAACAAAGATCTAAAAGCAGTTTAGCAGCAAACTTTTTGAAAACTAATATTTATGTAATTCTCAAAACTTTTGGCCACGACTGATTAAGAAATTGTTGCGTGTTTTATAAATTATTTTCTTTATTTTAGTAAAACGTGAGGCACTGTATAATTTTGTTCCCATTATTTAGGCCTAATTAAAACAAGAAACAAATAAATTAAACCTGCATGATTTAGCTAAATCATTGAAATTCTAAAGAATGGACTGATTAATAAAACGTCCTCACAATTAAACTCAAGTTCTCTCATTATAATCACCAAAGTGCAAATGATGAAAAAAAAAAGAGCTTCATTAATAGACAACTTCAGTGATTTTAAAGGGAGCCTTCTTTACTTGCTTTCATATAATTTAAGTAAAAAAAATAAAATTGCAGCCGCACTTAAATGCAGGTGTGTAAAATGTATGCGTGCAAGATTTGCACGGCACGAGTGATGCTGAGTGCAGGCGCAGCATTTATTCTTATTTGTTTTATCTTCTTTACAAATCTTGTTTGGTTTTATTTTGGATAATTGCACGTAAAAAATCATTTACGTTGTAATGCATACGCAAAATGTGAATTATTATTCATATTCAAGTGTTTGTGCGAAAATTATAAATGCATGCAGGACAGGGAGGCGCCCTCTAGATCACTTGAATTTTTTTCCTGAAAATGAAATAACTTAAAATTGTGGCGTCTCACATACATGAGAAATATATCTACAGAAAGCTTGAAATGTCTTTTAAACGATTCAATTCAATTCAGAACGAAAGCATTATGTAATCTGTGCAGGTTGTATTTCTCTTTAAAGGCGCGTTCATGTGGATAGAGTCAGCACTGTGAATTTCATCTTGCAGCCGACAAGAAAACATTAGCCGCGTTTCCACTGTCGGGCTTAAAGCGGGCGTGCTAGTGCGTGCCAGGGCCAGTCGCGTTTCCACTGTAACTTCCGGGGCTTGATCCTGCCTCGTCGGGGCTTCCTCTGGGCCAACGGCCAGGGTTTTTTGGCCCGACGAAAACCTTGGGCCAAAGCGGGCCAGCTGGGGCTAGAGGAGTGGTTATGAACAAAGGCGGAGTTTCTCCGCATCTGGAGAGTGTCAGCGCCGTTCACTTCAGAAAGATAACAGCTAACATCAACATTAAAAAATAAGCTGAGCTCAAAACTCACTTTCAGTCAGCTGCGAGTGTTTGAAATAACGCGATCCAATGTGGATTATAATCACCATAAAAGGCAAAAATAATTTATAAGCGATGTAAAAGACTATGCACGCTAAACATTAACGTTACCATAGTAAACATGGTAAATACAACCACTTGGAGAAATCAGATGTCAGCTTCTTATTCTCTATCACAATTGTGTATTTATTTAGTAACATATTTTATCTGTCATAAGTCACGTCTCGAGAGTTTAGCTCCGCGTAGCATGTCATCAAAGTATAATAATGTTTTTTGTTCGGGAGCTTTTATAAAAATAGAGTTATTATCATTCATTCTAAATGTGACGTATATAGGCTACTGTGGCTACAAATAAACAGAAACAGACTCGACTGAATAAGCAGGCTATTTTCATAAGCGTTAAAAATAAATAAATAAAATAGAAATACATTTATTTCTGTGTTATTAATTTTGAGTCCTGATAAATTGATTCATTATGCTCAATGTATCACTTATAGTAAAACATCGATGCTTTTGAATTTGAATATTTAACAAAGCATGCAAACAAAAGGTGCTGTTATCGTGTTCATTTTGTGATTGTGCATGTTCCAGTGACTTAATTCTTAGTTTTCTGATAACTTCTCTTTGTTGGTGAAACGATGGGGTTGCATGACGTTGTCCTGAGAGGCCTGTAAAGAGCGGGTTTTAGTGACGCGCAGCGGAGCTTCTGGCCCGACTGTGGAAACGCTGCGCTATTCTGGCCCCGCCCGGCCGTTTTAAGCCCTGGCTCGCACTGGCCCGACAGTGGAAATGCGGCTATTAGTTTATTAATAAATAATTAAAATGTCTCCTTTTTTACAATTATTTTTACAATTTTTACTTCTGCCTTGCTTTGTGGCAAACTTAATGCATGTGCTTGAGCGTGGAATATATTAAGGCTCATTATGGATTATAGATGTTAATTTCATATAAACCTCTGATTAGTTGAATAATGACAAATGAACGACTAGTAACTAGAAAAATCTCATGTGGGAGGCAGACCTATTAAATACCCTCTAGACATCTCTGTTAAAGCATTTTATACGCGTTTGCATAAATTCTTCTTTCAGAACGGTCCGTAATGGAGAGAAGCTTTAACACTGATTTTTCCTCTGAAACACAAAAACTAAAATTGATCTTTTATGTTTTGAGAATGGCCAGCCCTTCTCTACAGATATTGTTGTTGTTTCTGGTTTGTGCATTGTAAATACAAATGATAATAATAATAATAATAATAATAATAATAATAATAATAATGTCTCCAAAAACTCATTGTTGTTTTTTTTTATTGTAATAATAATCATGTGTATTCCCAAATCTAAAAAAGCCTATAAAACATCATAGACGGATCATACTGATGTATGGACTCTGTTTGGGATTTAGAAAAATAAAGAGATGGTTCAATATATTGGTTATGAAAAGGCTACATTCTGTGCGAATTTGTATTTCATAGTCTAAAAAATATTGTTTAGACGAAACAAAATAAAATTAACGCAACAGTTTGCGAATTTATTTATTTATTTATTTTTTGAGTTAAGGTAACTACCTCTGAAATTAAGTTATAATAACAATAAACTATATTGCGCTAGTAGTCAACATTTGAAGTGGATCAAAACCTTTCTTCAAAGTTGCCCTAAAACCAAAATGACGATGCAAACGTCCTATCTAAACCTGTTCTGCAAGTTTGATACCCTTTTAAGACACTGTCCATATGAAAGACCAAGAGATTCACACATTTATCTCGACCCCCACAAGCTATACAGAACTACCCCCCAGCCCCCTCCAGCTGAACTGAATTCGGTCTGTTTTTGGGGCTGTAAGGGACCGTGTGTTGTCATGTTACTGGGTTGAAACTTGCCTGCACTCACAGCAGCCCTACTCTTTTTATTCATTGTTTTCCAACAGCCAATATTATTGTTTTCACAAGACCATAATAATAACAAATTATCAATTGATAATTAATCATTATTTTACGAAAATCATTGTTATTTGTGAACGTAGCATTTGGGGAAGGCTTTAAGACCAAGCGGAATCCTCCGTTAGCTGCTCCCGCTTCACAGCGCGCGGGACTCGCGCTAACTGCACCCAGCTTCAAAGTCCGCTAGTTTTGATTTAACTAAATCAATTTGAGCAAATACAACTTACTGATCATGAGCCCAACATTTAGAAAAACATTCAGTCTACCTGAAGGAAGATGTATTTCATTGTAAGTTAATGCTTTTAAATAGAGAGTTAAATGGAGAGAGAGAGAGAAATAAAAAAACCGTGTAGGCTATTCCTAAACTTGGAGCTCATTATATTGAAGTACAAACCCAAACACCAGAAGCAACCTACACTCTCAGTGTTCTTTCATTGAAAAGTATGTTTTTTGTTTATTCTCAGGCTATATGGTTGAAATAATATTTTAGTTCAAAACTTTAAGTGCCATTGTTTAAAAAAATGCTTTATTGGCTAACGTTTCATAGACCTTCAGTTGTTATGCTCTAAAATCCCATGGCATTTGTAATTTCACAGTATTTTCACATCCTAAATCACTAACCTTTAAAGTCACAATTCTATAATGGTCAATTTTACTCAGGCCGATGGCACTTTTAATGACATTATTATTATAATTTTTTTTTTTTTTAGAATAATTGTAGCCTACATAAGTAGGTGAAGCAAAACACATATGAATAATATTTGGATTGTCCCTTTGTTAGGGACCAATCAAGCTCGGTCCCATCCACCAGTCAGTGTTCACACTCACCTGAGTATTGATCAGCACCTGTTCCCAATCAGCACCGTCACTTTCCAGCACATAAAATCCATCTCACAACAGCACTCCAACGTCAAGCCTCGAATAGGACAGACCACTTACCTGTTTATCGTCATACCCCATTCCAAGTTCGCGGAGAGAAGTATACTTATCTGAAGATTGTTTAAATCTGTGTCTCTGTTGATCTTCTTCCAGATCCGCTATAAGATTCCTGATCTGATCTCCTAGCTCCTGTGTAGTCATCAGACTCGGTGTCCATCCAAGCTGTCTGTTCCTGTGAGGGGGAAAAGACCAAGTCTTAATGACCTTTGTCCACTAATATACAAAGTATTGCACCGCGGCTACTCGCCTGCTTACCTCCGATGCATCGGGTGAACGCTGCCAACTTCGCCACGGATTCACCTATTCACTCATCTTGCACTTTATTCCTCTAAATAAACACTGTGTTTGGATTCACTTCCCTTGTCTCCGAGTGTGTATCCTGACAGAAGGCTTGACCCAAAATACCGTCATGGATCCAACACAACCAGAAACCACTCCACCGCAGAGCACAGCTGGCCATTCCAACGCTTCCGCATCATCCGCTCCTTCGCTGATGTACGTTACTAGTCCGACATCTAGACCAGCGCCCTTCTCTGGCAAGGCGGAGGATTGCAATGGTTTTCTGCTTCAATGTTCACTGGCCCTGGAACAGCAACCACATCAATATTCCACAGAGAGATCCAACATATCTTTTATTGTGCAACAATTATCCGGGCCAGCTCTGAGATGGGCAGAAACCCTCTGGTTCCAGGAAACTCCAGTTACAGCAACCTTACAGAAATTTATAACACATTTTAAAGAGGTGTTCGGCCGGCCATTGGGAGATTCCTCCGTCAGCGATCAGCTCCTGCAACTCCGACAGGGTAAAGATTCAGTATCTGAGTATTCGTTGAAATTCAGAACCCTGGCCTCAGCTAGTGGGTGGAACGAAAAGGCACTCATCACAGTGTTTCGAAGGGGGCTTAACCCCACACTCCGTCTACAACTAGCCATTTATGATGACAACATGGGGTTAGAAAAATTCATGCAGCAAGCCCTACGAGTAGATCAGCGATCCCAAGTTTGTTACCGTGAAATTCCGAACCAGGTTTTCACTCCTCATATGAATCTCACTGAACAAGTGGAAACACAAGGGGTGGAGCGGATGCAAGTTGAAACCAGCAGATTATCCCAAACAGACAGATAACGTCGCTATGAACTCAAGCTCTGTTTATATTGTGGAAATCCAGGCCATTTTCTACGATTATGTCCATCTCGTCCTCCTTGCTTGATGGTGAGTTCGATTTTCAATACCCCCTCCGTATCCTCTCCACTCACGATCTCAGTGACATTAATGTCTCCTAGTTTCAACGTTTCAGTCTCTGCCATTATTGATTCCGGGTCTGCAGGGGATTTCATCTCGGGAGAATTATCGTCCAGACTCAACCTCAAGAGGATCCCCACTCCGAAGCCATACTCCATCCACGCCGTAACTGGAGAGATCATCAATAAGGGGTATGTCAACTACCAGATCAAACCAGTTATATTGTGTGTAGAGAGAGACCACCAGGAATGTTTTCATCCTTTTATTCTTGAAAATTGTCAAACAGACATTATCCTAGGTCGTCCGTGGCTGATTCGTCATCAACCTGAGATCGACTGGAAAATGTGTAAAATCATTCGCTGGGGTTGCAAGTGCTGCTTAACATGCTTAAATGATCATCCTAAAATCACAAATGAATTATCTAACTCAGTCCACGTGAATTCGACCTCAATTGAAAGTCCCAACGAGAAACTTTCAGTGATCAAACCTCTATGCTATTCTTCCTTTGCCGATGTATTTAGCCCTGTGGAGGCCTCCAAACTACCTCCACATAGACCTTGGGACTGCGCTATTGAGTTAATGCCGGATGAACCTGTTCCCAGAGGTCGAATATACTCCTTATCCATTCCAGAACAAGAAGCCATGCAGAAATATGTCCAAGAGGCCCTACAGCAGGGGTACATTCGACCTTCTACTTCTCCTGCAGCTGCCAGTTTCTTTTTTGTCCCTAAGAAGGATGGAGGATTAAGGCCTTGTATAGATTACCGAGCCCTAAATAAGATCACGGTTAAGTTCAGCTATCCCCTCCCGCTTGTGCCTTCCGCTCTGGAACAGCTCAGAGAAGCTACCATTTTCACCAAACTGGACTTGAGGAGCGCCTACAACCTGATCAGAATTCGGGAAGGTGATGAGTGGAAAACCGCGTTCATAACACCAGCAGGGCACTACGAGTATCTGGTTATGCCTTATGGGTTGGTAAATGCTCCCACAGTCTTCCAGAGTTTTATGGATGAGGTGCTTCGAGACTTCTTGAATCGTTTTGTGTTAGTCTATATTGATGACATCCTCATTTTCTCCAAAAATCCCTCCGACCATCAACACCACGTCTCTCAGGTGCTCCAATAACTTCGGGAATTCTCACTGTTCCTCAAAGCGGAGAAGTTTACATTTCATCAGGAATCTGTCGACTTCCTGGGATATCGTCTGAGCAGGAGAGGGGTGGAAATGGATGATGGTAAAATCAGTGCAATCACCACATGGCCCGTTCCCAAATCTGTGAAAGAGTTACAACGATTTCTTGGCTTTGCGAACTTCTATCGTCGATTCATTGATAAGTATAGTATGTTAACAGCCCCATTGACCTCCCTTCTGAAAGGAAAACCCAAAGTCCTCAATTGGAATCCAGAGGCCCAAAGAACATTCACCGCCTTGAAGACAGCTTTTACCACGGCCCCATTGCTCTGTCATCCAAACTCCGATAAAGTATTCATCCTGGAAGTCGATGCATCGACTACAGGAGTCGGAGCCATACTCTCACAACATCAAGAAAATTCAACCAAACCCATGCCTTGTGCTTTCTTCTCGAAGAAGTTGTCCTCAGCAGAGAGCAATTATGACATTGGGAATCGAGAACTTTTAGCGGTCAAACTTGCACTTGAGGAGTGGAGACATTGGTTAGAGGGGGCCAGACACCCATTCATAGTGTTAACAGACCAGAAGAACTTACAGTATCTGAAGGAAGCAAAGAGACTAAACCCCCGTCAGGCTAGATGGGCTTTGTTTTTTACCCGCTTCCATTTCACGATCTCTTACCGTCCCGGGTCAAGAAACACTAGAGCAGATGCCTTGTCACGTATCCATTCCCCAGAAGAAGTTACAGGCGAACCTGAAACCATTCTTCTTGCCAAGATATTCGTCATCCCACTAAATGATCAGCTCCAGGAAGTATCAAAAGGTCTACCTACCCCTCCTGAATGCCCTCCAGACAAGACTTATGTTCCTGAAGCTTTCCGCATAGCTTTGATCTCCTCTGCTCATTCCTCAGTAGGGACTGGCCATCCCGGGGCTACTAAGACCTGCGCAGCGATCCAACAGAAGTATTGGTGGCCAGGTATGCACCAAGAGGTTAAGGAATTCATCCAAGGTTGTCAACTCTGCGCTATGACCAAGGTTCCTTGACACTTACCCTCAGGGAAGCTGTTACCACTACCCATGCCACAACGTCCCTGGTCCCACCTCGGAGAAGTTTTCGTCACTGATCTACCACCCTCTGAAGGGAATACATGTATTCTCGTTGCCATCGACAGGTTCTCTAAAGCCTGTAAACTAATTCCCCTCAAGGTTCTCCCTACAGCCTTTAAAACTGCAGAATTACTCTTCGAGCACGTATTCCGAAACTTTGGAATCCCGGAGGACATTGTGTCTGATAGAGGACCGCAGTTCATCTCTGGGGTTTGGTGAGCTTTCTTCTCACTCCTGAATGTAACAGTGAGTCTGACATCCCGGGTACCATCCACAAACGAATGGGCAGACGGAGCGCAAAATCCAAGACGTCAGTCGTTTTCTTACGTACGTTCTGCCATAACAACCAAGGCATATGGAGCAGATATCTGATTTGGGCAGAATATGCCAAAAATTCCCTCCGTCAAGTATCCACTAACCTCACGCCATTCCAATGTATTCTGGGTTTCCAACCCCCGTTATTTCCATGGTCAGGAGAGCCTTCAGAAGTACCTGCAGTAAATCAATGGTTTCAGCAAAGTGAAGAGGTTTGGAACCAAGCCCACCAACACCTTCAACAAGCCAGGAATCGGCAAAAACGGTTTGTAGATGTCCACAGACAACAGAATCCAAACTACCAGCCTGGTCAACTGGTATGGCTCTCCACAAGAGACATTCGCCTACGTCAACCCTGTAAAAAACTGAGCCAAAGATATATCGGGCCATTTCCTATACTAGAACAAATCAACCCAGTCACCTACAAACTCCAACTCCCTGCGCAGTATCGGATACACCCCAAATTCCATGTCTTTCTCTTGAAACCACACTACTCACCTGTGCCTGTTCCCTCCACAGATCCGGTCTCTGACGACAGCCCTCCACTACCGCACATTGAAGCCGTTCCCATCTATGCGGTTAAGGAGATATTGGACTCCCGACGTCGGGGTGGTCGCCTCGAATACCTAGTGGATTGGGAGGATTACGGACCAGAAGAGAGGTGTTGGGTACTTCGAAATGATATCCTTGATCCAAATCTACTGAATGAGTTTCACAAACAAAACCCTCAAAGACCGGCTCCACGACCCCGAGGCAGACCCCCACGACGTCGGGGTCCTTGGTCCGTTGGCACGGACCCTGGAGGGGGGGGTAATGTTAGGGACCAATCAAGCTCGGTCCCATCCACCAGTCAGCGTTCACACTCACCTGAGTATTGATCAGCACCTGTTCCCAATCAGCACCGTCACTTTCCAGCACATAAAATCCATCTCACAACAGCACTCCAACGTCAAGCCTCGAATAGGACAGACCACTTACCTGTTTATCGTCATACCCCATTCCAAGTTCGCGGAGAGAAGTATACTTATCTGAAGATTGTTTAAATCTGTGTCTCTGTTGATCTTCTTCCAGATCCGCTATAAGATTCCTGATCTGATCTCCTAGCTCCTGTGTATCATCAGACTCGGTGTCCATCCAAGCTGTCTGTTCCTGTGAGGGGAAAAGACCAAGTCTTAATGACCTTTGTCCACTAATATACAAAGTATTGCACCGCGGCTACTCGCCTGCTTACCTCCGATGCATCGGGTGAACGCTGCCAACTTCGCCACGGATTCACCTATTCACTCATCTTGCACTTTATTCCTCTAAATAAACACTGTGTTTGGATTCACTTCCCTTGTCTCTGAGTGTGTATCCTGACACCCTTATTTTTTCCCTTATTTTCTTAAAGAATAAACACTTATTTTCTACAAGAATAAACATGATAACATATTATTAATTCATAGAAATAATTTAAGCATTTAAAACCTGATAACATATTATTAATTCATAGAAATAATTTAAGTAATTTTATGAGTTTATAAGTTAAAAAGGGTAAAATGTCACAGTGCATGTTAAATAGCCTAAATGAACTTGTCAAGTCATCTTTATTTATATAGCGCTTTAAACAAAAAAGATTGCGTCAAAGCAACTGAACAACATTAATTAGGAAAACAGTGTGTCAATAATGCAAAATGACAGTTAAAGGCAGTTCATCATTGAATTCAGTGATGTCATCATGCAGCTCAGTTCAGTTTAAATGGTATCTGTGCAATAATTTGCAATCAAGTCAACGATATCGCTGTAAATGAAGTGTCCCCAACTAACCAAGCCAGAGGCGACAGTGGCAAGGAACCAAAACTCCATCAGTGACAGAATGGAGAAAAAAATCTTGGGAGAAACCAGGCTCAGTTGGGGGGCCAGTTCTCCTCTGACCAGACGAAACCAGCAGTTCAATTCCAGGCTGCAGCAAAGTCAGATTGTGCAGAAGAATCATCTGTTTCCTGTGGTCTTGTCCCGGTGGTTGTCTGAGACAAAGTCTTTACAGGGGATCTGTCTCTGGGGCTCTAGTCCTGGTCTCCGCTGTCTTTCAGGGCTGTAGAGGTCCTTTCTAGGTGCTAATCCACCATCTGGGCTGGATAGATACTGGATCCGGGTGAGTGCAGTGACCCTCTGACTTGGATACAGACTGGATCTGGTGGCTACGGTGACCTCGGAATAAGAGAGAAACAGACTTATATGAGCGTAGATGCCATTCTTCTAACGATGTAGCAAGTACATCGGGTGTTATGGGAAGTGTTCCCGGTTCCGGTTTACCTAATTAATGCAGCCTAAAAATCCTTTAACGGATTTGGATATTAGAAGTGTATTAGTATGTTATGTGTAAGCCAGGTTAAAGAGATGGGTCTTTAATCTAGATTTAAACTGCAAGAGTGTGTCTGCCTCCCGAACAATGTTAGGTAGGTTATTCCAGAGTTTGGCCGCTAAATAGGAGAAGGATCTGCCGCCCACAGTTGACTTTGATATTCTAGGTATTATCAAATTGCCAGTTTTGAGAACGGAGCGGACGTGGAGGACTATAATGTAACGAGCTCGTTCAAATACTGAGGTGCTAAACCATTCAGGGCTTTATAAGTAATAAGCAAGATATTAAAATCTATACGATGTTTGATAGGGAGCCAGTGCAGTGTTGACAGGACCGGGCTAATATGATCATACTTCCTGGTTCTAGTAAGAACTCTAGCTGCTGCATTTTTGGACTAACTGGAGTTTGTTTACCAAGCGTGCAGAACAACCACCCAATAGAGCATTGCAATAGTCTAACCTTAAGGTCATAAACGCATGGATTAACATTTCTGCATTTGACATTGAGAGCATAGGCCGTAATTTAGATATATGTATATATATATATATATGTATATAGATATAACTTGTGTAAACAATATAATTAGAACTAACAATATAATTCGATTTTTTTTAAATTAAAAATTCCTGTATAAAAATCGGACATCAGCCGTTATATCAAACATTTTGAAATCGTCCACAGCTGAGCAACGCGCGAGGCAGGTTGAGCGTGCGAAGTGAATGTGCTTCACAAAGTTATTTTCAGATGCAATGAAAATAAAAAAATAAAAAACCCTGGATAGCCTAGATTAGGCCCAGTCTCTGTTCCTAAGTATATAATAATTATAATTACTGTTAACCCAACAAATTTTAACCGATTAATCGCCTATTTTCGTTTGTTGCATGTTCTTTTTTTTATTATTATTATTATTATTTTTTTTAAAACAGGCTAAAAAATAAATTAAGTTTGTGATAGGAAAAAATATATAAGTCATGTATAAGTTGCATTTTATTACATTCAGAAATAATAACGGCTGGCCTAATAATGTTATAATGTGCCAACAGGATATTTTTAGTTTTCTTCACTTTACAACAAATCCTTTAAATTTAACAAATTTATCAGAACAGAACAAGAATTAAAAAGTATATAATTCTAATGGATAAATAAAATTGCAGTATATTATAATATAGGCTTAGCTATAAACAAACAAAAAAATAAATGAATAATAATATAAAGCGAACCATAAGGTAAGGTTGGGCTCTCATTCGGGAGAAATCCAAACGTTTCCATATTCGTGATGTTGCCTATTTCAAGCTTAACTATTATTCATTAGGTAAAATAGGCTTTGTAGTTCATGCGTGTTTCAGTATTGACAAAAAAAAAAAAAAAATCATAATTAGCAAAAATATGCCAAAGTGGACCGCTGCTCGCACCGAATGGCATGGTGAACGGCTACTGTTTCCAATGAATGTGCGCGAGGCACCAGCACGATCAAACAGCTGAAACAGAAAATACTACATTTTTGGTCACACAGTAAAGACATAATTCAAAAATGCAAAGTGTTAGCAGTCTGAAAAATCAAGAATAATAACAGAATTAATAATAATTATTGCTAAATGCTGGACCGTTCTAATTTCGATCTGCAAATGGAACCTGAAGGATTTTTTTTAAACTGTACATTTTTAATGGTTTTTAAAGATGTTACAATGTTATATCATAATGTTATTGCTGTTTTACTTCCTCCTTTTATCTCATTTTACAATTACATTCAGTTCGCAATCCGTCCCTTTGCGCCACCTGGCGGTAGTTTCGCGAATGAATTTGACACGTGACTGACTTGCAGTTAACGCCGCGGCGGTATTACTCATTTTGGTTGTCTACCTACTGTACATGTTGTTGGTTTAGATGATTTAACAAGTTTATACAATTCTTCCTCTCCTATAGTAGAGAATGAGTGGAACTGTTCCTCGGGGGATCTATAGTGCACTGTCTGATGTGATACTGTAGCTGACGGCTGCATGGTTACAATTTTATTTCTAATAGTATCGATTTTAGAAGTAAAGTAGTTCATAAAGTCATTACTAATGTTTTGTTTTTTTTTTTTTTAATTTTTTGATTCTTTGTTTTTATTTATTTTTGAAATTGTTTTGAATAAATACCTGGGGTTATGTTTGTTTTCTTCTAAAAGAGACGAAAAGTAATCAGATCCAGCAGTTTTTAATGCTTTTCTGTAGGATAGGTTACTTTCCATCCAAGCAATACGAAATAACTCTAGTTTTTTTTTTCCTCCAGCTGCGCTCCATTTTCTGGGCTGCTCTCTTTAGGGTGCGAGTGTGCTCATTATACCACGGTGTCAGACTGTTTTCCTTAACCTTCCTTAAGCGTAAAGGAGCTACTGTATTTAAAATGCTAGAAAAGAGAGAGTCCATAGTTTCTGTTACATCATCAGGTTGTTCTGAGGTTTTGGATATGCTAAGGAATTGGGATACATCAGGAAGATTACTTACAAAGCAGTCTTTTGTGGTAGAAGTGATGGTTCTACCATACTTGTAATAAAAAGTAGAATTTACAGTTTTAGCTATATGAAGTTTGCACAAAACTAAATAATGATCTGAGATATCATCTCTTGGCTGCATAATTTCAACACCATCAACATCAATTCCATGTGACAGTATTAAATCTAGAGTATGATTTCGACAATGAGTACGTCCTGAGACGTGTTGTCTAACCCCAATAGAGTTCAGAATGTCTATATAAATGCTGATCCCAATGCATCTTTTTCATTATCAACATGGATATGGACACAGTCTCTATAGTGTGATATTTAGGTGAAAGAGTCTCTATGTGCTGAGAATTAACTGACTTCTGTGACGTGAGGCGGCTAGCAGACAGTAGGTTTAGCCAGTCTGTCTGCTTCCTGACCTGGGCCCCAGTTATTCAAGTACAAACTCTAAGACTATGTGCCATATTTCTAGAGAGAAGAGCGGCACCACCCCAGGAGGGAACTAGACCATCTCTTTTCAACAGGTCAGGTCTGCCCCAAAAGCTCGTCCAATTGTCTATGAAACCTATGTTACTCTGCGGGCACCACTTAGACATCCAGCCATTGAGTGATGACAATCTGCTATGCATCTCATCACCACAGTAAGCAGGGAGGAGACCAGAGCATATTACAGTGTCTGACATCATGCTTGCAAGTTCACACACCTCTTTAATGTTATTTTTAGTGATCTCCGACTGACGAAGTCGAACATCATTAGCGCCGGTGTGAAAAACAATCTTACTGTATTTATGTTTAGCATTAGCCAGCACTTTTAAATTTGCTAAGATATCAGGCACTAAGATATCATTGGACTATGGTGGCTGGTGTCTCTATTTTCACGTTCCGTACAATAGAATCACCAATAATTAGAGCACTTTCATCAGGTTTCTCAGTGGGTGCTTCATTGAGTGGGGAGAACCTGTTTAATATTTTGATCGGAACAGAAGAGTTGTGTTTAGACCCACGACTATGCCGCCTCACAGTCACCCAGTTGCACCCAGGAACTGAACAATGTACAGGACTCCCTGAGCTAGACACATCCAAAGCCGTATCTAGAGCCCTCACATTCTTACTGTCCTCAATTAAAGTTTGGATGTGTGTCTCTAATTCTGAAATCTTCTCTGTCAGCCTAACTATTTCCCTGCATTTATCACATGTGAATCCCTCATCACCGACAGAGATAGATAAACTATACATGTGGCTAGCGGTGCACATAACAATAGCAGGAGAAGCCATTACTTACCTTGCTTGGTGAAAGATTCTTACCACAGTTGTTTGAGGAACTTGTGAAAAACCGGAGAGAGAGAGTAGCGAGAGAGAGGAGAGGAGAAAAGAAAACAGTGATAGGCACAAATGGAAACGCTAATGACACACTAACGAGTGCAAACACGATGATTCAATCAATATTGTGAGGTGCAGTTTACCACTACAACACGCGGTGCAGTGCGCGAAGACGGACCCAGGAACCTCTCATATGAGCAGCTGCTTTAATACTCTGGAGAAAGGGGGAAGAAGGCAAGGAGGTCGTTATCACTAGCAGGATGGATAAGGTATACAACTGGACAGAATCTTAACAGGACTATGTATACTACTGGAACAGCTAATACCACATCGGTCCAACGGGGGCTCTAGACAGAGGGCACAGCAAAATAACTAAAAAGAAAGAAAAGAAAATATAAAAGAAGGGCACAGCTATCAATACACTTAATTTAGGCAAGGCAAAGCAGCAGGAGCAATCTGCCTCCATGTGACATACGAGATGACCAGTGGAAAAAGAGCCCTTGCGCCAGTCTTCACAATCCTTTTAGATGTTGCGTCTTATTTGTGGTACAGCTACCCGGCGGGTGCCTTGCCCAAGACCTTCGGTAGTACATCGCACGACTACCCGAAAGCGTCTGACAATCAGTCTGACACCTTGCTTACACAGAGGAGCCACACATCCAAACAGCAACAAGACTGTAGACCAGGGAATCTCCCTTAGCCTGACAGTGAAGACTATTATATAGCACCTGGCCTGGCTGCTAATGAATTGTTAACCACTCAGCAGCCAGCTGGGCACCGTGACATCAGAGGGCTACCGTAGCTGCAGAGGGACAAACTTCACCCAGACAGTGACCACTCTGCCGGTTACACATGCAAGGGATCTGCAACTAAATATTAGGTCTTCTTATACATCTGCCTTAAATTCAACTGTTCCAATACTTATGCTCACATCAAATAGTGGGATGAACTCTAAAAGTGCTGTCCTTTTTATTTGGTAAAACTTATATGTGTCGAAAGACCTAATAATGAAATGTGACATTCTGTAGTTTTGTCACATATTAATCTTTTAATCATATTTGCAAATGTCTTGACTCCACAGCAGAGAAAGCTATTTTGTCTTTACTGTTCCAATACTTATGGAGGGCACTGTATACACCACATTTTCCAAACAAACTAGAAAGGACTTACAAGTGCAAGATGGTTAGAATTAGAGCAAGTCCTGTTTAAAAAAAAAAAAAAAAAAAATGTAACACTAGTGTACCAGTGTTTTTTTTTTTTTTTTTTTTTTTTTTTTTTTCTGCTTTGTTTAGTAGTCAAATTTTGTCTTGTACAGCCCATTTTTGCATGTATGCAAATATAGGTTATGGTTTCCTCTGTTGAATTACTGTGCAATAAAACTGTCTACATAAAACAACTTCAAATATGACATTGCATATTGTCTTTGACTGAAATGGTGTAGATAAATGACATTGAAGCTAACCAGAGGGAAGGAAAATAAAATTAAAAAGAGATCTCTTTACCATTTTAAATATTTCTCCTAGAAAGAAATGGTTAGGTTAGGTTACCCTAAGACTGAATGGAACCTTTTGCTTGAGTCTCCTGCTTCTCAGACTTGTCTGCTGAGACAAAAACTCTTACACTCTCACAATGATCTTCTTTAAAGCTTTAGAAGAGACCTCGACAACATCACACACTGTGTTCAGGTATTTCTCCTTATAGACTCTGGATCTCTCACATTTGTCTCCTCAAAAGTTTAGAAGTGATCTCAACAACATCACACACTGTACTCAAATATTTCTCCTTAGTTAGAGACTCTGGATCTCACATTTGTCTCCTCAAAAGTTTAGAAAAGGTCTCAACAACATCACACACTGTGCTCAGATATTTTTTCTACACTAAAGACTCGAGAACTCTCACACTTGTCTCCTCTAAATTTCAGAAGTAATCTTAATAACTTTACTAAATGTGTACCAAGTCAAATGCCTCAATATGAGCTCAAACATTTCTTCCATGTCTTAATAATCAAATTAGTCATTTAATAATCAAAACTAAGTCATAAGCCATTTATGTGGCTTTCAGCAAAAGAAAGCTCCAGGGTTACATTTTCTGTAGATCAGTATTGATTAAGGCATCCGGTACATTATTATTTTCCAACAAGTTTGTGCCTAAGTACATAAGCATTGTCCTATAAAAAGTAACACTTTACGGTAAGGGTACACAAATTACCGTGAATTAATGCATAAATTAATGTGTGAATTATGCATTACTTTATGCATTAATATCTCATGAAATTATCAGGAACTAATATGAGCTCATAATCTTTCAATCATGACTTCATGGATGAACAACACCTTGAGGTGAGGACATCATCGTGATTTATGATTTATTATACATTGTGGATAAAGCTATGCTTATAGTACATGATTCAAAAAAGCATGCAAGACTTTTTTTTATTATTAAAGGAATATTTTAAAAAATCCAGATTACCTCATGCATGCATACAGGCTAGAACAGTATATTAATTAATGTGAGAACTAATTTTATCTATTTTAACTATTATCACTTTTCATTAAATATGATATGAGTTATCAAGCATGTTCATTTCTTCTTCATAGTAGGTAAATAGACAGATCTTAACATTGGCCAATCACAGCACATATCATGTGAATTCTATTAACATCCAAATACAGTAGTCATCATTAACTAAGCATTAGTTTCTCATGACTTCATCATGTGTGTGGCCCCTCAACTAAAGTGGTGACCAGACCCCAACATTGGCCAGTCACAGCACAAATCACGTGCATTTTGTTAACATCCAAATACAGTAGTCATCATTAACTAAGCATTAGCTTCTCATGACTTCATCATGTGTGTGGCCCCTCAACTAAAATGGTGACCAGACCCCAACATTGGCCAATCACAGCACATATCACATGCATTCTGTTAACATCCAAATACAGTAGCCATCATTAACTAAGCATCAACTTTCAAAATTCATCATGTTTGTGGCCCCTCAACTAAAGCAGTGACTTGGTCCTTTGGAATACTGATAAACAGTGTGTTATTAATGATGGCATAATTGTGAAATGACATGAATATGAACATATAAACAAGTTTTTGCATACAATGTACTGTGAACACAAAGGGACTTTGATAAAAACGTTCTGCTTTATTCTTAAACAGTATAACCCAGTTAAATCAACAGCAATGCCTGGGAAGAGCTGAGAAGGAATTCATTATATATACCATGAACTTTAACCCTTTAGAACCTAAAGCTAAAATAGGCCGTTTTTTTTAGTATAAAATTACAACACAATGTGGTATCTTCAAGTGCAGGGTGTCATTTTTTTTAGAAAATTATTTGCTTTCAGGAAATTACAGTTATTGTACATTATTGTGTGTGGTGTTTTAGTAACTATAATTTAATTAGACAAAAAAAAAAAAAAAAAACGTGAAGAAATTTTACTGCTTTTTATTTAAAAAAATCTGAAAACTTGTGAACGAAAGAATCGAATGCCTCAATATTGAAAAAGGAACTATAATACATATATACAAGTCTTTTTGGGACACTAGATTGCACAGTTTTCACTCAGGAGCCATTTGTTTTACCCCAGCTCTCCATTCGTTTTTGGATCCTTCAATCCAGTCATTTAAATGTGGTGCTCTCTGAAGCAGTTCCTGTCTAACTGCAAGCATAGTCCCACATCACATTCCTGGCACTTCCATTGGGTGCTGCTTTTGCATCGTATGTACAGGAATGTCCAGGAAGTGCTGGAAAATTGTTATGTACCACTTCCGTGTTTTACGGTGCACCGACTTTGTTCCGAGCATTTTGTTGGAGGTGTCAACTCCTGCCATGTACTTATTTTACAGCTACAGCTGCGACCACGGCCCCTCTGTGGTGGAGTTGTGCTTGATGTGGATGGCCCATTTGCTTCTTCGTAGGTAACTGGAGAAGCCACATTGGGGAAAAAAATAGAAGCATGTGTTACAAACTCACTATAAATTACTAAAAATAATTTTCATTATAAAGCAAATTATTAGTAAGAGCAAAATTGAAAAAAAAAAAAAATACTATAATAATAATACATACATGCACACAGGAACGCAAGTACACACACATACATATACATCATGTGTGCAAACACAAACAAGAATGTGGTGAGAAATCTGGAGAGGAGTAAGAAATTCATATGGCCTGATGTATACCCTGAATAAATAAATAAGTATGTAGGTCTGCTTCTCTGCATGGGTGTGATGGATCTGCGGGACAATTTTCCAGCACTTCCTGGACATTGCAGTGACCAACAGCTTAATTTCACACAAATGCATGCACGTACACATGCACACACACTTATACACACACACACACACACACACACACACACACACACACACAAACACAAGTACATGCACGTACACACATACACAAATATACAGATATAGACATAAATGCATGCACGTACACACACATTCGCATACACACCATATACTGTTTAAGATACAAGCACACATACACATGCACACTTACCTTTATACATGCATATATACACATTCAAACACACAAATAAACATTTGCACATATGCATGCACGTACACACACACGCGCACGCGCACCTATATACACAGAGAGATATGTGCATGCACGTACATACGCACAAACATGCATGCAGCACACCTATGCACACACATAACGTTACATGAGCAAACATGAATGCATGCATGCACATACGCATTAACACGCGTGTGCAATGCACATATACCACATAAGTGTGTGAAACAGTGCTTTTTCGAACTGAAACACACAGTCTATTATTATTTTGCTCACATTTCTCATTGATTCATCATTGAAAGAAACATAAGCTTCACTTACCAATCCACGTCTGGATCAATGCCAGCAGCATACGTCTGCTCAATGTCTGAATACACAAACTCCGGGTCCATAGTCATGCTCAGCCTCTTCCCAAGTGTCATCAAAGATCACATCAATCTTCTCCCCAGATAGCAAATGACATGTGGCCCAGTTCTGGCCCACATACCGCGTGGAATGACGTCGATGACTCAACTTAAGTCTGGCTGACAGATGTCAGCCACAACTGGACCGGATCTGGGCCACATCTCAGAAATGGTGTGGGTGACATCTGGGCCAGATCTGGCCCAGTTTTGTCTGACAGAAGTCAGCCACAACTGACTTACCCTTTCTACATACAAAAGCATATGTACAGTAGGTGGCCATCCAAAACGTTGGTTCTACCGCTGCCGCTGCCGTGGCGTCGGCAAAGTGCATTTGCAGCTTTTGACCGCTGAGTGGCGCTTTAATGAAGTTTTCAAACTAGCGCATCAAAGCACATTTTCGCAAATAGACGTCAGCTTCGCCTCACCGATGTGTTATATTTGACTGCAGTCGGGGAAAATGAAAGAAAAAATATTTAATATTCACAGATGAACGTTTAGTCCTTATGAAGATATGTGCGTTTCTTAGAACGAATTCAAGCAGGATAAATATCAAGCCTATAAGCCTGTGCTTATATTTTCTCTACACCATATTTTAGATTTGACATTTAAATAGTGTGCAGTATTATTTATATAATATGAATTATGTGTTATATTATTCAAAATAAATTGTGGTTTACTTTGCATTGGAGCATTAAAAACGGAAGCATAGTGAGCTAGGCTTGTGTGTTTTATAAATTATTTTCTTTATTTTAGTAAAACGTGAGGCACTGAATAATTTCGCTCCCATTATTTAGGCCTAATTAAAACAAGAAACGAATAAATTAAACCTGCACAATTTAACTAAATCATTGAAACTCTAAAGAATGGACTGGTTAATAAAACATCCTCATGATTAAACTCAAGTTCTCGAAATACACACAATGTAAAAAAGAGCTTCATTAATTGACAACTTCAGTCTTCTTTACTTGCTTTCGTGTAATTTAAGTAAAAAAAAAAACAAAATAAATAAAATAAATTAATTGTAGCCGCATTTAAATGCAGGTTTGTATAATATTCTGTATAATATCAGTGCGCAAGATTTGCTCGGCGCGCATGTTGCTGAGTGCACATGCAGCATTTAATCTTATTTGTCTACATATTTTATCTTCATTACAAATCTTGTTTGGTTTTATTTTGGATAATTTCATGTAAAAAAAAATTGCTTTGTAATGCATATGCAAAATGTGAAATATTATTCATATTCAAGTGTTTGTGCGAAAATTATTACGTGTGCATGACAGGGAGGTGCCCTCTTGGTCGCGTGATTTTTTTCCTAATAATGAAATAACTGAAAATTGTGGTGTCTCGCATACATGAGAAATATATCTACAGAAAGCTTGAAATGTCTTTTAAATGAATTAATTCAAAACGAAAGCATTATGTAATCTGTGAAGGTTGCATTTCTCTCTAAAGGCGCGTGAGTGTTGTGTGGGCAGGAAGTTTGAATTTTATTTTGCATCCGACAAGAAATCATTTGTTTATTAATAAATAATTAAAATTTCTCCTTTTTCACAATTATTGGGCTACTTCTGCCTGTGCTTTGTGGCAAACTTAATGCATGTGCTTGAGCGCGGAATATATTAAGGTTTATTATGGATTATAGATGTAAATTTAATATAAACCTGCGATTAGTTGAATAATGAAAAATGAACGACTAGTAACTAGAAAAATCTTACGTGGGGGCAGATCTATTAAATACCCTATAGACATCTCTGTTAAAGTTTTTAAAGCATTTTATACGCATTTGCATAAATTCTTCTTTCAGAACGGTCCGTAATGGATAGATGCCTTAACACTGATTTTTCCTCTGAAACACAAAAACGAAAATTTAAAAATAAAATAAGTCTGAGCGTCGAGGTTTTCACTCGCTCCAAGAGCGCTCCAGCACCGCTCCATCACGAGTACAATTCATGCCAATAGCCCGTAATATAAATGCATATTTAGCAAGAATTCACATGATAAACATGACGGCAATAGTCAAGCGTTGTAGGCTTGTTCTCAAGGAGTTTGTCTGTTCCTTTTACTGATTATTTTCGGGTTAAAGCATGATTTAAACAGATACAGCACATTCACATGCAATAATGCATTCAAACAAATGTAATTTTACAGTGCTGCTTCATCTGTAACTGATTTTGAAATCTGTAAGAAATGCATCATCTGTAGATAACATAACTGACGAAAATGTACTGTTATTTTCATCACAAACAAAATTTGCACAGCAGAAAGCAGCAATTATACTTTTTAATGCTGACAATGTTATTAGTTTGCCGTTTGGTAGGAAAAAAAATGTTTGCACACAATAGCCTAATCCCCTTTGAAACTCTCCTGTTATTTTATTTATTTTTTGTATTTTATTTTTATAGGCTATGTTATGAACATAACATATCAACTTTATCCACGGAGCGAGTGCGGAGCGGTGTTTCTGGTATCATTGAGCGCGGAGCGGAGTGATTATTAAATGCTCGGCGCGGAGGGGAAATTGTTGCTGCTCCACTCTCACATACTCTGCTGCCGAGTGAGAGAGATGTTTCTCCCTACGAAATGAACAAGACCATCCGGTGTAGACACGGTTAGACAGTGTCTGCTATATTTACAAATAATTGATATAAGAAATAAAAATAAATACATAACCTAAACCAGCGGCATAAAATGTAGATGAAAATATAGAATAGAAAATATATTTACACTTGCTCTGTTCTGCATCATGACACTGACTCACTGCGGAGCTGGCAGTTTTAATCTGAACAGCTCTTAACGCAGAGTGGATGGTTAGATGCATGATGGGCTAGTATTAAAAAATAAATAAATAAATAAAATAAAGGTCTTTCCAGCATTAAGGTAATAACATTAGCTACTGCTTTTTTAATCATCTTGTTTCAGTTATAAATTTGACTGGTAAATGATAAAGAATTATATTAAAACTTGCTTTGAACAATTTATTTGTCATTTGAATATTGATTTTAAGTAGGGAGGCAAAAAAATCAATTTAAATCGTAAATCGGATTTTTTTGTGAAAAAAATTGGGTTTTTTTTTAGGCCATCGCCCAGCCCTAATGCAACAGTTTTTTTTTTTTTTTTTTTAGTTAAGGCAACTTCCTCTGAAATTAAGTTATAATAACTGATAAACTTTATTGAGCTTTACAGTAGTCAACATTTGAAGTGGATCAAACCTTTCTTTAAAGTTGTTTTAAAACCAATATATCCTAAAAACCTGTTCTGCAAGTTTGAAACCCTCATAAACATGCCTGCACTCACATCAGCCCTACTCTTTTTATTCATTATTTTCTCGCAGCCCATATTATTATTATCACTAGACTATAATAATAACAAATTATCAATTGATAATTAATCATTATTTTTGAGAAAATCGTAGACGTTTGTGAACGTAGACATTTGAGGCAGGCTTTAAGACCAAACAGAATCCTCTGCCAGCTGCTCCCACTTCACAGCGCGCGTCTCTTGCTCACTGACCCAGCTTCACCGTCAGCGATTTGATTTTACAAAATTAGTTTGAGGCGAATACAACTCATTGATCATGAGCCCAACATTTAGCAAGGCAGGAAAACATTCAGTCTTCCTGAAGAAAGACGAATTTCATTGAGCTAATGCTGTTAAATAGAGAGTATAAAAAAAAAAACACTGTAGGCTATTCTTAAACTTTGAGCTCATTATATTGAAATAGAAATCCAAACACCAGAAGCAACCTACACTCTCAGTGTTCTTTCATTGAAAAGTATGCATTTTATTTATTCACAGGCTATATGGCTGGAATAATATTTTAGTTGAAAACTTTAAGTGCCATTGTTTAAAAAAAAATGCATCATAGAAATGTTTCATAGACCTTCAGTTGTTATGCTTTAAAATCTAATGGACAGACATAGGTCTATATTATTGTACATTACAAATATTTGGATCGTCCCTTATTTTCTTAAAGGGTAAATAATTATTTTCTTCAAGAATAAACATTAAAGAATAAAAGAAAGAACCTATATCAGCCCTTATATTCCATTTCTGAAGTTAATTTGCAACTCTAATGATGATGTGACTCCCCTGACAGTGGCACATTCCTTAAAAAAATAAAATAAAATAAAACCTTGTTAGAGCTATGTGAGCGATTAATTGTTTTAAAAAAAAAAAAAAAAGTGTGTTCTTTGTTTCCGAAATGGAAAACGAATACAGCTCGTAAAAATGATATGATGAAAAAGTCATGATAACATATTATTAATTCATAGAAATTATTTAAGCAATTAAAACATTTTTTTAAAAAAATACCATATTCAACTTGAATTTCAATACAATTAAACTGACTTTAAAATCTCAAGGAGTTTATAAGTTGAAACGGTAAAATGTCACAGTGCATGTTAAATAGTCTAAATGAACTTATATCTTATATAGTATCTGAAGACCTTGATTGAATGTTAGCATAAAACTAACAATATATTTTGTCTTTTTTTTAAATGAACAATTCCTTTATATAATATGTGACAGCAACCTTTATATCAAACACAGCTGAGCATCGCGGGAGGCAGCTTGAGCGCGCGAGTAAATGCGCATGCACAAGTCATTTTTGGATGCAATGGAAAAATAAAGCTGGATAAAATTATAGCTACACGAAACTTATAAATAGTTAACAACATAGCTTAGATTAGGCCCGTACTGTTACGACTCAGGCCTCTGTGGCTCTCTCCGACAGCCACCGGAGGGCACCTTCACCCAAATACTGACATTCTCATGGACTACATTAACCAGAGGGAATGTAATTGGGTCTAATCACCACCAGGTGTTCCTCATTCCACGCCCTATTTAAGCTGCAGCCAAACACACACACAGTGCGAAGTCTTGTTTAGCCTTTCTGACATTTCTGAGCGTTTATCCCTGTCTGACTTTCCGTGTAATACCTTGAACTGTTCTGATCCTGACGATTCTCTGCCGCCTGCCTTACTGACACTTTGCTCTGTCTACTGTCTGCCGCCTGCCCCGATTCAAGCCTGGTAATTGACCCTGTCTTTGATTGTCTCTGATATCGCGGACGCTGTTGTCTGAACCCTGCCTGTTATCACTACGATTTCTTAATAAACATTGCACATGGATCCGAATGTCTCTGACTCCTCGTTACACGTACTCTGTTCCTAAGTATATAATGTAAATTTGTTAACCCACAATAACTCATTTTAACCGACTAATCGCCTATTTTTGTTTGCTGCATTTTTTTAAACACGCTAAAAATAAATTACATTTGTGAGAGTTGCATTTTATTACATTCAGAATTAATAACGGCAGACCTAATAATGTTATAGGATAATGTACCAACAGGATATTTTAGTTCCCTTCACTTTACAACAAATCCTTTAAATTTAACAAATTTATCAGAACAGAACAAGAATTACAAATATATAATTCTAATGGATAAATATAATTGCAGTATATAATAATATAGGCTTATAAACAAAACAAAAATAATAATTAAAAATAATTTAAAGTGATACATAAGGTTGGGCTTATCTCTCTCATTCGGGACAAATCCAAACATGTTGCCCATTTGAAGCTAAACTCTTATTCATTAGGTAAAATAGGCTTTGGATTTCACACGTGTTTCAGTATCGACGGGAAAAAAAATAATTAGCAAAATTATGCCAAAGTGGACCGCTGCTCGTGCCGCATGGCTCGGTGAACGACTGCTGTTTCCAATGAATATGTGCGCGTGAGGTACCAGCACAATCAAAGTCACAATTCACAATTTTTGGTCACACAGTAAAGGCATAATTCAAAAATGCAAAGTGTTAGCAGTCAAGATTAATAACAGAGTGAATAAGAATTATTTGTAAATGCATGTGTGTATATATATATATATATATATATATATATATATATATATATATATATATATATATACACACATACATACATACATACATTTTATATATATATATATATATATATATATATATATATATATATATGGTCTTCAAATTTTTGATGAGTAGACTGTAGCCTAAAGGCCCGTTCACACCAAGAACGATAACTATAAAGATAACTATAAAGATAACGATATTAGCGTCCACACCAGCGAACGATATCTTCTTTTTATTCTAAGCGCATGCTCGTCTGCCGCTTTAAGTTCTCGAGCGCGTTACAGCAGGATGGATTCTAATTGGCTGTCAAAATTTTATCGTTCATTAGCTGGAAAAAAAATAGTTTTGAAAGTGATTACAACGATATCGTTTTTCTTTGTCTTTATCGTTATAGTTGTGGTGTGGACGCTGCTGTTCTTTAATACTGAAAACGATTTTTAGATCTATGTCTTTATCGTTATCTTTATAGTTATCGTCCTTGGTGTGAACAGGCCTTAAGACTATCCTATTTTTTTAATGGCTTTTAAGGATTTTATAATGTATATTATAATGTTATTGTTGTTTTACGTCTTCCTTTCATTTTACAATTACATTCATTTCGCAATCCGTCCCTTTGTGCTACCTGGCGGTAGTTTCGCGAATGATTTTAACACACGACTGACTTGCAGTTAACGCCGTGGCCCTGCGGCGGCGGTATTACCCATTTTGGTTGTCTACCTACTGTAATTCATCCAGAATAAAGAAAACACTCATATGGTCTAAACTGCTTTATTAAAATATAAAAATTAGACAAATACAGATATTTAAAAATATATCTATACATAGACAGAGAAATCAGAAATACAAATGCATGTATAGATGTAAAGCAAATACATTTACATTATTACAAAATAAAAAATACAGATAAATATTTATAAATATAGATATACATATTTATATTACATTTACCAGACGCTTTTATCCAAAGCGACTTACAAATGAGGACAATGGAAGCAATCTAAATCAACAAAAGAGCAATGATGTGCAAGTGTTTTAACAAGTCTCAGTTAGCTTAACACAGTACACGTAGCAAGTTTTTTTTGTTATATAAAAAGAAAACAGATAGTATAGAAAAAGAATAGAGCATGCTAGTTTTAGAGGCCTTTTTTGCTTTTGTTAATTGTATTAAAAACAGATAGAATACAAAAAGTTTAGAGAAGCTAGTGTTATTAATTTTTTTAAGAAAACAAGCAGTTAGTAAATGAAAGACAACATATACACATGGCATGTATATCACATAACATATTAGGGTTGTGTGATTTGGGGAAAACATGTAATTGCGATTTTTTTTTATTTACATATTGCGGTTTGCGATTTGATTTGCGATTTTAATTTTGTAAAGTCAAGCTTCAGCTTAATATTGTCAATAGTGTGCAGCACAGTATGGGTTTCCTTACCCTGCTAAAAAAAAAAAATAAAATAGAAACCATCACAGAAATTCTTATGGTTTTCATTAAAACAATTACAAAGTTTCTTTTTGTAGTGTGTTTTGGCCATTATTCCAATAATAATTACTGTTTTTCTATTGTTTCCCATCTGCCAGTTTACATCCCACCAATAGAATCCATCAAATACCAGTAGACACCATTATAGTTTACATTAAAACCAATATAATTCCCATTATAACCCTTAAAATTATTTTCTATTATGTTTTGGGAGGAGTCCTATTGTTTGTTTTTTTTCAGCAGCGAATATTATAATGGTATTACTACTTTTACATAATTAACTTAATTACTGAATTTCAAAAGAATAGGATGATTTATTCATTTTTAAGTATTTAGGATTTTAAGAACAAGTTGAAAATATGCTGAATGTTTCATTAATTCCAAGTGAAATTAGCAAAGCAGTTAAACTGAATTTACATTTGTGTTAAATACAGAGACAGGTGCGAGTTGACACAGGTTGCAGCCGTACGTCAAGCCTTGTCAATATTGCCAGATGGGCTCGTAGAGGCTTGTGGTGTGGAGTATACCGAGTATAAACGAGCATTACGAAACAGGCTGCGTATGTACGGCAAGTGTAAATGGATCCTCCATGAGACACGGCAGAGAGGAGCGAGTTTGAGAAGCATTCAGAGACACAGGCTGTGTGTGCGGTCTTCTGAATTGGACATAGCGAACATGCATTATAAACTTCAAATTAGAATCTGTTGGGGAGATAAAATGTGCAAGATAACGTATATGTACTAATAAAAACATCTAGGAATGTATCTTTTACTCTCCAGTACTGAAAGCAGAACTGATAAGGGAGCTCTTGATATGTGTTGTGACACAGCTCTTGCAAATTAACATTATCTTTTTTGTTTGATGTCTGTCATTTCGAAGCCAAAGTAATCTCATATTACATAATTTTTTGTTTAGTATTAATTTGCCTATTGTTTTGAGCCTGTAGATGCCATAATCACACACACACACACACACACACACACACACACACACACACACACACACACACACACACACACACACTCTCTCCCGCTTTCTGTCCCCGGAAAATGAGTGTTTACGCAGTTGGATAGAGCAGTGCTGATTGGGGAGAACGGAGGTGCGCTCACTCTGTTGGTTAGTAAGACTGCCACACAAGGCTGGCAGTCATGCATATGCTCTGGAACAGACTAATATCGCATCCACATCGCAGGTAGGCATGGGTCGGTATGAGATTTTGATGGTATGATAATCTTAAGCAAAAATATCACGGTATCGTTGTTATAGCTCTGAAATGTGTTATTTTTAAATGACTGGGTAAAAAAAAAAATCTGCTGGACACAATATATTTTGTTTTTGAGCAACATGCAGAATATTAGAAACAGTAGAATTAGTTTATTTTTTCTTTGATTTGTTTCCTAAAAAAATAAATAAATAAAGACTGACATCTTTATTTAAATTAAATCTGGAATTATAGTTATTTAATTTTAGTTTTATAATTCATATACATATCATTTAATATAATTTAGTTATATAATAATAATCATACACGTAATTTGATTTAATAATAACCCAATCTGAAGCAAAAACAGAATGTTCTGACAAGCTTTGTGAAATTATACTACATGCCTGAACAAAAACAGCAGAAGCTCTGAATGAGATGCAGATTCACTTTCTGACAGCAGAAGGCGCCTCTGGAGCACCAGATACAGACCAGATACAGAGCTGCGCTGCGCTGCGCTGAAACGTTGCTTTAATATGAACTAACATTATACAGAGACGATATGAAAAGAAAATACCACGTAATCTTTTCTGAAGGCAGTCCGTTCCCCTCAGAAACACATTCATATAAACCCCCAAATCAATATTGAGGATTTTCTTCCAATAGTTTGTGCATCATGAACAGTGAGTGATCTGCCTGCTACAGTATTTTTCTCTGTGCGTCCATCTTCAGCGTCTCTGGCCTTTGTTAACGGGCATTAACAGACTTCATATTTTCACATAAATTACATTTTGAAAAATGACAGCATTAAAACGCAGTTTGTGCAAGTCCAGAACAGAGAGTTGCAATAAAGCAAAACACGGCTGGTTGCCGATTGCGTAAAGGCCAACGTATACTTAAGTGCACCGTCTGCATTACGTTCTTTTTGTCATCAAGAGGGCTCACGGACAGCCGCGCAGCCAGTGGTACTGCGCATGTGTTGAGCTCATCCGTCCGCGCTCATTGGTTGAGTATACTTTTGAAAGCTGTGCGCGAGACTGAAAGGAATGCTGAATGTGAAGTGTACCTCCTTAAGTTCGGCCATTCTACACACACACGTAACTGAGCGCTCGCTCACACCAACAGGAGGAGGAGGGGTCAGTGTTACTCTCTACACTGCACTCAGCCTGAGGGATTCCTACTCTTTCAGTCATTGAGGAAACATGGAAAACGGCGCATACCGCTGGAACGGTATAATGGAAAATATTAGTGGTTTTGAAACCGTGACATTTTCAAATCGCGGTATACCTTGAAACCAGTAATCGGCCCATGCCTAATCGCAGGTTTTGCAATTAGCAAATCGCAACGTCTCAACTTGTGATTGCGATTTGATTTCGAATAAATCACACAGCCCTATAACAGATACATACAGGATTCCAATAAAGTATATACATTCAACTATTCTCACTGAACTGATACATTGTTAACCAGAGGAGCACAACAAATTTGTGCAAGAGGAGTCAAAGAAATAGAGAATTCAATTCAACAGTTGGATAACTAGCTAACTGACCATGAGCAGATCAAAAGGGGAGTCCATGAAACAGGCGAGGGTCAAAACCAGAAAGCAGTCCAAAGAAAACATCAATCCAGAGGGTAATTCAGACACGAGGTCAGGGGCAAGTGAGTGTCAGAGCCAAAAAGCAATCCGATACCAACAACCTGGAGACAGGAGAAGACAGCATCTTAAATGTGCTTTATGCATTTTTGACAGTATTAAAGCATTAAAATATTATGTTTGCAGATATAGAATGTTTGCAGCACCCAGTTCAACTGCTGGCTGTCAATATTACATAATGCACCTTTAAATCTTCTCTCCTGGCCTCCATCCCATCTCTGGCAAGCTGCAGCCATCTTTTAACACAGTGTTTGACTTCCTGGGCTGTTGCAGTGGCAGAAGTTGGTATGTCCATCTATAGTTGCCATCATCTAAGGTATTTTTGAGTACTGGCATCACCTGAAGTCCTCACAAGTCCTGGTGATGTGCAGTTTCTAATAACCCTGGGATGGACATTTGGAGAAACAGGAAGACAAGGGGAGAAAGATTAGAATAGCTGCTGTTCATATTATTTCAGGCAAAACATTTATCATGTGCACTTTTTACTATTTCATCAGTGGAGTTCAAGCTTATGACCTGGTTTGTGAATGCTTGGCTAAAAATGAGTGTTTTTAATCTAGTAGGTTTAAACTGAAATAATTTTTCTAGATCCCTTAATAAACATATTGTTTGTTCTCAGTATTTGGGGAACAGACACAGTCTCTATAGAATGGACTACATATGCCAGAGTATCATTTAACACATTGTAATAAAATTTAAGTGAGAGGAACATCATAACCATTCAAGAGTTTGGGGTCTGTACGATATTTTATGCCTTTAAAAGAAATCTCTTATGCTCACCACGGCTCAATTTATTGGATCAAATTACAGTAAAACAGTAACACTGTGAATATTACAATTCAAAACAACTCTTTTCAATGTGAAAATTGTGTTAAAATGTAATTTATTCTTGTGATCAAAGCTGAATTTTCAGCATCATTACTCCAGTCTTCAGTGTCACATGGTCCTTCAGAAATCATTCTAATATGCTGATTTGCTGTTCAAGAAACATTTCTGATTATGATCAATGTTAAAATACAGACATGCTGACATTTTTTTAGGATTTGTTGTTACATAGACTCCAAACCTTTGAATGTTGTTACATGCATTAAATTGATCAAAATCACGAGTAAAGATTTCTGTTTCAAATAAATGCTGGTCTATTGAACTTTCTATTCATCTGTGAATCCTGAAAAATAAAATGTATCACGGTTTCCACAAAAAATGAAGCAGCACAACTGTTTCAACACTGATAACAAGTTTCTTGAGCAGCAAATCAGCATATCAGAAGACAATCATCAACACCCTCCACAAGGAGGGTAAGCCACAGAAGGTCATTACTGAAAGGGCTGGCTGTTCACAGAGTGCTGTATCAAAATATATTTATTGAAAGTTGACTGGAAGGAAAAAGTGTGGTAGGAAAAGGTGCACACGCAACAGGGATGACCACAGCCTTGGGAAGATTGTCATGAAAAGCCAATTCAAGAGCTTAGGAGAGCTTCACAAGGAGTGGACTGAACCCGAAGTCAGCACATCAAGAGTCACCTAGTGTTGCTTTCGTCAACGAAAATTATGACAAAATATCATCGTCAATGAATCTTTATCATTTGACGAAAACGAGACGAGATGCAATGTAAATGCTGGCCATGTGACGATGACTATAATTAAATGTATAATGCAATGTTGTTGACGAATAAAAACGAGACTAAATGTGGTTTACAAATAAAAACTATGCTAAAATGTCTCTTTATTTTTGTTGACGAAAACGAGACGAAACAAAATGTTATAACGTTATTTCGTCTCGTTTAGTCGCGTTATTATTATTATTTTGCAGTATTTCTGTTTCCTGCGTCTCACTTCAGGGCCGACGTCACTTCCTTGCGGCAATATTAAGAAGATGACAACAAACAAAGTTAACCGGGATTTATACTTTCGCCTGGCTCCGCTGACTGCGAGCACACCTTCCCAAAGGACGAGGCTTTTATACTTGTCGCGTTTGCCATTGTACTATTCTTTGAAACGACAGGGGACCGACGAGGAGTAATTGTCCTCTAAAACCATCGGGAATCACTGGTGAGAATGGCCAGTACAAGTCTTGTGATGAATGAGTTGATGAATTAATCATTTCTTTATGTACAAACTTCAAACAATCGTAAACTGTTGGCTGTATTTCGCATCAAACACAAGACAACTTTAACCAAATAGTGTATAATTAATATCTAAATGAATTCTAATTCTATTTTATACTATAAAATAAAAATGTTCTTCAAATAAGAAGCCTGGGACAAACTATGCAAAAAAAAAATTCCCTTCACCTTATGGAGTTTGAACTTCATATTAAACTGCTTCACATAAACGCCGGCACAGACTTGCATGTTCGGCTAGAATCGCCCTGAACCCGTGCAGTTTTTGATTGATGTTTGAGAATATTCAAATTTTTTGAGATACTGATTTTTTAATTTTCCTAAGCTGTAAGTCGTAACCATCAGAATTAAAACAAAAAACTCTTGAAATATTTCAGTTTGTGTGCAATGAATCTAGAATATAAGAAAGTTTGCTTTTTTGAATTAAATTACAAAAAATAAATAACTTTTCCATGATATTCAATTTTTTTTTAGATGTAACTGTACTAGTCTTATGGCCAATAGCATCTTGGAGATGTTGTCTTACAGGAGGTTCGCTCCAGCTCTGCTGGGGTGCAACAGGCCGTCAGCACTAGAGCATGAAATGCAAAAAAACAAAAAGAATAATATATTAAATATATACAAAAAAAATAATAAAAATCTTAGATAACAGATTTTTTTTATTTTAGGTTTAATTGTTCATTTAATATTTCAGCGTTTCCTACATCTCTGTCAGCAGCTCCCTTCAAAAATGTTAAAATTTTACATTTCCTTATGTTGTAGAAGGATTATTTTGTCACTCTTGAAATCGCAGAACAGTTTTATCAATATTTGTTTACCATAAAAGATCAAAACAACTTTAGTTTTCAGCCAGTTTTCACGCTCCTTGATTACGTTACGTCACTGGTAAACAGCAAAGTGTATAGACTCTGAGAACGTGACATCAGCAACGCAATGCATTTTTGGACTTGGGGACACGGACGCTGCTATATGTACTGTATTGAATTGATAATAGACGGTTTTGTTCGCTTTGTACAGCAATACGTTACAATGGTGAAAGCTTGTTGTGTAATTAACTGCCATACTCGCCCTCACGACCGGCATGGAAAAAGAATTTTTAAATGGAGTGCGATTTTTCAGCTTTCCCGCCTGGAAACAGCACCTTGGATCTCAGGTCTCCGAGTTAACAAAGCGGTGTCGCATGGCTTGGTTAGCAGCAGTAAGAGGAAAACCATCACCTTCAACAACATTTCCCGAAACACACTTGTTTGTTCACGCCATTTTCACAAAGGTAAGTTATAAACAAACACGTTTAACTTTTGTTATTGTATTTTTTATTTATTTATTTTTTTACCACTAGCAATGGAGTTATTTTTACACCACAAACTTTATTAGCTTAACTTTATTATTGTCAGGGATGTCACTTTGGTCTGGTTTATTCTTGGTTATGTGACAGAGCTCTGACACTAGTGTATATTGTTTTTGTGTGAACGTGCGTGCGCTCTCGTCTGTGTGTTGAATTTTCATTTCCTCACCATGCGCTCTTGTCTCGTTTTCGTTGGTTGTGTTCTCGTGTCTGCCCTACGTTTTGTTTGTTTTTCTTTGCTTTGCTTTATTATTCAATAAAGCCCTTTGTTTTCTGTTTGAGTCCTTGCCTCATCTTTACCTGCAATCTTGACAATCACTGGTAACTGGCTGAATAACTACATAACCAATAAAATAATTGTATCTTTTATTTTTAGGCAAACCAGCCTATGAAATGCTGGCGTGTGATCCTGACTGGGTGCCATCGTTGTATCTCGGGCACAAAGAAGTTAAAGTTACGCACTCTGGGTGGTTTAACCAGAGTACAAGGAGACTGCAAGCTGTCACAGGGGATCATGCTGCACCTGCACCACTAAATGTAGCTGGCCAGATGGATAAAGCTGCAACAGCAGATGATGCTTCACAAATGGATGACACAGGTTCAAATAACAACTTTGCAGAACAGCAGGAATGCCATCTTTGTAGCTGCAGGCGTGGTGAAATTTACAGTTTGTTGGAGGAGAACAGGAGACTGAAAGAAGAGCTCGCCCAAAAGAGAATGGATGAGGATTCATTTAAAGATGATGATGCAAAGGTGAGGTACTACACTGGGCTTCCATGTCTTGCACTTCTGATGGGTGTGCTGACACAGCTTCTTCCCTGCCTGCCACAGACTGGCTGAAAACTCTCACCTTTTCAAATGCTCCTTTCGACATTATGTGCCTCAAGCTGAATCTCCCAATTCAGCACATTGCATACCTCTTCTCTGTGGATCGAAAGACTGTGTCCAACACATTCAGAGATACCATAGGTACAATGTTTAGACATCTCAAACCCTTGGTGCACTGGCCGGAGAGACATTGTTTACAGGCCACCATGCCACATCAGTTTGTAGAGGCTTTTGGCAATCGAGTAGCAGTTATTGTGGACTGCTTTGAAATCTGCATTGAAAGAGCATCAAATCTCAAAGCTAGAGCACAGATATTTTCCCACTACAAACACCAGCACACCCTAAAGTATCTCATTAGCATTACACCACGATGCTCTATCTCTTTCATTTCCCAAGGGTGGGGAGGTCGTGTCAGTGACAAACATGTGACTGAGAATAGTGGCCTTCTTAATAAACTATTACCTGGGGACTTGGTGTTGGCAGATCGTGGATTTGAATACAGAGACAATGTTGGACTCGTGTGTGCAGAAGTGAAAATACCTGCATTCACAAGAGGACGCATCCAGCTGGATGCAAAAGATGTGAAGGAAACACGCCAGATAGCTCACCTCAGGGTTCATGTGGAGAGGCTGACTGGATGTGTACGCACAAAGTACACCATACTAAATGGAATTGTACCAGTCAGCATGGTACTCCCATGTCAAGGTGAAGACATGACATTCCTGGACAAGATCATGACTGTATGCTGTGCCCTGACTTATATGTGCCCCAGCGTTGTCATGAAACCATAAACTATGGCTGTCAAATTATTTGATCACAATTAATCACATCCAAAATCAAAGTTTGTATTTATCAATGTTTATGTACTGTGTATATCTAAGTGTGTGTATATATATATATATATATATATATATATATATATATATATATATATATATATATATATATATATATACACATGCATGCATGTGTGTATAAATAAAAAATATTAACGTGTATATACTGTATGCACACACATGTAAATGTACACACGCATATCCTGCATTATTAGTGTTGTGCATATTGCATACCACCTGTTACAATAATAAACAGCAAAATTTATCAATTTTGTATCTCTTTGTGCATCATAACACACTGACGTAAATGTGTACAGTTTACAGTAACGCATATAAAACAAGTAAAGGGGCAGTGTAAAACAAAAGATAATTAGGTAAACAAGTATCAAGACCACATGTAAGGCAATAAGTAAAAAATTAAATAGAAAAACAATTATTTAATTAATACATTCAGTGCACCTGTAGTGCTAATACAAAAGGAGCAACGTGTAACAAAAGTCTAACCTTCAAGTATCAAGAACATAGATAATGCAATAAGTTAAAGTGAAATGGAAAAACAATTAAATTTAGAGGTTCAGTGCAAGTGTAGTGCAAATACAACAGGTGTAAAATGTAAGTATAACCTTAAAGTATAAAGAACATTAATAGTAAAAAGTTAAATAGAAAAACAATTAAAGTTAGAAGTTCAGTGTAACTGTTGTGCAAATACAACAGGAGTAACATGTAACAGTGTAACCTTCAAATATCAAGAACATGGATAATGCAATAAGTGAAAAAAAGGTAAATAGACACTTATTAAAACTTAATTAATTCAAGACAACTAAGTACAAAAACACACTCCAATTCGTCAGGGTGTACAGGAGCTACAAAGCCATGACTCAGTTTCTGAAGGTGCACTAACATTACAAACAAGGTAAGAAAACACATCGGGGAAGGTTACGTGCGGCAGCTCGTTAAGATCATCCGACCACTCTTTGTGTTCGTACAGATGGAATTCATGTATTGTCTTGATTTTTTCTAAGTACCGCAACTTTGCTTCCTTGTTGAGTTTTTCTTTATATGTAATCTAACACTTGATCATTGTTCGGTCCATTGTTATTCCTGTTTATTATCGCTGTGTACTAATATAATGACGGCTGACGAGCGTGTTCCCAAACATGGCCGCGACTACCCAGAATGCAATGCACAGTGACATAGTTTCCCAAGCTCTATAGAGATTGCTAATGTGTCGTCATCATGACGTATTCCCAGTGGTGAACGCAAAGCATTTTGGGAAACCGCGGCACAAACATAACGCGCCAGACTTCTATGCATGGAGGGAAGAACGCTGTTATAAACTGGAATAGTCGTTCTCACGATAGAAGTGGCGTAAAGCTTAAGAACGGAATATCCTTTTATCGTTTTCCAGCGTGGAAAAATAATAATACAAGCCATGTTTCAGAGGTGACAAAAAGTTGACGAATGGCATGGATAACGTTAGCAGCAGTAAGGAGCCCAAGATTACCTTCGATAACACTCCACACGATGGTGTATTCAAAACATTTTCACAAAGGTAAGTTACAATTACTCTCTGTAAATGTTATGTTGTGGGCAAATAACCAGTGTGTTTGACTCAACCAGACCATTAGATTTGACGTTAGGCCAATGTTAACTGTTAAGTAGCATGAAATGGCTAGAAGATGAGCTTAAGTTACCAACGTACTAAAGCGTAACGTTAATCAGTTTTAAATGTTGTACATCTAGGCTACATAGCAATTTATTTGGTGACTGTGTTTGCAGGCAAACCTGCCTATGAAATGTTGGAGTGTGATCCTGCCTGGACCCCTTCTCTGTACCTCGGCCATACTGAGGTCAAAGCTACGAACACAGACCGGGTCAAGCCCTTTTGGAGAATTATATACCATGCTCACATCTAATATGTAAATGTTTATTGTTTTCCAAAAGATTTTTGTAGTGTCTCTTCTCACATGTAATGATTTTTAGCCATGTCTGTAAATAAAATACACAAAGACTGAATGACATTCTGCCTCCTTTATCTGTATTAAGGAATAATCTGTGCAAAATCAGTGTTCTTTGGTTGCAAACACAAGTACATACCTTAAATAGTAGTAACAATCCAACTTAATTTCAGTTTCTTTACATATTTAACATGTAAATACATTTAAATGAATACATTTACATTATAAAAAGTCCATAGAAAACTTCGTGTGTGTATGCACTAACACTTAGTATCGTGTAGTTTGTACATATATGTGTGCTGGAAGTTGGGCAACAGTTTGACGTCCCTTGACCAGTCGCTCTGCTCGTAAGGATCCAGTCCTTTGATTCCCTTTTTTTCTCGTCATATCTCGTTTTTGCATTAGGATTTAGTTTTAGGCGGTATGGTACGACAATGTTTTCTTTAGTCCGCTGCATTTTGTACGATTATATTCTGTTTTTTACGCTAATTTTTCATTATTTTCATGCCAGAACACTAGCCTGCTATGCACAGCCCAGGTAAACTGGCCAAACATACCCATAATTCTTTGCGTTCTGATGACGTTGCCGCCCAGTTGGTCACATGTCTTAGCGATCTCTATAGGTTAAGGTTAAATAAATTAAGCAATTTCCAATCATCTATTGAAAAATTACCAGCAAAACCGTAACAAAACGGTAAAAAGCTCTCATCTACACATAAAGATTTGATTAAAAGCCCAAACTTTCATAAATAAGAGCACAGTATAGAGTTAGCATACTTAACGATACGTTGTCTGAAAACTGTAGAGATGCTAATGGACTTTTTCGATTACATTAACTTAAACAATTTCTATAAAGTAAACAATCTACAGAAGCGAGTCAAATACAAGTAAGAGAAGTGTCAACAACAGTTACATGTAATATTTGTGTGATTTTAGGGACTAAACTCACCTGAAAACAGTGAAAGCAGCGAAAAACGGGGTGTTTCCTCCTTACATTTGCAGTGTTGCAGCCCGTTTCCATGGCAACTCCTTCCGCTCCGTGCGGATGCCCATTAAAGCTTGTTACGCATTAAAAGTCACGCGTTTACGTTACATAAATAAACATATGAATAAACATATCCCCCTTATTTTTCCTGTAAGAAAATTTGTAAATTTGTAAATTTGTAAATTTAATGTGTCTGGCTTCCGGTGTCATTCCAACTATATAAGCTGTACAAACAGCTTGTTTTGCTGTTTACTATTGCAAACTGGTGTATATTACCATGTTATTTTAATGTATTGTCTTAATTATGAACGTACTGGTTTGTAGTGCTAACAGTTTTACCGTTTACTGCACTTTGTTCTTCTTTTTATTTCCCTATAACCATGACCGTAAGTCTCACACATCCACATACAATTGCTTGGTGGATAGAACTAATATAAATATGGACAGTTTATATAACTACATAATTCAAAATGTCATTAAATTATGACATTGCTAATATAGACATAATATACATAACAGTGGGACAAAGTGGCACTTTTATAGTTTAAGATTTTGTATTGTTTTAAAAAAAAAAAAAAAAACAGTAATATTGTGAATTATTATTACAACTTAAAATAATAGTTTTCTATTTGAATATACTTTAAAAAAAAAATAATTTATTCCTGTGATGCAAAGCTGAATTTTCAGCATCATTACTCCAGTCTTCAGTGTCACATGTAACATCCAGTCTATCACATGATCATTTAGAAATCATTCTAATATTCTGATTTATTATGAGTGTTGGAAACAGTTCTGCTGTCTAATATATTTGATGAATAAAAGGTTAAAAAGAACTGCATTTATTCAAAATAAAATTAAAATTCTAATAATATATATTCTAATATATTTTCTTTACTATCACTTTTTATCAATTTAACACATCCTTGCTGAATAAAAGTATTGATTTTATTTAAAAAAATAAGAAAGAAAAAAAATTACTGACCCCAAATTACTGACCAGTAGTGTATATTGTTATTACAAAATATTTATATTTTAAAAACATAGATTCTTTTTTTTTTTTTTTTACTTTTTATTCATCAAAGTATCCTAAAAACTTTGATAATGAATCATCATATTAGAATGATTTCTAAAGGATCATGTGATAATGATCATAAAAATTCAGCTTTGCATCACAGAAATACATTAAAGTATAATAAATTTAAAAACAATTATTTTAAATTGTAATAATACATCACATTACATTTTTTTTTCTGTATTTTTGATCAAATAAATGCAGGCTTGATGAGCAGAAGAAACTTCTTTCAAAAACATTAAAAATAGTAATGTTTCCAAACTTTTGACCTGTACTATATATATATATATATATATATATATATATATATACACACACACACGAATCTCAAAATAAATGAAAAATAAAAAAAAAAGAGTATCGTTAAAAAATTCATTTTTTGTAAATTTTTCAAATAGTGAAATTTTCATATATTCTAGATTCAATACATGTAGAGTAAAACATTTCAAAAGTTTTTTATTTTTAATTTTGATGATTAGAGCTTAATTTAATTAATGTAGTTATTGCATTTAAGAACACTGAAAATTATCAAAAAAAAGAATAAAAAGGAGTTAAACAAATATTATTTAATTATTTAAAATGCTTTTTAAAGAGACCTTGTCCTCTTGTGTGACATCTTTGTCCTGTGGTGTGTGTCAGACACAAGACGGGAACACAGAGGTAGGTGAACGTGTAGCAGTATTTATTGTAACAGAGGTTTCTGACACAGGTGAAGCAACAGGAATAGTCTTGACACGAAGAAGGTTGGAACTTAGCTCTGGTTGTGATGGAAGTAGATGACAGAATCGGGAGGCGGCACAGAGGAACTGACGAGGAAGGAACAACGGGTATCCAGGGGAACAACAAAGGTAGTGAGGGTTCAGGTAAGCACATGTGGGACAATGCTAGATCAGACGAGGAGTGAGGGGAAGTGATAGTCCTTATATGAGAGCCTGGTGCAGATGGACAGGTGCTCAGAATTCTGGTGATTGTGAACGAGTAGGCGTGGCGTGTGGAGAGGGTGTAGGCTGTGACTCCGTGACAGTACCCCCTCCTCCACGGGCGGCTCCCGACGGCCGGACGGGATATTGACGACCCCGAGGAGCTGGACGATCTGGGTGTTCCTGATGGAATTGGGTAAGTAGAGTAGGGTCCAGGATGTCGTTGCGGTTCACCCAGCATCGTTCCTCGGGGCCGTAGTCTTCCCAGTCCACAAGGTATTCCAGCTGTGGACCCCGTCGTCTGGAGTCAAGGATGGCCCGTGCCCGGTAGATGTTTTGAGTTTCATCGATGGCAGGAGGAGGAGGTACCGCATCATCACCAGACTCTGTGGGGGAGGAGATAAAGGGTCAGTGTGAGGTTTCAGTAACGAGACATGGAATGAAGGTGAGATACGGTAGTGAGCAGTGAGGTTTGAGTCTGTAGGTTACTTCGTTCAGCTGCCTCTCGATGGTAAATGGACCAATATACCGGGGACTCAGCTTATGGCAAGGCAGCCGGAGATGGATGTCCCGAGTGGATAGCCAAACCTTCTGGCCAGGTTGGTATTGCGGAGTGGGACCTCTTCGGGCGTCGGCTTGTTCCTTGTATCTCCGAACTGCCTGTTGGAGATGCACGTGAGCCGAGTCCCAGACCCTCTCGCTTTGCTGGAACCAGTGGTTGACAGCTGGAACCTCGGAGGGCTCACCTGACCAGGGGAAGAGGGGTGGCTGATAGCCAGGACACATTGAAACGGGGTGAGCCCAGTGGTGGTTTGACGGAGTGAATTCTGTGCGTATTCAGGCCCCGGGTAGGTATTGGCTCCAGCTGTCCTGGTTCTGGTGGCAATACAGTCTCAGGAATCTCCCGACTTCCTGGATCTTACGCTCAGTCTGGCCGTTGGTTTGAGGATGGTATCTGGAGGAGAGACTGATGGACACCCCTAGGAGACGGAAGAAGGTGTTCCAGACGCGTGAGATGAATTGGGGACCTCTATCCGAGACAATGTCCTCTGGGAGTCCGAAGTGGCGGAAAACTTGATGGAAGAGTGCTTCTGCCGTCTGTAGAGCAGTAGGTAGACCCTTGAGGGGAATAAGTTTTGCAAGATTTAGAAAATCGATCAACCATGACCAGGACGCTTGTGTAACCTTGGGATGGAGGAAGATCGGTCATAAAGTCTACTCCAATGTGCGTCCAGGGTCGCTCGGGGATGGGCAGAGGCACAAGTTTCCCTTCTGGTAGCTTCCTAGGGGTGTCAGCAACAGCACAGACTGAGCATCCTTGCACATATCGAGAGACGTCCAGAGACATGGAGGGCCACCAGTAGCGTTGTTTCAGGAGTGAGAGGGTCCTTCTCCTGCCTGGGTGTCCAGAGCCCGGGGATGTATGAGTTAAGTCCAAGAGGGGCTGGCGATGGGTTGGGGGAACGTAGAGACGCCCCTCTGGGCCTCCCGGCGGAGCTGGGTTTTGTAGATTCTCATTAGTAATCTGTTGGTTGGTCCACTGAATCGGGTTAACAAGCACGGCTGGAGGGAGAATGGGTTCAGGAACGGATGGTTCAGGATCGGCTTGGTAAAGGCGAGAAAGGGCATCCGCTCTACAGTTCTTGTCACCTGATCTATAGGTGACCTGGAAATTAAATCGGTGTGAAGAAGAGAGCCCATCGGGCCTGGCGATGATTCAAGCGTTTGGCTTCTCTGAGATACTCAAGATTGCGATGATCTGTATTGACTTGGATAGGTTGCTTGGCTCCGTCCAGCCAGTGTCTCCATTCCTCGAGAGCTGATTTTATGGCTAGGAGCTCTCGGTTTCCCACATCGTAATTCTGCTCCGCCGGGGATAACTTTTTTGAATAGAAGGCACATGAATGGAGCCGTGGGGGGTCACCCTGCCGCTGAGAGAGGACCGCTCCGATCCCGGTTGCTGAGGCGTCAACCTCCACTATGAAGGGCAGATCTGGATTGGGGTGAACCAGGACCGGAGCCGATAGGAAGGCCTGTTGCAGTAGGGAGAAGGATTCTCAGGCAGGTGTTGTCCATGAGAGAGACTTGGGCCGGTTCTTTAGCATAGAAGTGAGAGGAGCACTAAGCATACTGTACTGGTTAATGAAGCGTCGGTAGAAATTGGCAAATCCCAAGAAGCATTGAAGTTCTTTCACGGTGTTGGGTAATGGCCACTGCTGGATGGTTTCCACCTTCCTCTGGTCCATCTTGATACCATGTTGGTTGGTGATGTAGCCTAAGAATTGGACAGTGGAGGTATGGAACACACTTCTCTAATTTTAGAAACAGTTGATGTTCTCGTTGTTTTTGAAGGATTTGGAGTACATGCTTCTCATGTTCTTTCATGTCACTGGAGTATATCAGGATATCGTCTATATAGATGATGACAAAGCGATTCAGGTACTCACGGAATATCTCATTCATATAGTTCTGAAAGACGGATGGGGAGTTGGACAGGCCATACGGCATAACCCGGTATTAGTAGTGTCCTGACGGGGTTATGAAGGCAGTCTTCCATTCATCGCCTCTTCTAATGCGGATGAGATTGTAGGCGCTTCGGAGATCGAGCTTAGAGAAGATACAGGCACCTCGTAGATGTTCCAAAGCTGCTGGGACCAGAGGAAGGGGATAACTGAATTTCACTGTTTGGGAGTTCAGGTGACGGTAGTCTATGCACGGCCTCAAGCCTCCATCCTTTTTGGCCACGAAGAAGAAACTCGAAGCGGCAGGGGACGTAGATGGACGAATGAATCCCTGACGCAGGTCCTCCTGAACGTACTCCTCCATGGCCTTCTGTTCCGGGATGGACAGTGTGTAGATCCGACCCTTTGGGAGGGTCGCTACAGGCAGGAGGTCGATGGCACAGTCCCATGTACGATGAGGTGGTAAACGTGTAGCCAACCGCTTGCTGAATACATTCTGGAACGCCCGGTACGCTGGTGGGATTTCCACTATCACATTAGTCGCCGGGCTTTCCACAGAGGTGGACAGGACTGGAAGATGATCAGGAGTTGCGGGAGATTTCGGTTGGGGCTTTCTTGTGCGATTAATACACTTCTCAAAACATTCATCACTCCATTTGAGAATCTCACCGGTTGCCCATTGGATATGTGGCTGGTGGGCATTTAACCAGGGGCGTCCCAGGATGATGTCCGCGGTTGACTCCTCCAGCACCATGAACGTGATTTCCTCCATATGCAGGCTGCCAACACAGAGGAATAGTGTGGGGGAGAAATGGCGGACACAACCTCTACCCAGCGGCTTTCCTTGGATGGTGAGTATTCTCAGGTCGACTGGCCATTTCTTCTGACGAACATTTAATTCTTGGAGGATTTGGGTGCTAATGAAGTTCCCGGCCGACCCAGAGTCGATGAGGGCTTGCGCTGAAACACAGGAATGAGAATTACCGACATGGACCAGAGTCTTAATGAGTTGAGAGGTTTGAGGTGGAAATTGGAGTGTACTCACCGCTGGTTGTGGAGGTCGGACCGGGCAGTTGGAAATCACATGTCCGTCTCCCCCACAATAAAAACACAGGCGATTATTCATCCATCGAAGACGCTCCGCGTTGGTCAGATGGTTTGAATCAACCTGCATTGGTTCAGGTGCTGGGGCGGCGACAGATGTTGAAGCAGGCAGAGGATTGACAGCGGGAGTATTCATGTGGGAGGCGTATAAACGTTGTGACACTCTGATAGTCTTCTGAATAAGATTCTCAAGTCCCATGGTGTCATCGTAAATGACTATTAATTGCTGAACCTCCCTTTGCAGACCATGACGAAAAGCGGTTATCAAAGCAGTTTCGTTCCAACCACTCGTTGAAGCCAGAGTGCGAAATCGGAGAGAGCATACATGCTGACGGACTCCTCTCCTTGATGAATATGATATAACTGATCATGGACAGACAGTTCAGTGGTATAATGACCAAAAACATCTTTCATGTGAGCAAAGAAGGTGAATAGTGAAGTAGTTACCGGAGCATTTGTTTCCCAGAGGGGTTGAGTCCATTGTAGCGCTCGTCCAGAGAGAAGCAAGATGACGAATGCAACGCTACCGCGTTCATTCTGGAACAGGTGAGTGTTGGCCTCGATGTAGAGTGAGCACTGAAGCAAAAACCCGCTGCAATCCTCTGCCGCGCCGCTGTATGTCACTGGTCGGGCCACGGGACTGGCAGAGGCAGCTGACGAAGTAATCGTTGTTGCAGGTGGCTGCTGGAGTGCTTGCTGTACGGCCGTGATGATCTCGGGAGAAACAGGGGTTAGGCTCGTCGTGGGTTGTGGTAGTGAGGACCGTACAGCGTGAACCAGTGCAGCAAATGGATCCACGGTGCGGTCTCCGCCTGTGTCCGGAGAGCTCTGCATATGGTCTGATCTTCTGTCAGACACAAGACGGGAACACAGAGGTAGGTAAACGTGTAGCAGTATTTATTGTAACAGAGGTTTCTGACACCGGTGAAGCAACAGGAATAGTCTTGACACGAAGAAGGTTGGAACTTAGCTCTGGTTGTGATGGAAGTAGATGACAGAATCTGGAGGCGGCACAGAGGAACTGACGAGGAAGGAACAACGGGTATCCAGGGGAACAACAAAGGTAGTGAGGGTTCAGGTAAGCACATGTGGGACAATGCTAGATCAGACGAGGAGTGAGGGGAAGTGATAGTCCTTATATGAGAGCCTGGTGCAGATGGACAGGTGCTCAGAATTCTGGTGATTGTGAACGAGTAGGCGTGGCGTGTGGAGAGGGTGTAAGCTGTGACTCCGTGACAGTGTGACAGTACAGGCGTCACACCGGAGGACATTTTCTGTCACACCAAAGGATGTTTCAGCCTGTTGTGTCAATTAATGACCTTGCTAATCCAAGCTAACCTGTCATTAGCAGTATGCAAGACACAATTGCATAATTTTCTATGATTATGTAGTTTAACATGCACTTTTTAATTAAAAGTTAAAAATATAATTTAGGGGTGTCATATTAATGGACAACAAAGCGTAAAACATTTGTAGTGGTTCCAAAAAGTTTAAAGGATATGGTGTCACACCAGAGGACATGGTTTTCAGATACAAAATGTGTCACGTTCCTGCGTTTTCAGAAATGTATGGTTGAAAAAAAAAAGATTGCCATTTACTACAATAGTAAATTATGCCAGAGGTACAGTAGGTGGACATCCAAAACGTTGCTTCTACTGCCGCTCGTACCGCCGCCGCGGCGTCTGTAAAGTGCATTTGCAGCTTTTGACCGCTGAGTGGCGCTTTAATCACAAGTTTTCAAACAAGCGCATCAAAGCACATTTTTGCCTCACCTAAGTGTTATATTTGACTGCAGTCGGGGAAAATCAAAGGAAAACACTTTAGGCTAGTTAAAATATTTAATATTCACAGATGAAAGTTTAGTCCTTATGAAGATATGTGCGTTTCTTAGAACAAATTCAAGCAGGATAAATGTCAAGCCTATGAGCCTGTGCTTATATTTTCTCTACACCATATTTTAGATTTGACATTTAAATAGTGTGCAGTATTATTTATATAATATGAATTGTGTGTTATATTATTCAAAATAAATTGTGGTTTACTTTGCATCAGAGCATTAAGAGTGGTAGCCTATTGTGAGCTAGGCTTGCGTGTTTTATAAATTATTTTCTTTATTTTAGTAAAACGTGAGGGACTGTATAATTTCGCTCCCATTATTTAGGCCTAATTAAAACAAGAAACAAATAAATTAAACCTGGACGATTTAGCTAAATCACTGAAACTCTAAAGAATGGACTGATTAATAAAACGTCCTCATGATTTAACTCAAGTCATTATAATCAACAAAATACACACGGTGTAAAAAAGAGCTTCATTAATTGACAACTTCAGTGATTTTAAATGGAGTCTTCTTTACTTGCTTTCATGTAATTTAAGTAAAGTAAAAATAAATAAATAAATGAAAAAAATAAATTGCAGCCGCATTTAAATGCAGGTTTGTACAATATTCTGTAAAATGTCAGAGTGCAAGATTTGCTTGGCGCACATGATGCTGAGTGCACGTGCAGCATTTATTCTTATTTGTCTACATATTTTATCTTCGTTACAAATCTTGTTTGGTTTTATTTTGGATAATTGCAAAAAAAAAAATTTTTTTAAAAAAAAATTACTTTGTAATGCATATGCAAAATGTGAATTATTATTCATATTAAAGTGTTTGTGCGAAAATTATTAATGCGCTTGACAGGGAGGCGCCCTCTCGATCACGTGATTTTTTCCCTAATAATGAAATAACTGAAAATCTGGGTGTCTCACATACATGAGAAATATATCTACAGAAAGCTTGAAATGTCTTTTAAACGAATCAATTCAAAACGAAAGCATTATGTAATCTGAGAAGGTTTCATTTCTATCTATAGCCGCGTTCATGTGGAGAGAGTCAGCACTGTGAATTTCATCTTGAAGCTGACAAGAAAACATTTGTTTATTAATAAATAATTAAAATGTCTCCTTTTTCACAATTATTAGGCTACTTCTGCCTGTGCTTTGTGATAAACTTAATGCATGTTCTTGAGCGCGGAATATATTAAGGCTCATTATGTATCATAGATGTAAATTTAATATAAACCTGCGATTAGTTGAATAATGACAAATGAACGACTACTTACTAGAAAAATCTTACGTGGGAGGCAGATCTATTAAATACCCCCTAGACATCTCTGTTAAAGTTTTTAAAGCATTTCATACGCGTTTGTATAAATTCTTCTTTCAGAACGGTCTATAACGGAGAGATGCCTTAACAATGATTTTCCCTCTGAAACACAAAAACGAAAATTTTAATAAAATTGATTTTTTATGTTTTGAGAATGGCCAACCCTTCTCTGCAGATATTGTGCTTCTGGTTTGTGCATTTTAAATCACATAAAGTCTACAAAATATAATGTCTCCCAGAACTCTGGTGGTTTTTTTTTTGTCACCTATAAAACATGTTCATAGACGGATACTTTACTGATGTCTGGACTCTGTTTGGGATTTAGAAAAACTTAAAGAGATGGTTTAATATAGGCCTATTGTTTATGAATAGGCTACATTCTGTGAAAATGTATATTTCACACTCTAAAAAAATATTGTATGGACGCAACAAAATAAAACGGCCGACGCTCCACTCAGGGCTCGTAGTTGTGATTGGGCTCAAGCCTCCCCCGCGCGTCTGAGACACGCTGCCGAGCAGAGTATGAGCGGAGCGGTGTTATTCTGACTGAAGAGGAGCGGATTTTTTAAAAGTCGGAGTGTCGTGGTTTTCACTCGCTCCAGCACCGCTCCATCACGAGTACAATTCATGCCAACAGCCCGCAATAATTCACATGATAAACATATTTAGCTACAGGTCCTTCTCAAAAAATTAGCATATTGTGATAAAAGTTCATTATTTTCCATAATGTAATGATAAAAATTAAACTTTCATATATTTTAGATTCATTGCACACCAACTGAAATATTTCAGGCCTTTTATTGTTTTAATACTGATGATTTTGGCATACAGCTCATGAAAACCCAAAATTTCTATCTCAAAAAATTAGCATATCATGAAAAGGTCCTCTAAACGAGCTATTAACCTAATCATCTGAATCAACTAATTAACTCTAAACGCCTGACCTGGGCTACAGAGAAGCAGCACTGGACTGTTGCTCAGTGGTCCAAAGTACTTTTTTCGGATGAAAGCAAATTTTGCATGTCATTCGGAAATCAAGGTGCCAGAGTCTGGAGGAAGACTGGGGAGAAGGAAATGCCAAAATGCCTGAAGTCCAGTGTCAATTACCCACAGTCAGTGATGGTCTGGGGTGCCATGTCAGCTGCTGTTGTTGGTCCACTGTGTTTTATCAAGGGCAGGGTCAATGCAGCTAGCTATCAGGAGATTTTGGAGCACTTCATGCTTCCATCTGCTGAAAAGCTTTATGGAGATGAAGATTTCGTTTTTCAGCACGACCTGGCACCTGCTCACAGTGCCAAAACCACTGGTAAATGGTTTACTGACCATGGTATTACTATGCTCAATTGGCCTGCCAACTTTCCTGACATGAAACCCCATAGAGAATCTGTGGGATATTGTGAAGAGAAAGTTGAGAGACGCAAGACCCAACACTCTGGATGAGCTTAAGGCCGCTATCGAAGCATCCTGGGCCTCCATAACACCTCAGCAGTGCCGCAGGCTGATTGCCTCCATGCCACGCCGCATTGAAGCAGTCATTTCTGCAAAAGATTTCCCGACCAAGTATTGAGTGCATAACTGAACATAATTATTTGAAGGTTGACTTTTTTTGTATTAAAAACACTTTTCTTTTATTGGTCGGATGAAATATGCTAATTTTTTGAGATAGGATTTTTGGGTTTTCATGAGCTGTATGCCAAAATCATCAGTATTAAAACAATAAAAGACCTGAAATATTTCAGTTGGTGTGCAATGAATGTAAAATATATGACAGTTTAATTTTTATCATTACATTATGGAAAATAATGAACTTTTATCACAATATGCTATTTTTTTGAGAAGGACCCTGTATATCTTGATACACATAATCTCTCTGATCAGAAGACTATAATGACGGCGATAGTCGAGCGTTACAGGCTAGTTCTCAAGGAGTTTGTCTTCCTTTTTCTGATTATTTTCGGGTTTAAGCATGATTTAAACAGACACAGCACATTCACACGTAATCGCTGTCGCAGTAATGCATTCAAACAAATGTAATCTTACAGTACTTCATCTGTATCTGATTTTGAATGAGCAGAAATCTGTAAGAAATGCATCGATCTGTAGATAAAATAACTGAAAATGTACTGTTATTTTCAATACAAACAAAATTTTCACAGCAGAAAGCAGCAATTATACCTTTTAATTCTGACAATGTTATTAGTTTGGCGTTTGGTAGGAAAAAAAGTTTGCACACAATAGCCTTATCCCCTTTGAAAATCTCCTGTTATTTTATTTATTTATTTATTTATTTTTATTTAATTTTTATAGACTACATTATGAAAATAACATTTCAACTTTATCCACGTTGTGAGTGTGGAGCAGTGTTTCTGGTATCAGTGAGCGCAGAGCGGATTGATTATTAAATGCTCGAGCGTGGAGGGGAAATTGTATGATTGCATGATGGGCTAGTATTAAAAAATAAATAAATAAATAAAATAAAGGTCTTTCCAGCATTAAGGTAATAACGTTACTGCTTTTAATTAATCATCTTGTATCAGTTATACATTTGACTGGTAAATGATAAAGAATTATATTAAAACTTGTCTTGAACAATTTCTTTGTCATTTGAATATTGATTTTAAATAGGGAGGCAAAAACGGATCGTAAAACGGATTTTTTTGTGAAAAAAATCGGGGATTTTTTTAGGCCATAAGGCCTATCGTCCAGCCCTAATGCAGCAGTTTTCATCTTTTTATTTTATTTTTTTTATTTATTTATTATTATTTTTATTTTTTTTAGTTAAGGCACTTCCTCTGAAATTAAGTTATAATAACTAATAAACTTTATTGCGCTATACAGTAGTCAACATTTGAAGTGGATCAAACCTTTCTTTAAAGTTGTCCTAAAACCTGTTCTGCAAGTTTGATACCCTCATAAGGCACTGTCCATATGAAAGACCAAGAGATTCACACCTTTATCTCGACCCCAACAAGCTATACAGAACTACCCCCAGCCCCCTCCAGCCGAAATGAACTCGGTCTGTTTGTTGGCTGTGAGGAACGGTGTGTTGTTCCTGGGTTGAAACATGCCTTCACTCACAGCAGCCTTACTCTTTTTATTCATTATTTTCCCGCAGCCCATATTATTATTTTCACTAGACCAAAATAATAACAAATTATCAATTGATAACTAATCATTATTTTTGCGAAAATAATTTTTATTTGTGAACGTAGGCGTTTGAGGAAGGCTTTAAGACCAAGCGGAATCCTCCGTCAGCTGCTCCCGCTTCACAGAGAGCGCGACCTCTAGTAACTGACCCAGCTTCACCGTCCGCGGTTTGCATTTTACTAAATCAGTTTGAGCAAATACAACACATTGATCATGAGTCCAACATTTAGCAAGGCGGGAAAACATTCAGTCTACCTGAAGAAAGACGTATTTCATTGAGCTAATGCTGTTAAATAGAGATTAAAAAAAATAATAATCTAGTGTAGGCTATTCTTAAACTTGGATCTCATTATATTGAAGTAAAAATCCAAACACCAGAAGCAACCTACACTGTAAAAAGTGATACTCTATATTTACTCAATAAAATTGTGGCAACAGATTACAAGCAATATTATTAATTAAATTTAACACATTAGAATTAATTAGAATTAATCAGATGAGATGCTTACAAGCAATCATTCAAAATGATTAAAATAACATGAAAAAAATAAGTAAAATGTATACAAAAATATTGGTTTTGTTGGAGAAAAAACGAGAAGCACCTGGCTGCAGCCTGCATATAGAGGCGGGGTTGCACATGTTAACCCGCCCCACACCTACTCTGATTGGTTCGATCGTCTTTCATAGGCATACATTATAGGAAATGTGTGCGTAGTTGGTGTACACTGTTAAAAATAATACACTATATTTACTTAATAAAATTGTGGCAACAGATTACAAGCAATATTATTAATTAAATTTAACACATAAGAATTCATTAGAATTAATCAAGTGAGATGCTTAGAAATTAACCATTCAAAATGAGTCAAATAGCACAAAAAATAAGTAAAGTTTAAACAAAACAAAACAAAAAACATTTCTTTGAGAAAGAAAAACAAATCACTATGCTAAGGAATACTATGTTATGCATACCAGGCCAATAGTTAGCGATTAAGAAACACGGCGCAAAAATGTAATTCACAAATTCATGTTTTTGTTGCTTACATGGAGATGATACAGGCATAGTGTTCAAAAGCTTGTGTTTTCAAGCCCCCAAAACAGAGTTATTGAAGACACCTGATGTTAACAAACAGAATCACTGAAGGAGCATAATCTACATTTTGGTTACCATTACGGTGGTCAGTGTTTGCTTTAGTTGGGCTCTTGACCCTTAAACTTTTAAAAAATTTTTTTGATTGCTGTAATTGTGATACAGCAGTTAGACAAGCCAATAAAGAATAAGGTCATCTGGTGTTGTTTGTTTTGACATCGTTTAATCTGGATTTCTGAGTTGGTTGTGTCTTATCAACAACAGACGTCCTTTGTCTATACAGTATAAGGTCTGGTATTTTCACCATAATCAGAGAGATTCTAAGAAGCAAATGTTTCAAAACATTTAAAAAAAAAGAAAATTTATTTCATTTAGGCAACAGAGATCAAGAATCAGGCTGAGAACCTCAACAATGGTGACCATCAAAAAGCATGTTGCACTGCATTCTGGGTGCCACCAATCAAAACTCATTTATGGCTTCCCATCATGCTTTGCGGCATGAATAAATTATGAGATTAATTGTCTTAAGATTTATTCTTAATATTTTCTTTTATTTTTACTTTTTTATGCAATTTTTAGTAGCTTGTTTTGTGATGCTTACAGTTCATCTATTAATCTGAATATGCTGTTGGTCACCATTCTTGAGATTCATATGCTGGTTCTTGATGTCACTGTGTGTCTTAAAGAAGGTTTCCTTTCCCCACTACAATTTTTTTTTCTTAATCAGAATTCTTAAACTCTGGATTGAACAGGAGATTTCAGGTTTTCTATTGTTGAATTACAGGGGCTGCAATATTGAATGTTAATTTAACTCAGAGAACAGGCTCTATTTATAACACTCAGGCCAAACAATGATTATGCAAAATCATAACCAACACCACCTGAACAGCTTTACTCTTGGCATATTTAGCTGTTATAATTCAGTTACAACAACCATACGAAATGTAATATTAAAAAGTCAAGGGTCAAGAGCCCAACTAAAGCAAACACTGACCGCTATAATGGTAACCCTATAAATTTACCCTTTTCTCCTTCAGTGATTCTGTTTTTGAAATTTAGGTGTCTTCAATAACTATGTTTTGAGGGACTGAAGACACAAACTTCTGAACATTATGCCTGTATCATATCTATGTAAGCAACAAAAATGTGAATTTGTAAAAAAGTTGACGTCATGTGCATACATATAATGTTTTCACAGGGTGTTTCATGATCGCCAACTACTGGCCTGGCATGTATAACATAGTATTCTTTAGCATAGTGTTTTTTTTTTTTTTTTTTTCCTTTTTTTTTTCTCAATGAAATCAATATTTTTGTGTAAAGTTTACATAATTTTTTCATGTTCTTCTAATCATTTTGAATGGTTGCTTGTAAGCATCTAATTTGATTATTTCTAATTAATTCTAATGTGTTAAATTTACTTAATAATATAGGATATACAATTTTAAACAATTTTATTGAGTAAATAAAGTGAATCATTTTTTACAGTGTACACTCTCTGAGTGTTCTTTCATTGAAAAGTATGCATTTAATTTATTCACAGGCTGTATGGTTGAAATAGTAATATTTTAGTTGAAAACTTTAAGTGCCATTGTTTAAAATAATGCATCATAGAAATGTTTCATAGACCTTCAGTTGTCATACTTTAAAATCCCATGCCATTTGTAATTTCACTGTATTTTCACCTCCTAAATTACTACCCCAATTCTATAATGGTAAAATTTATTCAGGCCGATGGCGTTTTTTATGACATCATTTATTTTTATTTTTAGAATAATTGTAGCCTACATAAATGGGTGAATCAAAACAAATATAACTTTTTTTAACTGCAGGCAGATATAGGCCTATATTATTGTACATTACAAATATTTGGATCGTCCCTTATTCTGTCCCTTATTTTATTAAAGAATAAATACTTTATTTTCTTCAAGAATAAACATTATAAATAAATAATAAAAGAAAGAAGCTCTATTAGCCCTTATTTGTAGGTTGTAGGAGATATGCGAGCGATTAATAGATTTAAAAAAAGAAAAAAGTGGGTGCTTGGTTTCAGAAAACGAATACAGCTCGTAAAAAATGCTATGATGAAAAAGTCATGATAACATATTATTAATTCATAGAAATAATTTAAGCAATTAAAACCTTTTTATACTAGATTCAACTTGAATTTCAATACTATTAAACTGACTTTAAAAAGGAGTTTATAAGTTGAAACGGTAAAATGTCACAGTGCATGTTAAATAGACTAAATGAACTTGTATCTTATATAGTATCTGAAGACCTTGATTGCATGTAAGCATAAAACTAACAATATATTTTGATTTTTTTTTTCTTTTTCATTTTTTTTTTTTTTAAATGAACAATTCCTGTATAAAATGTGACAGCAACCTTTATATCAAACATTCTGAAATCGTCCACACCTGAACAACGCGAGAGGCAGATTGAGCGCGCAGTGAATGTGATGCAAAAAGTCATTTTTAGATGCAATGGAAAAATAAAGCTGGATAAAAACATACACGAAAACACGCAAAAAATAAATTAAGTTTGTGAGAGTTGCATTTTATTACATTCAGAAATAATAACGGCAGGCCTTATAATGCTGGGCTAATGTACCAACAGGATATTTTTAGTTCCCTTCACTTTACAACAAATCCTTTAAATTTAACAAATTTATCAGAACAGAACAAGAATTACAAATATATAATTCTAATGGATAAATATAATTGCAGTATATAATAATATAGGCTTATAAGCCAACAAACAAAAATAATAATAATAATTAAAAATAATTTAAAGTGATACATAAGGTATATATGATATATATATATATATATATATATATATATATATATATATATATATATATATATATATATATATATATATATATATATACATATAACATTGTATAACTGTTCGTTCAATACTACAGTAACTGTGTGGTAACTAACTGGTTATTTGTTTTGTTTTCAGACGTTCGTTTGAGGAAAGAGGATTGGAAACCACCAAGGCTACATCAGGGCTGGCTGAACTTCAACGAGAAGTTCTTTTGCTGCAGAAGAGAAAAGCAGAGTTGGAGATTTAGAATAGAAATGGAAAAGGAAAACTTGAATATGCAGAATATAGTTCTGCAATACAAAATTAACAAACTTGCTCGAGATGGATTAATAACTTTACAACCAGTAGGGGAAGAGTAACACAAACTTTGATCTGTTGATAGGGTGTTTATTATTTAAATGGTTTGTAATATACAAATATTTAATAACTATATAACAATACTATACTATAACAATACCTAATGTGATTTGCTTACTGTAAATGTTTTATGGCTGTTTTATGTATATATTAGAGTCCTGAGTAAAGAATAAAGTATATAAAGTTTTGATTTTACTTATTTTTAATTATAAATGCACTGCTTTATACAGTATCTAAACACTATTATAGCCTACAGTTTAACATATTCTAGCTCACATTAGGAAACATTTTTTTGCACAAGCACATCTCGGATAGCATGTCCCTCTGTTGTCACATCCTCCACGATATGATTTGGCTGCACTATGCCTTCAGGTTCAGTGTAGTCATCCATGAGCACACCTAAGTCTTTGGATATGTTAAAGAGGACGACGCATGCAATGATGACTCTCCCTGCTCTTGCTGGTTCTAGACGTAGCTCCCCGTGAAGACAGTGAAATCTCCTTTTAAGCTGCCCAAGCGTTCTTTCAATGATTACTCTAGTTTTTGTTTGAGCAGTGTTGTATCTTTCCTGCAATAGGAAAAATATTCAGTTTTACTTTTACTAATTGTATGCTTATTTATTTATCCATAAACAACTTAACTGAAGTAAATAAATTTTGCCTGTGCATCTCCTACTGGATTCCTGAAAGGTGTCATCAGCCATGAACGACAGGGATAACCACTGTCCCCCAAAAGTAAGCCCCTGTGTGATCCATTCTCAAAACTGCGATAAATGTTACTCTCTGATAACACGCGTGCGTCATGGGTACTCCCAGGCCACTCAGCGGTAACATTTGTTATTTTGCAGTCTGGATCACATATTAGCTGGACATTTATGGAATGGAAGTTTTTGCGGTTAACAAATTGATCTTCATTGGTGAGGGGCTTGAATTCGGACGTGTGTTCCATCTATTACTCCGCAAATGCGTGGGAATCCAACGACTGCAAAAAAAAAAATGCTCCGCTATTGCATCCTCCTCGTCTTTGGAAGGAAATTGTAAGTATTTGTCAATTTGGCGACACAGAGCTAAGGCCACTCGATGTACAGTTCTGCAGACTGTAGATTTGTGTACTTTAAAGACGTTGGCAATGACAGAATGAAAAGTACCGCAAGCAAAAAACCGCAAGGCAATTAAAACTTGAAGCAGTGCTGGAATTGCGTAACTTCGCTGGGTTTGGTGCTCAATGTCATGGTCAAGTGTCGCGGTGAGACGAAAGATTGACTGGCGGTCAAACCATTACTCTCTCAATAACTGCGTAGCATTCATCGTCTCCAAGGGATTATTATGATCATTAAAAACATGCCTTGGTATTTCCTCCTCTTCAATTAACACTAAATCAGCCATCGTATTTTGAGTTTAAGTTGACTTAAGGGAGCTGTTTTGGTCCCTTAAATTTATTAAGGTGAAATGGTCACTAAGGACTTTGTAGCAACGCTTAAGGGAACACTTAGATAATTAAGGGGAAAAACTTAATAACAGCCTTAAGTTCCTTAAGGAAACCCTTAGGGTTTTTTCTTGCAAACCAAGTTTCACTAAGGGTACCCTTAACCTTATATCTAAGGTTAGATTTCTTAGCTTAAGGAGTTTCATGCAACCGGGCACAGAACTCAACCTAAAACCAGTTTGTCACACATGGGCCAGATCTGGCCCACATACATCAAACCAGAACTCAACCTAAAACCGGTTTGTCACACATGGGCCAGAACTGGACCACATACATCAAGCCAGAACTCAACCTAAAACCGGTTTGTCAAACATGGGCCAGATCTGGACCTCATACAACATGCCAGAACTGACACTAAAACCGGTTTGATGTGTGTGGGCCAAATCTGGCCCAAATGACCTCTGCCACTGAGAACTCAGCCATATCTGCCATATTTGGCCCAGATGAGGCCCGAAAGGGTATACTATCAGGATCCTCTCTTGTAAAACCTTTCTTCGCCATGTTTTTGTCAGTTTTTTAAATTATATTTTGCACTCTCAAACCTGCTGCGCTCCTCATCTCCTGCTTCAAATCCGTCCTTCCCCCTCTACCCGAAAGCTGCTGTGATTTGCTGCTGGAAAGCATGCAGTTACCGTATTAAGCCGTATATTGTCATAAAGCGCAAGTTTACTATCAGACGCAATTGGATTCTATTATTTTTTCCATAGTGCAAACGGTTGGTGAGTTATGATAACATAAATAGAGCATGGTCAGAGCCGTAGAGCTAAGTGATTTGGGTGGAAATAAAGAGGTGACGGTAGTGTGTTATAGTGTGTGTATATTTTTTTTGATGACTCCTCTCATCCCCTGAGGTAACAACAACTATATTGAAGGGGTTTTATATACAGCAGTCAACAGACGACCTTATAAAAAATAATAAATCTTTTTATTAGTTTGTGGATTTGCTTGAGCTAGAAAGAGCTACTGAACATAAATAAAATGTGCAAAAGGATTTTGAAAAAATACCCTTAGAAAGAGCTACTGAACATAAATAAAATGTGCAAAAGGATTTTGAAAAAATACCCTTAGAAAGAGCTACTGAATATAAATAAAATGTGCAAAAGGGTATTGAATTTTTTTTAACAAAATGTACATAAAATAAATTATAAAACATAACATAACCATAGAACAGTAGAACATAAACATTGTCTTGAAGATGGTTAATTTCTTTATCCCTGAAAAATAAAGCAGATTCAGCAAAATAAAATCACAGTACATCAAATGAAAAATAAGAAGTACTGTACAAATAATTTTACCTAGAAAAGGCTCCAGCACGTTTTGGGGTCCACTTTCCTTGCACTTTGGGCTTCACAGTTTGTGGATGCTGCACTTCTCCTCCCTAGTTCCAGCCATGTCTGCACATATGTGTGTGCATTAAACTGATCCAAGGGTGGTCCGTTGCATTTCAGGAAGATCAGATTTGAAAGCCTTTTGATGTCGAAAGAGTTTCTTTTATCTGTCAAAGTATCATTCATTGAGCTGAAAGCTCGCTCGCATTCACTTGTTGATACTGCAATGGTGTGGACAGCTTTAAGAAGGGGCTTCAGGGCTTCTGGTGTCTTGGAAGCTTTTAGGTCTTTATACTCCCTAATTCCTAGGACACTTTCCCTCTCCCCAACTCTGAATCTCTGACATAAACGTCTGACCGCTGCATCCCCATATTGAATATTTAGAGATGCAGGCCATGAGTCAGATTGGAGGACCTTGATGTCTGAGAGGAGGTGACTATCTGTCTTTTCAGATGAGGTTCTATTGACATGTGAGGAAGTTGTTGGAGTCATCCTGCAGTTAACATTTTCAGCCAGGCTACGGAAAAATTGCCCAGGGTTAATGTTTACAACCCTCTCATTTTCATGCAGGCATACATTTCTGAAGATTTTCTTCTTTTCAGCTTCAATGGCAGTTTGTGTGTAGGGACCAGGTGTGGATACCAATGACTCAAACACCCGGATTTGTCGGTCCAGCTGCCTGTCGGCTTGATCCAAACTAATGTCCTGTCTCTGCAGCATTCTTGAGAGGTCACTGAGTTCTGTGAGAGCGTCATACATGATGCCAAGATTGACCACAAAAGAAACAGTAGTGAGAACATCATTGAGTCCTTTGTATTTTGCTCTCTCTCTTGAATCCCTGCTGGTATCAGCAGCAGCACTTGTAAAGTGTACCTGCAGAGCTTGGTAGTTCTCCCATACTGCTTTCACTGTTCTTTCACTTGAAGCAACCCAACGCACTGATAAAACATGGCCTATCACAAGGAGACGCTGTCCAACATTGTGAGCACTCTTGGTTAACTCCCTTTGGTTTTTTGGGGATGCGTGGTAGAGGGAGTAAAGCTGATCTAAAAATATTTTAAAGTGGTTGATTCCTCCTACCTCCCTCAAAACATCACACACTGCCAGTTCCAGTCTGTGATTGGAACAATGCCAGACAAACAGGTAAGGGAATTTGGAACAAAGCTGCGCAGCAACTCCTGCTTTCCTCCCAAGCATCACTGAGGCTCCATCACAAGCAAATGCCAACAAATGTTTCTGTAGGTAGTGAGGGTCAAAGCCATTGTTATGAAGACATCCTAACAGTGTTTCAGTGATGTCCTTTGCTGTGGTCCCCTGCAGCTCAATCAGTTAAAAAAATATTGTGTCTGGCTGTTCAATAGAAATAGCTGACCGCAGGCATACGACAAGCACAGCCTTTCCACTTATTGTAGTGGATTCATCAATGAGCACACACAATTTTCTTTCATTCATCACTATGTCATTGACTACTTTCTTTTTCATTTCAGCTGCAATGTGATCCAGTATATTTGCACATGAGTTATTAGAGTGCAAAACTCTGCCCATCTTGACCCCATTTAAGACTTGCAACTGGACATCTATTGGCATGTCTGTAAAGGGACGCCCATGCTTGCCAATCTTATAAGCTGTTCTAAACACATTGCAAGTTGAAGCGTATTCAGCCCTTCTCATATCTTCAGTGTGTTTTTGCATTGTATTTTGTGTTGCCTTCTCTTTTATTTCAACTGCTTTCTTGTGATAAACTGAGTCTCTGTGCTCTTTTATTTTCTTTCGTAGTGAGTTTTGTTGTGCAGCCTTGTCCCTTCCAAAAGACGAGATTAAGCACCCACTCCACTCCTGCGACACTCTCTGCCCTTGCTGCATGTCCACGCGAGCACAAACTTGACTACACACATGTGCTTTTCACTTGTAAAACTCAATGGTGTATGGGTAATGTAGTCTCTGCTCTCGGTGGGACGAATTAGGAAGCGTGCATTGTGAAGGGCGCTCTGAAAAGCGGCAGCGCAGGCAAAGGATTAAAACCTCTATTAAAACAGATGTCCAAATGAGCATACCGGTATGCTAAAAGCACGTTCTGGGTGCACGGAGAGGTGGCGGTACGCTCAAGAGCTATATTTGGAAGTGGTGGTACTGAGTACCGGTGCGTACCGGCCCACTTAAAGCACTGGTAGAGCGACGAAACAGACTGTTTCCGCTAGAAACCATTTTCTTAATGTTTCTCAGACTTTCTAAAACAGTTTTACCATCCAACATCTATGCAGTTTCTATTTAAATCAATGTTACTATCAAATATCTGTATTACAAATCTAAAATGAAATATCACTTAAAATGTACATTTTTTAATATTTCCAAAATTTTGCGATTTTGTTCATTAAAATAAAATTTGTGTAATTACACCTTTATTGCATGTACACATAGTATTTGTATTTCTTGCTTAACACTTACATCATCCTCCACAATCAACACATGCATTGAAATGGTGATGTTGTAGATGGATGTCTGCTCATTTATTGTAGCTTCTCTTCAATTTTGGCATAATGACAGTCAGCTGGTTTACATTAAAGGCGTTTTGATTTCCCCAATGAAATAAATGCTCAAGAGAAGTATGATTTTTACATTTTCTGAACAAAATGTTAGTGGTCTATACAAAATTTACAGCCATGATGTCAGGGTGTTATGGATGGTTGTCAAGGCATTGCTAAGGTGTGCTGAGTGGTTGTTAGTGTGTTGCTATGGAGTTGCTATGCATTTCCCAAAAGCATTGTTAGCTAGCTGTGGTTGCAAGTTCCACTGTTACCAACAAAATTCAACGATTCAGTGTTTCTTGTACATTAATTTAATAATTCAAGTAGCCTTACATGCACGAAATAATGCCTTTTTGAATAATGTACCATAAGCATAGCTTCATCCACAATGTATTGTCATATGTGATGTTAGAATAAATATGTGCTGGCTCCTTTAAGAGCAGCTGCAACTTGATGATGTCATCAATGTGAGACCAGCCACAGTCTGTTGCATGGTAGATAGCTGTTCTTTACTGTGGCTGCATCCCAAGCCATCTGCTACATTTCTTGTCTTTCGGGAGTCAGGTATGTAGATTTATGTTAAGATATCATTTAACAGTATTTGATTGTATTTTGTATTTAGTGCAAGATTTAATTCAAATCTTCATTCTGGTATGTGTATTGTACATTTACAGTGCGTGAACTACCATGTACACACATTTTGTCTATATTGCAAGTAATTATTGTAAATCCTTTGATTTAATTTGAGGGATCAGTATGTAGTTGAGACATCGGTATATTTCACATTAATGTAAGCACTGTAATTTCATATGTGCCTATTGTACACTGGCAATGCGTGCTGTATTCCTTCTTTGTATATTTAAATTCATACATTTATGTCTTCTGTTCTCTTTTCAGTTTTACCCTACTCCCAGTCATCCATTAAATGAAGTAAACCGTTTATTTGCTTCAGCGTGGTGATTGGAAGAGGAGTTATCTGTCTGTCAACATTTGCAAGGCGCATTGGGGTGGCAGAACAGTAAAACAACGACTTCCTCGCGGACAGATCTACAGCAGTGCAGGACAAAGTGTCCCTAATGGTGTGAATAAGTCAAAGAATTAAACTACTCAAACATAGGCTTCCTCTGCATCATGGAAGAACCAAATCTGCCAACCCACAGCACCCTAGTGACTTGGTCTAATCAGTCAACATCCTCTAAAAGATCAAAGACCTCAAGTGTTAGCCCTGCAGTTGCTTTAGCTCTTGCCGAAGCTGAAAAAGCCAAAGCTAAAGTTAAATATGCAGAGAAGGAAATGCAGATAAAAATGCAAAGGGCACGTTTGGATGCAGAGAGGGCATGTTTAGAAGCACAATTAGCAGTGCTGGATGTTGAACAGGAAGTTGCTGTGGCGGTAGCCAAAGCCGAAGCTTTATCAACAGCTTTAAGCAGGGACAAAGCATCAAGCCATAAATCAGTCATCACAGAACTGATTCTGATGTCACCACTCAAAGAACAAAAGAGTATGTACAAGATCAAGCTAGACTGCAAGCTAACACCCAGCTCAGTCCATCCGCCATCTTAGAAGATTCATGGCCACCACCCCCACCTGCTGAACTGTTTCAAGAGAGTATGCCACAAACGTCGCCATATGGGATTGAAACTCTTAAAATGAGCAAAGGCTTTAGAAATTATGAAGTCTCCATGAATGTTGTTGACCCTGAGACGCATAACCCAAAAGAGCAATCTGAGGGAGCTATCAGATATGCCCCTTTCCCAGGTGGATATGAATCCAAGCAATCACAGAGAGCAAAGCTTTCTCCCTCCAACAGGAACAGACAGAATTCTTACTTCGCATGTGTAAGACCACCTGACGATCTCAGCCATTTACCAACACACACTTATCAGAGTGGTGCATGTGGAGAACCCTGACAGAGGTCGTTTGATGATTTGGGAGCGGTTAGATGATTGTTTTGGGGTACCTGAAATCATCGAAAGCTCACTACTCAGAAGGCTAGAAACTTTCCCAAAGATTTCAAATAAAGAGTGGGAGAAACTCAGAGAATTAGGAGATCTACTCATGGAGCTTCTAGTAGCAAAATCTGAGGGAGTGCTTCTAGGCAATGTTCCCTCTAATTTTTTTTTCTTGCTGAGCAAAACTTTTCTCTATTGGGCGGACTTTTCGGCCACCTGTGCAAAAACATTCTTTATACCAGACATGTACAGCGCGCACAAAAAAAGTGTGTAACTTTTAACTTTAATGTGCTATTTGTATTTAATTTGACCTGTGACTAAATGATGTACATTTTAGATTACCTGAGAAAACTTTATATATATATATACAGTATAATACACTGCCATTCAAAAGTTTGGGATCAATAATGTTTATTAAATAAGTTTCTTATGCTCATCAAGGCTGTATCTATTTGATAAAAATATTGAATATTATTTCACAAAATAATATTGTGAAATATTATTGCAATTTAAAATAAAAGTTTTCTATTTTAATATACTTTAAAATATAATTTATTCCTATGAAGCAAAGCAATTTTCAGCATCATTTCTCCAGTCTTCGGTGTCACATGATCCTTCACAAATCATTCTAATATGCTGATTTATAATCAATGTGTTGGAAACAGTTGTGCTGCATAATATTTTTTTTGGGACTTGACTTATATTTTTTTCGGGATTCTTTGATAAATAAAAAGTTAAAAAGGACAGTGTTTATTCAAAATAGAAATTTTGTGTTACAATATACACTACTAAAATGTTTGTGGTCAATATTCCAAGTTTTTTTTTTTTTTTTTAAAGAAATTAATACTTTTATTCAGCAAGAATATGTTAAATGGATAAAAAGTGATAATAAAGACATATTTTTAGAAAAGATTTCTATTTTGAATAAATGCTGTTCTTTTTAACTTTTTTATTAATCTAAGAATCAAAGAAAAAAGTAAAACGTTCCAAAAAAAAATTTAAACAAAAAAAAAAGTAAAAATATTAAGCAGCACAACAGATTCATCACTGATAATAAATCAGCATATTAGAATGATTTCTGAAGGATAATATGACACTGAATGCTGGAGTAATGATGCTGAAAATTCAGCTTTGCTCCACGGGAATAAATTATATTTTAAAGTATATTAAAACAGGAAACCAATATTAGAAATTGCAATAATGTTTCACAATATTACTGTTTTTTCTTCTGTATTTTCGATAAAATAAATACATCCTTGATGAGCAGAGACTCCATTAAAAACAAGGTCATTTATTTATTATGTTTATAATATAGGCCTAACATAATATAATATCAAAACAAACTGAAGCATTTAAACTGATAGAATAGAATAGAATAGAATAGATTAGAATAGAATGGAATAGAAACTGAAGCATTTAAACTGAGATCTGTAAGTTAAATATATTAAAAAAAACGTGAACGTCAATTCTTCTATAGCTATCTAAACATCCCTATGATGTACAGTTTGCACACTACACCTGTGTGACTGTAAGTGTCTCTGAGTTTTGTTACCGTTCTGTGCCCATCATCTGCTATTTCCAGCACTTAATCAAGCCACACTTCTTTAATTCATGATGATGTTTTATTTCACATGTCATTGCGTTTGCGTCGGCTCTCGAGTTGAGCTATTTCGTAGGCTACGCAACCATTAAAATATTCGGTTTCAACAGCGACTCATTTGGCGCACATCATTCCCTTTCTATGAAACTGTAAACCGCATTCACCGGTTCTAACTCTATCGTGATATCAACTCTATAGCGGTTTACCCGAGCATTGCAATTCATTCGCTTTCGCAAATAGCTTTCCCAACTCATTTATGCGTGTGCGCGGCACATTATTTCTTCTGCGCGGCAGCGGTGGAAGAAGTGCGTGGCCGCGCACGCGCGCAGCTTAGAGGGAACATTGCTTCTAGGTCTCACTTACTTGGACACTGCACGTGGCATAGCCAGCATAGTGCAAAAGCTACCATTCAGCTTACAAGAGAAGTGGATGATGCTGGGCTATACATTCAAACAACACAGAGTTCCCTTTCCCCCCTTTTCTGTACTTGTTAATTTTGTTGTAGAACAAGCCAGAATGCACAATGATCCTAGCTTTGCCCTTCCCCTTCAAACAAAACATTCCAGAAACACAAAACGGACATCCCTCATGAGAGGTCTACAGTTGGAGAGGCTCAAGAAACTAAGATGGATTTAACAAAATTCTGTCCTATACATAAGAAACCACATCCCTTCAACAAGTGTTGTGGTTTTAGAGAAAAATCCATCGAAGATCGGAAGGCCTTTTTGAAACAGAATGGGATTTGCTTTAAATGTGTAGCATCAACATCACACTTTGCAAGGAACTGTGAGAAGCTCGTCAAATGTATCGAATGTGGCAGTGAAACACACCATTCTGTCTTGCACCCAAATACTGTTGATAGGGCTGCTAAAGGGCAACCAACCACTAAAGATCATGGCGGGGAGGGAAAGGATTCTTCAGAGGACGATGTGTCTACCAAATGCACAGAAGTATGCGGTAGCAATCTGGGTGACAAAACGTGCTCCAAGATTTGTCTCGTCTCAGTGTTTCCAAGTGGCCAGCAGGAGAAAGCCATTAGAGTGTACGCTATCATTGATGATCAAAGTAACCGATCATTGGTGAGGTCGAAATTCTTTGATGTTTTTTGATGTACATGGTGACAGTTCTTCCTACTACCTCAAGACCTGTCCCGGAGTCTCCCAGATGAGTGGGAGGAGAGCACACAGATTTCAGATCGCCTCCATAGATGGTCGAGTCATTCATTCTCTACCCACCTTAATCAAGTGTGATAACCTCCAGATGATCGCTCAGAGATACCCACCCCACAAGTTGCTCTTCACCATCCACATCTAAAGAGTATCGTATGACAAATTCACTAAATTGACCCGGAAGCTCCAATCATGATGCTGTTGGGAAGAGACATCATAAAGGTACATAAAGTTATGAAGTACATCAATGGACCCCGCGAAGCCTCATATGCACTGAAGTTAGACCTTGGTTGGGTCATAGTGGGCAATGTCTGCTTAGGCAAGGTGCACAAGCCAGATAGAGTCAACGTTCTCTTCACCAACACCTTGGGTAGTGGTCGTCAATCACTTTTCAAGCCATGTCCTAATGCCTATTACATCAAGGAGCATGTTTGTGATGATCATCCAGGTCTTCAAGTTACAGGTGTTGTGAAGAGATCCGTATGGGAAGAAAATGGATATCATGAGGAATCGGATGTTTTCAAGAGGATGAAGGATGATGAGAAGATAGCTCTGTCTGTTGAAGATTTGACCTTTCTCCGCATAATGAAGGAGGGATTCTACAAAGATGAAAAGAATAGCTGGGTTGCCCCTCTGCCATTCAAACCTCAGAGGCGATGTCTCCCAAACAATAAGACACAAGCTGTAGATCCCTTCAGATCTCTACAGCGGTCTTTTTCCAAGAAACCTATCATGAAGGAACATTTCTTCGTATTCATGGAGAAGATACTGGCGAAAGGTCACGCAGAGATAGCCCCGCCACTTAACCATCAAGACGAGTGTTGGTATCTGCCTCTTTTTGGAGTTTATCACCCAAAGAAGCCGGGAGAGATCAGAGTGGTCTTTGATTCAAGCTGTCAGTATGATGGTGTCTCACTAAACGACGTACTTTTGAAAGGTCCAGATATCAACAATGGGCTCCTGGGTGTGCTCTTGCACTTTAGAAAGGAAGCAGTACCTGTCACCACGGATATACAACAGATGTTTCATTGTTTCTTAGTCAAGCCAGCGGACAGGAACCTTCTCAGATTCTTCTGGTATGAAGATAATGACCCAGAGAAGAACATCATCGAGTACAGGATGAAGGTTCATATCTTCGGAAACAGTACTTCTCCTGCCGTAGCAATTCATGGCCTCAGACAAGCAGCGAAAGAGGCTGAGGCAGACTTCAGAGCAGATGTTGTAAAGTTTGTAGAAAGGAATTTCTACGTTGATGACGGTTTAAAATCTCTACCGTCTGGGGCAGCTGCTATTGACCTTCTCAAGAGGACCCAAGCAGCCTTGGCACGTTCCAATTTGAAGCTGCACAAAATTGTTTCTAACAGCAAGGAGGTCATGGATGCGTTTCCTTTAGATGAGAGGGCCAGTAATCTAAGAGACATGGAACATGGCAAGGTTGAAGTATCTATACAGCGTACCCTTGGAGTTAGCTGGAATCTCGTAACTGATACGTTTACGTTTCAGCTGTCAAGCGACACAAAACAATTAACACGACGTGGAGTTCATTCTACCGTGAATGGTTTATATGACCCCTTTGGGCTCGCAGCCCCAGTCATCATCTGAGGCAAAGCTCTGATAAGAGAACTCACAACTGAGTCACACGACTGGGATGCGCCTTTGCCTCTAGAGAGATTGGGACCTTGGCAACAATGGAAGGACTCCCTTCAAGAGCTTCAACATCTGCAGATATCTAGCCATTATTCTGAAGATTTCTTTTCAGAAGTTTCTCAAAGAGAGTTTGCATTTTTGCAGATGCCTCTGTTGTAGCTATAGTCGCTGTAGCTTATCTCAGAAGTGTGAGTATTGATGGGAGCTGCAAGATGAGCTTTGTCTTGGGGAAAGCCAAGTTACCGCCCCGTCCAGAGTTGACCATCCCACGCCTCGAGCTTTGTAGTGCAGTTTTGGCCGTGCAGATGGCTGAACTTATAATGTCTGAGGTGGATATCGAGTTTGACAGTGTGAACTTCTTTTCAGACAGCAGGTTCCACGTCTTTGTGAACAATCGAGTTCTAAGAATAAGAAGAACCATGCACCCGCAGCAATGGCATTATGTACCAAGCGATCTGAATCCAGCAGACCATGCCACCAGATCCGTACCTGCAACCTGTTTGAAAGATACAACATGGCTTACTGGTCCACCATTTTTGTCCGGTCCGAACCAGACATACTTCACCTCAGGCCTGTTTGACCTTGTCGATCCTTCTGCAGACGTCGAAGTCCGTCCCGAGGTAGCTGCATTCATTACCACTATGAAGCACAGTCAGCTGGGCTCAGAACGTTTCAAGCGTTTCTCCAATTGGAAGATACTTCTCCGGGCTATCTTACGTCTAATACACATCGTAAAGACTTACAAAAGAGAACTGACCAAAGATGCAGCAAATTGTAAAGGATGGCATTACTGTTCTAAACCATATAGTGTGAGTGAATTGAGTCAAGCCAAAAATATCATAATTCGTGCTGTGCAACAAGAAGGTTTCGCTGAGGAGTTCCGATGCATCGAAGATAACAGGAATATCATGAAGAACAGTCCTCTCTTTGCACTGAATCCCCTCATTGATGAGAATGGACTTATGAGAGATGAGGGACGCGCGTCTCAAGGGAACTTTGGATTCAGTGAGAGCGATCCCATCATTATTCCACAATGGCATCACATTGCAACCTTGATAATAAGACATTATCACGAGCAATCTCAACATCATGGGAGACATTTCACCGAAGGCGCTATTCGTATGGCTGGCTTTTGGATCGTGGGAGCCAAAAGATGCATTTGTTCCCTTATCTTTGCATGTGTGATTTGTAGAAAGTGGCTACTTTCTGGGACAGGTGGCAGAAGCAATATCTCTCCACATTGCAACCTAGAAAGAAGTGGCAATCAAAGAGGCAGGATGTCACAGAGGGCAGTATAGTTCTCATGAGAGACAGTCAGTACAAACGTAACCAGTGGCCTTTAGGGCGCATCACTAGAGTCTTCCCAAGCAAAGATGAAAGAGTTTGAAAGGTGGAGATCAAGATTGTTCATCAGACCTATAGCAGAAATAGTGATGCTCGTTCCCTCAGATTAATTCAGAGACTGATTTATTTCTTCCTTTGTTATTAATGTTAGGTTTGGTATCTTGTGATACCAGACGGGGAGTGTGTTGTCATATGTGATGTTAGAATAAATATGTGCTGGCTCCTTTAAGAGCAGCTGCAACTTGATGATGTCATCAGTGTGAGACCAGCCACAGTCTGTTGCATGGTAGATAGCTGTTCTTTACTGTGGCTGCATCCCAAGCCATCTGCTACATTTCTTGTCTTTCGGGAGTCATCGTTGGTATGTAGATTTATGTTAAGATATCGTTTAACAATATTTGATTGTATTTTGTATTTAGTGCAAGATTTAATTCAAATCGTCATTCTGGTATGTGTATTGTACATTTACCGTGCGTGAACTACCATGTACACACATTTTGTCATATTGCAAGTTATTATTGTTAATCCTTTGATTTAATTTAAGTGATCAGTATGTAGTTGAGACATCGGTTTATTTCACTTTAATGTAAGCACTGTAATTTCATATGTGCCTATTGTACACTGGCAATGCATGCTGAATTCCTTCTTTGTATATTTAAATTCATACATTTATGTCTCCTGTTCTCTTTTCAGTTTTACCCTACTCCCAGTCATCCATTAAACGAAGTAAACCGTTTATTTGCTTCAGCGTGGTGATTGGAAGAGGAGTTATCTGTCTGTCAACATTTGCAAGGCGCACTGGGGTGGCAGAACACACAATGTATAGTAAAGAACAAAGTAACGCACGTGGAAACGCAGCGGAGAGATCAAAACAAAACAACGGTCACTAATTAGAAGTACAAAATAAGGATTTCTAAAGAAAAATGATATAAGCCAAGAGGAGACTGGTTCTCCTTTGCTAAGGTAAGGAAATTTTGCTTCTTTTGATCCTGTAAACAAACGTTTGTTTTCACGAAACTCACCAGCGCATGCACAAAGCCGACATCATACGTCATCCTCCTGGAGCTGTTTCTGTGTACAACTGTTGGCACAAGCTACATTAAAGTGATTATTACATTTTGAATATGGATATTGTTCTTACAAAAATGCATCGATTCACTACAGGAGGCCTTTGTTCACCCCCCAAAGCCATGTGAGACACTTTTTTTTTATTTTTTTTTATGGATGTCCAGTTTTTATTTCACTTTTTTTGGACTGAACCACTGGAACACCCGCTAACTGCTATGATAGAGCTTGGAATAGCCAGGACAATTTTTTTTTATTTTTTTTTATAAAACTGACTGGATTTGTCTGAAAGAAGAAAGTCATATAAACCTAGGATGCCTCTGGGGTGAGTAAAACAGCCTAATTAAAATTTTTGGGGGTGAACTAACCTTTTAAATGAAGGGGGCACAATAACTGTGGAACGCATATATTCAATATACTGTATTCTAATATATATATTTGTGAATTATATATATTTTTCAATTATTATATATTTTTTATTATTATTTAAGGTTAGAATTTTGAACAAAAACCAAAATGATAAAGAGGGCAAATAATTGTGGAGCACTCTGTACAGTATTTAAACATGATTTGGTCTCTTTTTTCAAGAAATGCATGTTATTGTCCAAGGTGTAGTGGCATGGACTATCAGTGGATGGACAGAAAGCTCTGATATTTCATTATAAAGATCTTCATTTGTATTCTGAAAATGAACGAAAGACTTGTGGGTTTGGAATGACATGAGGGTGAGTAATTGATGACAGAATTTTAATTTTTTGGGGGTGAACCAGCCTGTTAACTTTTACGTGAAGTGTTCAAAGACATTGTTAATGCTGACCAGTGAGCCATAAGAAATAAACTCTGAGAAGTATGAATACTTTCAGAAACACTTGGTCATCACAATTCAAGATTTATTTTAAAATCTAATCTAAGATTTATGCCTGTAGTGAAAAGTGTAACTAAAACTTGAGAATTTCTGATAGTTTTTGTACATTCAAAATAGTGTATCCACATCTGAGATAAAGGCAGTCATAAGAACCAAGCGAAACGGTGAGGATAAGTTTTTCAAAAAATTAAACCTGCCTGAATAATGAGGGAAAAAATGTGAATTATTGTGTGATTTGTAAATAAACACAAAGCACATTTAGTTTAACTCTCAGCCTGTTATTTTAAGTTTAAAGAAAAGTTAAATAATTTATTGTTGCATTGCTGTTTGAGACATTCACTGTTTTTCATTATATTGCAGTTGTATGCAAATAAAAGTTGTTATTCTGAATATTCTGGTTGCATTTCAGTGTTACTGTACAGCATTTTATTAGTATTGCACTTCGCTTGTATTGAATTGTACTTCAGTTGTATTATATATTGCAGTACTACTGCAGTTTTATTGCAGTATAATTGTAGTACAGCTGTATTACAGTAATAATGAGGTTCTATTGCAGCTGTTTGTTAGTAATACTACAGCTCAACTGCAGTTGTATTTCAATAGTACTTCAGATGTATTGTAGTAAACGGCATTAATGCAGTTTTTCGTGTCCAAAAAAAAAGGCTTTTTTTTTTTTTTTTTTACATATAACAAAAACCGCAGTATTACTTTTTAAAAAAAAAACTGCAGTAATTTTTTGTAAGGGATATACTGTACCCCTGCACTGTCTGCACATTCCATTCTCATGCAGGCCTCTACACACACAGGCAGATACATGATTATAATAGCATAATAATTTGATACATAAATGGCTAGATTCACATTGATTATGCTGGAACAATTCACATTTTGACCAATAAAAAATCTTCCACATATTCCCCCTTTTGAGACTTACTAAGTCTCACCTTTATTTTTATTTACCCAGAGTGCAGCTTCATAATTAAGTCTCATCAGTTATCACTACCTAGTGACTGAATTAAGTCACACAGTTCTATCACTAATGACTAGATTATGAAACGGCATTCTGGGGGAGTATCAGAACCAAACCTCTCCCTCCACACTTGCCTGTGGTTGTCACAGTCATGTAGTATACAACGGAAATACAATTTCAAAATATAAAACATGTAACATCACAAAAAATAGCATAGTTGATCTTCAGCCCGGACATTTTGCGCATCGTAAAGGGCCACCCTTGGGCAGAGGTTAGGCTAGCATGTATAGTTCATCTTTATACCTCTTCTTCATCCTCAGTTGAGGTACTAGAGTGTCCATCATTTGTCCATGTTTGTGAATCCCAGTTGGGTGTATGAGCCCAGTCCTGGTAATGTACATTTTGGGTACTCTTCAAAATCAATTTCTCATTATCTTGACATCTTAGAATTTCCTTCTGCCTAGCTGTGGCTTGGATAACTAGTGACCTCAGTACAGGAAGCACACCGCAAAACATTAATCCTCCTATTAATACTGCAACTCCTAAAAGCATTCCTAATTTTGCTAACCATGCTCCCCATACTCCCAACTTTAGATCAAACCAATCCCACAATTTGATTGTCTATTCCAGCATTTGCTTAAACTTCAGCTATTAATTTTTTATTTTTATTTTATTTTAATCATGACTTCACTAAATGCTCCTCCAAGTGCAGTATTATTTGGTATATAAGTACAACACTGATCTCAGAACATAACACAAACTCCTCCTTTGTCTGCCAAAAGCAAATTGACAGCCTGTGTATTTTGCCATGTCATTCTACTGGTTGCATGCACTTGGTCTGCTAGCAATGTTAATGCATCATCAGTATAATTAATGAAGCTTTGTTGATTATAATAAATATAATTAATCCGTTCTGTATTTTTGTTATGTGAAATCCAAATAAATATTGATTCAATACCATATTTAATTTCATCTCTTGCCTTAAACTCGTGTGGAATTCCTCTAGGTTGTCCAATTGAATCTATATACGTGTTAGGGTCTGGTATATAAATTTTTCTAATTCTCTTGTTTTCTAAATTTGTATTTTGTTCTGTTCTCCATTTTTCCATGGTAATTTCTTGGAGTAATCGTACTCTTACGCATATTCCTTTCCACCCAATAGATAAAGAAGGCAATAACTGTTCATTTCCACAAATCCAAAAATAATCGGCTATTATTAATGATTGGTCTTCATAAATTTCTATAGAAGGTAAAGCAATAGTTTGTTTTTGACATTTTTCAGGCGCCACTTTAATTCCTTAGTTTTTTCCATGTGCTAAAAGATCCGGAGCTCTGGAAGGAGTTTCTGATTTCCAAAAGTTTTTTGTCTATATACCAAATAACAGCGCATTTCCCTTTGAATTTGCCCAAATCATGTGTTCCTTTTGGTTTATGGATGCACTCATATTCTCGCTGCTCTCCGGGCGCTGGATATATAGCTGCCCACTGCTCCAGGTGTGTGTTCACGGTGTGTTCACGGTGTGTTCACTTCTCACTGCTGTGTGTGTGGACTTGATGGGTTAAATGCAGAGCACCAATTCTGAGTATGGGTTACCATACTTGGCAAATGTCACGACTTTCACTTTCATAGTCAATGTTTCTATGATATTTAGGCATCTTTTGTACTGTTGAGTTGGTATTATTATCAGTTTTGTTTAAGGGCTAAAAAGTTAATTGAAGGAAAGTCGGGCTGTTATCCGTTGGTTGCACTTGGACTTGCATTATTAGATTCATTAGGCGTGTGATGATCATCAGATATGTTGTCAGACTTATTCTTTCTCCTCTCCTGTTTGTCTGACAAGAGAATGTGAGCTCCTTGTGGATCTTTTTTTTTGAGCTTTCATCAGTTTGCACTTCATCTTGTGTCACTGGTCTTTCCTCGTCACCTTCTCCTGAGTTATCTGCTTGTCTGTTTCCTTCTCTTTCTGTCCTTACTTTGGGAACTCTTGTACAGTGGTTTAGATAATACCAGGTTGTACTTCCCTCCACTTGGACCGCTGTTGGATTAACTCTAACGACTTTGTAGGGTCCCTCTCTCCTGGGCTCATTCCACTTTCTCTGGAATATCCTCAGATATACTTGGTCACCTGGAGCAATTGGACAGTTTGTCTCTGTTTCCTGTAAATAGATAGCTTTATTTTTTTTGTAATTCACTGTTTTTATTTTAATAGAACACACAAAAACACATCACAACAAAGAAAGGAAAACCAAGTTAAACCACTGCCCTCCCAGAACCCCAACCCACACCTATCCCATCGCACCCCAAGACCCAAATAAATACAAAAGTAAGATAATATATGATCAAATAAATATACAAAAAAATAAATAAATAAATAAAATAAAATAAAAATAAAATAATATACAAACAGAATTGGTAATCATATTAACAACAGAATGAAATTTTAGACTAAATAACCAAAATCTTTGATATTATGGAAATCCAGTTCTTCCACATAGATAGAGTAGCAGGCTTTGCGTGGTTAGTCCGTGCAGAAGACAGTTCCAGGTATAGTATTTCCAATAAGGAATGAATCAAGTGTTGAGCAGAAAGATCATGAGGGGGTTTCCAGCGTTGAGGACGCATGGAATGTATTAACCCACACTGTGTCCCAATCAATGCTTCTAATATAGGGAGTCAAATCTGATAACCACGCTCTAGCTTTAGGGAAATTATCAGAATTAAGGTTTGAAAAGCAAGAGTAAAAATAAGAGACAATTCCTATGTTTGGCGCATTTTGAATCCATTGCACTACTGGGTGAATTTGAAGATATTACCCCAAGGAACCTTATGATATTTTAAAGCAGAACGGAGTTGAAAAAATACAAATAAAGTGTTACGGGAAATGTTAAATCTTTCAATTAAGTCTTGAAAATTTAAAATTGATTTCTCTCCATTTATATCTTTTAGTGTTAGAATACCTTTTGTAGCCCAAGATGGCTGTACAAATGGTTGTCCGCCAGAAAGCAGATTCCGATTGTGCCATACGGGAGTATGGGTATGCCATATAGTTTTAGAAGGAAAAAGGGATTCAATCTTTTTAAATATTTGGAGAGTATAGGAAAGTATAGGTCCATAATGTAATGAGCACTTCCTATATGTAAGACCAGAAAATAAAAAATCTTGCAATCGAATTGGTGAAATAAGTTCTTGCTCTATTACTTTCCACGAGGACCGTGAACAAGGATCAAACCATTTCTTAACCGAGAGCAGAGTAAAAGACCAATGATACAATTTAAAATTTGGGCAACCCCATCCGCCTTTCATTTTAATTCTTTGAAGTGTAGACCACTTAACGCGGGGACGTTTTCCGTTCCAAATATATTTTATTAGTAAAGAATCTAGTTTTTTCCAATAATTTGTAGGTGGGGGGAGAGGAAGCATGGAACTAATAAAATTGATGCGAGGCATATTTTTATTTTTTATTACTGACATTCGGGCTGAAGGTGATGAGGGCAGATACATCCATCGTTGAATATCAGACTCAATTTTCCCATAGATTGACATATAGTTTATTTTTGAGATTAGGGGTAAAGTAGGTCTGAGTTCGATCCCTAAATATTTAACTTGTGTTGATAATAAGATATTGTTTGGAATAGAAAAAATTAGACCACCGGAATTCAGAGGCATCAAAATAGTTTTTGAAAGATTAATTTTAAATCCCGATAGTATGCCAAATTCATCTATAATTTTGAGGGCGTTAGGAAGCGAGCGCTGCAAGTCAGATAGAAATAATAAAGTGTCATCTGCATATAAGGAAACAGAGTGGCTTGATGCGCCTAACCGAATTGGTGTAATGAGACTGCACTGTCTAACATACTGTGCCAGGGGTTCTATTGATAAGTTGAACAAAAGGGGGGAAAGTGGACAACCCTGCCTTGTACCTCTATGAATATTAAACCTGTCTGAGATGAGTCCACCAGTAGATACCCTGGCCATGGGATTAGTGTATAGAGTTTGTATCATTCTAATCAACCGATCACCAAAATTGAACTTCTTTAAAGTATACCACAGATAGCCCCATTCAAGCCGATCAAAGGCTTTTTCAGCATCAATAAATAGAAGGCCACTAGGCGATTTCAATTTCGCTGATTCTGCGATGACATGTAACACACGGCGGACATTGTCAGAAGCTAGGCGACCAGGAATGAAACCTGATTGATCTGGATCAATTAGTTTATGTATTACTACTTGTAGGCGTCTGGCAATAACTTTAGCATAGATTTTGACATCCTCATTAATCAAGGAGATGGGCCTATAGTTAGAACAGTCTGAGTGATCTTTGCCGGGTTTAGGTAGAACAGAGATTAAAGCTGTATTGAGGTCTCGGTGAAAATGGCCTTTGGATATGGCCTCATTTATAGTGCATAACCAAATATGACCTAATAAATCCTATAGCACCAGGTATAACTCTGTTGGAAGGCCGGGAGACTTTCCTTTATTTGAACAGATTACTGCATTATGTAGGTCTTCTAAAGTTATATCAGAGTCAAGGTTGTCCATTTCCTCTTTTGAAAGTTTATTTAAATTCAATTGGTCAAAAAATTCTTTTAACTGACCGGTACTGGGTTGCGTTTCTGAAGTATATAATTTTTCAAAGAATGACGTGAATATTTTGTTAATATCTTTGAGATGTGAATTGAGAACATTTTTTGCATTTTTAATCGCCCGTATATTAAAACGTTGCTCATGTTTTTTCAGAGTAAGTGCAAGGAGTCGGCTTGGTCTGCTTCCATCTATATAGTATTTATGTTTTGTAATATGCATTAGATAGTCTGCTCTTCTGCGTAGCAAATCATTGAGTGCAGCCCTTTCAACATTTAACTCACATAGTTTAATACTGGAAAAATTGTAGCCTAATTCCCTTTCTAAGTCCCCACATCGTTTTTCTAATATTGATATTTGTTCAAAATATTTATTTTTAAGTCTAGCAGAAAAGGAAATGGCTTTGTTCCTTAAAAAGCCTTTGATAGATGCCCATAGCATATCATAATTGGAGACTGAGTTTTGATTTAATCTAATAAATTCAGTCAGTTCTGCTCTCAGTTGAGATAGGAAGTCCTCATTTTGTAGAAGCAGAGTGTTAAATCTCCATCGGGACGGTTTACAGGATGTCTTGATCTGGAGCTGTGCTAATACAGCATTATGGTCAGAAACACTTTGTGGTAGGAATTCAATGTGTATTAGATCTGAAAGTAGCGTAGACGAAAGTAAAATATAATCAATTTTTGAGAATGATTTGTGACTTGGGGAAAAATAGGTGTATTCCTTAGCTGTAGGATTATGTAAATGCCAAGCATCACATAGGTCTAGGTCTTTGATAAACAATCTCAGTGCTGCAGAAGACTGAGACTGTGTTACTGAAACTAAAGGATTGGAGTGATCCAAAACTGTGTCAAACACAGCATTCAAGTCAGATCCAATGACGATTGAATAACCATGAAGAGATAAAAGTTTTTTCAAAACTTGTGGAAAAAAGGAAACGTCATATGAGTTTGGGGCATATATAAACAAATGCATACCTATTTCCTTCAATTAAGGCACAGCAATAAGCGACTCGGCCATCGTCATCGGAGCCTTTGTGTTCAATAATAAAATTAGAATTACATTTAAAAAGAATTGTCACCCCTTGCTTTTTAGAATTACAATTTGATGATATTATGGGAATATAACGCCTGTTTTGCATTCTTTGGGTGTCTATTTTAGTAAGATGTGTTTCTTGAAGAAACGCTACATCGATTTTCTTTCTGTGCAAAAGATCTAAAACCCGTGTACGTTTAATAGGAGAATTCAACCCACTAACATTGAGAGACAATATATTTATATTAACCATAATCTACAATTGCTGGATTCACACAGAATAACGCATTAAGTAAAAAACAGGTTGTTGTACATATAACCAAGATTTTCATATCCATATGCAGTAACAAAATCATTATCGGTCCTGGGTGCTTTAGGCGCCTAAGCGCCCCCTCCCTCTCCCAAATAACCCTTTTAGCAAACATCTGTGGCGATCGCGAGGCAATGTCTAGAACACTATTCACCTTATTAACCCCTATGATTTAAACAAACAGAGAAATGTTTGTTGCTGCTCGTAGCAGGCTTTTGGGGAGAAACCGATTTTTTGCTGGTAGCCATTCTTGTATTATAAGTGTCTAGTTGTCAAAAGAAACAATATTCTCCTCTGTATGAAATGAATAACTAAAAATAGGAGGTTAATATTCGGGAGCCTAGTGTTGTGCAGCCATCTTGCAGTGCGCGCCACCAGAAATCCTAGATAGCTTTATGTATTGCAGTTAATTTCTTCATATAAGATCGAAGTTCCATTTGCAATTGCTCTAGAGGAGGTCCTTTGTAGGGACCTCTACAATATGGTACAGACATGGGTAGACCCGTAAGCATTTCATGCGATGTTAAATGCGTGTTTCTGTTAGTCTGCATGTGATAACTCATTAGTGCAAGAGGAAAAGTATCAATCCAGTTAAGCTTAGTACATTCACATATTTTGTTTAGTTTGGCCTTGAGGGTTCAATTCAATTTCTCTACCATCCTTTGGGATTGTGGATGGTAGACACACCCTAGTCTCTGCTTTATTCTCAATTTTTGCAGTACTTGTTGCCGATCCATTATCTGAACTTATTTCTGATGGTATTCCAAATCTAGGAATTACTTCTCTTGTTAGAAATTTAATTACTTTTCCTGCTCCCTCATCTGCTGATAGTACTGCCTCTACCCATCTGCTAAATCTATCTATGATCACCAGCATGTACCTTTTGCCTTGTACTCTCTTTATCATATCCACATAGTCCATTACGAGATGCTTAAATGGACCTTCTGGCACTGGTATATGGCATATTGGTGTTGTTATTCCTTTTCTCACGTTGTTTTTGGCACAAACGTCACATGAGGACAAAAAATCATCCACCATTGCATGTAAATAAGGAGACCAATTACCTTGCTGTTTAATTTTCCTTATCACTTCCCCCCTTGCACAATGGTCAAAACCATCTGATATGAGAATATTCAAAAATGAAGTTGGGGCAACAATTTGTCCTTTATGTGTACGCCAAATATCTTGCGTGTCTTTTTTGGCTCCCCTTTGGTGCGACATAGAATGTTCATAAGGGCCTACTTTTAGTTGAATTCGAATAATATCATCCAGTTGAGGTTCTTTAAGTACTACAGGTGCTAGTACTGCTACCTGACACCCTGAGGCTTTCTTAGCTTCCAAATCTGCTGCATGGTTTCCCTTAATGACAAAATCATTTCCTTTTTTATGAGCCTGACACTTGATTATTGCTTATCGTTTTGGTAGCATCATAGCAGAAATCAATTGACCTATTTGTTCAGCATGTTGGATGGGAGTCCCATCACTTTTTTGAAACCTCTCTGCTTCCATACTGCTCCAAACAAATGATATACACCATGTGCATATGCTGAATCAGTGTAAATATTGGCTGTTTGTTAACTGACATGCAGCTGTGAGAGCTTTTAATTCTGATAATTGAGCAGAGCAAGGCTGTACACAATGTTGTGATATCACAGGCACAAATTTTTCCTTGTTCTTCTTTACTACTGAATATCAAGTATGATTTCCTACATTGTTATTCACACCGGTGCTAATGATGTTCGACTTCGCCAGTCGGAGATCACTAAAAATAACATTAAAGAGGTGTGTGAACTTGCAAGCATGATGCCAGACACTGTAATATGCTCTGGTCCCCTCCCTGCTTACCGTGGTGATGAGATGCATAGCAGATTGTTATCACTCAATGGCTGGATGTCTAAGTGGTGCCCGCAGAATAACATAGGTTTCATAGACAATTGGACAAGCTTTTGGGGCAGACCTGACCTGTTGAAAAGAGATGGTCTTCATCCCTCCTGGGGTGGTGCCGCTCTTCTTTCTAGAAATATGGCACATAGTCTTAGAGTTTGTACTTGACTAACTGGGGCCCAGGTCAGGAAGCAGACAGACTGGCTAAACCGACCGTCTGCTAGCCGCCTCCAGTCACAGAAGTCAGTTAATTCTCAGCACATAGAGACTCTTTCACCTAGATATCACACTATAGAGACTGTCTCTGTTCCCCGGGCTAGAAAATACAAAAAACGTCCAAACCAATTTAAGAGCAACAATTTAATTGAGGTTCAACAAATAAAAAACAGATGCAATATGAATAAACAAATGATAAAGCTTGGCTTATTGAATATCAGGTCCCTTTCTACGAAAGCACTTTTTGTAAATAATATGATCACTGATCATAATCTAGATGCACTCTGTTTGACAGAAACCTGGCTAAAACCTGATGATTACATTATTTGAGTACATAATGAGTCTACACCCCAAGATTACTGTTATAAACATGAGCCACGTCCAAAAGGTACAGGGGGAGGTGTTGCTTCAATTTATAACAATGTTTTCAGGATTTCTCAGAGGGCAGGCTTCAAGTATAACTCGTTTGAAGTATTGGTGCTTAATATAACATTATCCAGAGAAACAAATGTTAATGATAAATCCCCTGTGATGTTTGTACTGGCTACTGTATACAGACCACCAGATCACCATACAGACTTTATTAAAGAGTTTGCTGATTTTACATCCGAGTTAGTGCTGGCTGCAGATAAAGTTTTAATTGTTGGTGATTTTAATATCCATGTTGATAATGAAAAAGATGCATTGGGATCAGCATTTATAGACATTCTGAACTCTATTGGGGTTAGACAACACGTCTCAGGACCTACTCATTGTCGAAATCATACTCTAGATTTAATACTGTCACATGGAATTGATGTTGATGGTGTTGAAATTATGCAGCCAAGTGATGATATCTCAGATCATTATTTAGTTTTGTGCAAACTTCATATAGCTAAAACTGTAAATTCCACTTCTTGTTACAAGTATGGTAGAACCATCACTTCTACCACAAAAGACTGCTTTGTAAGTAATCTTCCTGATGTATCCCAATTCCTTAACATCTCCAATACCTCAGAACAACTTCACGATGTAACAGAAACTATGGACTCTCTCTTTTCTTGCATTTTAAATACAGTTGCTCCTTTACGCTTAAGGAAGGTTAAGGAAAACAGTCTGACACCGTGGTGTAATGAGCACACTCGCACCCTAAAGAGAGCAGCCCGGAAAATGGAGCGCAGCTGGAGGAAAACAAAACTAGAAGTATTTCGTATTGCTTGGAGGGAAAGTAACCTATCTTACAGAAAAGCATTAAAAACTGCTAAATCTGATTACTTTTCGTCTCTTTTAGAAGAAAACAAACATAACCCCAGGTATTTATTCAATACAGTGGCTAAAGTAACGAAAAATAAAGCATCAACAAGTGTTGACATTTCTCAACATCACAGCAGTAATGACTTTATGAACTACTTTACTTCTAAAGTCGATACTATTAGAGATAAAATTGTAACCATGCAGCCATCAGCTACAGTATCACATCAGACAGTGCACTATAGATCCTCTGAGGAACAGTTCCACTCATTCTCTACTATAGGAGAGGAAGAATTGTATAAACATATTAAATCATCTAAACCAACAACATGTATGTTAGACCCTATTCCATCTAAGCTCCTAAAAGAGGTGCTTCCAGAAGTCATAGATCCTCTTCTGACTATTGTTAATTCCTCATTGTTATTAAGGTATGTCCCCAAAACCTTCAAACTGGCTGTTATTAAGCCTCTCATCAAAAAACCACAACTTGACCCCAAAGAACTAGTTAGTTATAGACCGATCTCGAATCTCCCTTTTCTTTCCAAGATACTAGAAAAGGTAGTATCCTCACAATTATATTCCTTCTTAGAGAAAAATGGCATCTGTGAGGATTTCCAGTCAGGATTTAGACCGTATCGTAGTACTGAGACTGCTCTCCTTAGAGTTACAAATGACCTGCTCTTATCATCTGATCGTGGTTGTATCTCTCTATTAGTGCTATTGGATCTTAGTGCTGCGTTCGACACTATTGACCACACTATTCTTTTGCATAGACTAGAACACTTTGTTGGCATTAATGGAAGTGCATTAGCATGGTTTAAATCGTACTTATATGACCGCCATCAATTCGTAGCAGTGAATGAAGAGGTATCATATCGATCACAAGTGAATTTTTTGGGGAAGTCGTGGCCTAATGGTTAGAGAGTTGGACTTGCAATCCAAGGGTTGTGAGTTCGAGTCTTGGGCCAGCAGGAATTGTAGGTGGGGGAGTGAATGTACAGCACTCTCTCCACCCTCAATACCACGACTGAGGTGCCCTTGAGCAAGGCACCGAACCCCCAACTGCTCCACGGGCGCCGCAGCATAAATGGCTGCCCACTGCTCCGGGTGTGTGTCCACGGTGTGTGTGTGTGTTCACTGCTGTGTGTGTGCACTTTGGATGGGTTAAAAGCAGAGCACGAATTCCGAGTATGGGTTACCATACTTGGTTGTATGTCACGTCACTTTCACTTTCATTATGGAGTACCGCAAGGCTCAGTACTAGGGCCGTTACTCTTCACGCTTTACATGTTACCCTTGGGAGATATCATCAGGAAACACGGTGTTAGCTTTCACTGTTATGCTGATGATACTCAGCTCTATATTTCTTCGAGGCCCGGCGAAACATACCAATTTGAAAAACTAACGGAATGCATAGTCGATATAAAAAACTGGATGACAAGTAATTTCTTACTGCTAAATTCTGAAAAAACAGAGGTGTTAATTATAGGGCCTAAAAGCTCTGCATGTAATGACATAGAACGCTGTCTAAGCCTTGATGGCTGCTCTGTCAATTCTTCGTCATCAGTTAGGAACCTAGGTGTGCTATTTGATAGCAACCTTTACTTAGAAAGCTACATTTCTAGCATTTGTAAAACTGCATTTTTCCATCTCAAAAATATATCTAAATTACGGCCTATGCTCTCAATGTCAAATGCAGAAATGTTAATCCATGCGTTTATTACCTCAAGGTTATACTATTGTAATGCTCTATTGGGTGGTTGTTCTGCACGCTTAGTAAACAAACTCCAGTTAGTCCAAAATGCAGCAGCTAGAGTTCTTACTAGAACCAGGAAGTATGATCATATTAGCCCGGTCCTGTCAACACTGCACTGGCTCCCTATCAAACATCGTATAGATTTTAAAATCTTGCTTATTACTTATAAAGCCCTGAATGGTTTAGCACCTCAGTATTTGAACGAGCTCTTGTTACATTATACTCTTCCACGTCCGCTCCGTTCTCAAAACTCTGGCAATTTGATAATACCTAGAATATTAAAGTCAACTGCGGGCGGCAGATCCTTCTCCTATTTAGCGCCCAAACTCTGGAATAACCTACCTAACATTGTTCGGGAGGCAGACACACTCTTGCAGTTTAAATCTAGATTAAAGACCCATCTCTTTAACCTGGCTTACACATAACATACTAATACACTTCTAATACCCAAATCCGTTAAAGGATTTTTAGGCTGCATTAATTAGGTAAACCGGAACCGGGAACACTTCCCATAACACCCGATGTACTTGCTACATCGTTAGAAGAATGGCATCTACGCTCATATTAGTCTGTTTCTCTCTTATTCCGAGGTCACCGTAGCCACCAGATCCAGTCTGTATCCAAGTCAGAGGGTCACTGCAGTCACCCGGATCCAGTATGTATCCAGCCCAGATGGTGGATCAGCACCTAGAAAGGACCTCTACAGCCCTGAATGACAGCGGAGACCAGGACTAGAGCCCCAGATACAGATCCCCTGTAAAAGACCTTGTCTCAGACGACCACCGGACAAGACCACAGGAAACAGATGATTCTTCTGCACAATCTGACTTTGCTGCAGCCTGGAATTGAACTGCTGGTTTCGTCTGGTCAGAGGAGAACTGGCCCCCCGACTGAGCCTGGTTTCTCCCAAGGTTTTTTTCTCCATTCTGTCACTGATGGAGTTTTGGTTCCTTGCCGCTGTCTCCTCTGGCTTGCTTAGTTGGGGACACTTCATTTACAGCGATATCGTTGACTTGATTGCAAGTTATTGCACAGATACTATTTAAACTGAACTGAGCTGCATGATGACATCACTGAATTCAATGATGAACTGCCTTTAACTGTAATTTTGCATTATTGACACTGTTTTCCTAATTAATGTTGTTCAGTTGCTTTGACGCAATCTTTTTTGTTTAAAGCGCTATATAAATAAAGATGACTTGACTTGACATGACATGATCTCTAAAGCTAGAATCATCTACGAAGTAAGAGACTTCTGCTTCAGGGATTGGTTTAGACTGGAGATCTGGCCGTAATCTAGTAAATGCCACTGAATCAGTCACACTCACACAATCATGGGGCTTTCCTTCAAAAGCCAAAGGAAGTAGTTCAGCTGGATTAACTGTATGGCTTCGCTTAATTGTAACATCTGGATACGTGAGTAGCGATGAATAAACTAGAATTCGGGCTTGAGTCAGAACAAATTTTCCATGTTCTATTAACTCTACAATTTTGTGATGAGTATTAATAGTTACTGGATACCCCATGGTTATGTTGATGCTTTCTCATATGCGTAGTATACTGCTGCAAGACCTTGTTGGTAACATGGTGGATGACCTTGTGCTACATTGTCCAACTTTGTACTGTAGTAAGCTATAGTCTCTTGCATCAATACAGCTGATGCATAACCATCAGCTCTGTTTGCGACATACAGATTAAATTGTTTAGAGTATTCAGGGTTTCCCAAGGCAAGGGCCTGTTGTAGTTATTGCATGTTTCATGATTTCTCTCAATGGAGCTGTTTTTGCTGCATAGTCTTTTATCAAATCAGCAATAAAGCCGGTCATCCCTAGAAAAGTCATCATCTATCCTACTGTTTGAGGCTGTGGTGTTTTACTTATGCCTTCCAATTGTGCTGGAGCTATAGCTTGTGTGCCAAATGCAATCAATCTTCCTAAGTATTCCACTTGAGGCTGGCAATACTGCATTTTGGTTTTAGATACTTCATGACCTCCTTGTGCTAATTTCGTTAAGACCTTAATTGAATCTCTATGACATTGTTCTAGTGATGTAGAAAAAAATAATTAAATCATCTACATATTGTAACAGAGTACTGTCTATCATAAGATCCTCTAAATCAGCTTTAAGTATTTTATTAAGTTCATGTGAATGTTTAAACCTTTGAGGCATTCTGGTGTAGGTATACTTTTTATCAGCATATGTAAATGCAAATAAATATCTACTCTCCTCTGCTAGTGGAACACTAAAGTAGGCCGAACAGAGATCAATTACTATAAAGTATTTAGCATCAGGAGGGACATTTGTCAGTAGTGTGTGTGGATTTGGTACCTCAGCTGGAGAATCCTCTACTATGTCATTGATTGCTTGTAAGTCATGCACAAGACAGCATCTGTTTTTGTCTGCTTTGATTACAGGCATAATTGGAGTGTTACAATAACTAGTTGTTTCTATTAATACTCCTGTCTTCACTAAACCTTCAACAGTGTTTTTTTATGCCTATTTCAGCCTCAGGACACAAAGGGTATTGCAGTTTTCTGGGTAGATGTGCATTTGGCTTAAGTTGTACTCTTACTGGGTTTGCTGATTTTTTTGTATTCTATATGTGTTTGATTTTTTTATCATTATTATGTTTGTGTCTTATTATGTACTTAGTTAAGTTGTTTAGTCTCAGTATTGTTTATCAATTCAGCTATTGTAGACATCTTTGTCAGTTTCTTTTGAGTGATAACTACTTCCTGAGGAATCCCCATCAAACTGGTAACACAAAATTTTGATGAAATTTTTGTCAGCTGAATGAAAAATCAACGGATGTTCTGTTGATTCCCATTTGCTTTGTTCTGCCTTTTTTATCATTGGTCCTAAATATTTTGCTTCCCAATTTTTTCATACATATAGAAACATGTGGCACAGAATCATATATCATTGTGCAATGAAATTCTGATTTAGGTAACTGTGCTTCTGGAAACTTTCCCCATTTATTAATTGTCAGTCTCACATCTTGTTCTATCTGTCCTATCCAATAAACATTTGCCTTTGGCTCTACAACCATCATTTGAGTTTCTATTCCTATTGTGTCTATATATACTCCTTCTGGAGAACACCAAATTTGTAGCCCTAATTTACATAATGCATCTCTTCCTAACAAATTAACAGGAGTCTGATTTGATACAAGAATTGGTATGGTTACACTTTTATTTTTGGTTTGTAGACACACTGGAGCTGTTACTGGAATTAGCTGTATTTGCCCTGAGAATCCTATTGTCTTTGCAAATTGCAAAAAGTAATTTTAATTTTCCTTCCTATTTCTGTTCCATAGTCTCTGACTGTGTTTCAATCTCCTTATCTTCTTTCCTCATCTGCTCTAACGTTTCCTCATTTCCTGTTTTTCTTTCATAGTTTGCGTTCATCATTTCTAAAGCTATGTGTGCCTGATTATAACAATCTAAAGGTAAATATCCCTCAAGCTTTTTATTCTCTCACCTCTTTGGTCTTGCATCTGGTTCTTTTTGTTTTTCTTCCAATTCTACTTGTCCTTCCATTTGCATTTCTCCAGACACTTCTACTGTACCTTTAAGTATTGGGAACTGTCCCTCTGGGGGCAGATATGGGGTTGGTTCAGAAAACAACTATTCTTTTTTCTTTTTCTGCCTCTTTTCTTGCCTGTTTTATACTTTTCAATGAGTCTTTTCCTTCCCTTTTGAACAAGGCTAACACTTCTTTCTCTTTTTCCCTTTTTGCTTCTCTCTTTTCTCTCTTTTTACTATTGCCTTTAGTTTTATGATTTTTTTTTTTTAATCAGAGTTTCTATTTCCTCACACACTGCTACATCAAATGTCCCTTCCTTTGGCCAGTTTGTCATAATTTTTTTCATTCACACAGACACAGATACATACATAAAAACATACATTAAAACAGACTACACTACACTGGTCCTGAGTGACCTGTCAGTTCTACTAGCTTTTTCACTGAAACACTTCCTCAACACAATAAAAAGCAGTACCCTTCAGGATTTTTTTTGCCTATCTCTAGGACTTTGCACGCTTTCTTATATGTTATCTGCTTAACGTCTATTTGATTTCCATCAAGGCCCCCTAATCAATAAACACAGACCATTGCATACAATTAGTAATTCTGGACTCAAAAACCCTTCTTTCTTTTTGTTCTTAAAATTTGGAGGAGCAAATTTTGAGTTTCCTTACCACTGAGGGCAGACCGGGCAAACAACACTTACTAATTATATAAGCAAAATCTGTTTACCTTAAGGTTCAGTGGCCACTGTGTTGTTCGTTAAGCCAGCCAGCCCAAAGTGGTCTTCCACCCCTGCTCCTTTTCAGCCCCATGTTGGGCGCCAATTGTGGTGGCTCTTGCTGTTCCTACAAAGAATCACTCTTGAAGTCTTGGGGGTTTGATGCCAGAAAAAAAAAGACTTTTCTGCAAATAGATGATCTGCAAAGTCTTTTATACAGTTTTTCCTGAAGGCGTGTTCAATACATTCTATACATATGTTTATTATTTACCTTTTTTGGCTGTCTCCAGTCTGCTACCAAGAACCAGACAGGAAGCCTTTTATGTTCTGTGAAAGTATCCCATCATATATTTTGTCTTATGTAAAAACAGGACATGCAGCCTTACTATATACAGGTGCATCTCAATAAATTAGAATGTCATGGAAAAGTTCATTTGTTTCAGTAATTCAACTCAAATTGTGAAACTCGTGTATTAAATAAATTCAGTGCACACAGACTGAAGTAGTTTAAGTCTTTGGTTCTTTTAATTGTGATCATTTTGGCTCATATTTTACAAAAACCCACCAATTCACTATCTCAACAAATTAGAATACTTCATAAGACCAATTTAAAAAAAAAAAAAAAACACCTTTTTAGTGATTTGTTGGCCTTCTGGGAAATATGTTCATTTGCTGTACATGTACTCAATACATGGTAAGGGCTCCTTTTGCTTTAATTATTGCCTCAATTCGGCGTGGCATGGAGGTGATCAGTTTGTGGCACTGCTGAGGTGGTATGGAAGCCCAGGTTTCTTTGACAGTGGCCTTCAGCTCATCTGCATTTTTTGGTCTCTTGTTTCTCATTTTCCTCTTGACAGTACCCCATAGATTCTCTATGGGGTTCACGTTTGATGAGTTTGCTGGCCAGTCAAGCACACCAACACTATGGTCATTTAACCCACTTTTGGTGCTTTTGGCGGTGTGGGCAGGTGCCAAATCCTGCTGGAAAATGAAATCAGCATCTTCAAAAAGCTAGTCAGCAGAAGGAAGAATGAAGTGCTCCAAAATTTCTTGGTAAACGGGTTTTTCAAAAAACACAATGGACCAACACCAGCAGATGACATTGCACCACAAATCATCACAGACTGTGGAAACTTAACATTGGACTTCAAGCAACTTGGGCTATGAGCTTCTCCATTCCTCCACCAGACTCTAGGACCTTGGTTTCCAAATGAAATACAAAACTTGCTCTCATCTGAAAAGAGGACTTTGGACCACTGGGCAACAGTCCAGTTCTTCTTCTCCTTAGCCCAGGTAAGACGCCTCTGTGGCAGACATTGTCTGTGGTTCAGGAGTGGCTTAAGAAGGGTAATACGACAACTGTAGCCAAATTCCTTGACATGTCTGTGTGTGGTGGCTCTTGATGCCTTAGCCTCAGTCCATTCCTTGTGAAGTTCACTCAAATTCTTGAATCGATTTGGCTTGACAATCCTCATAAGGCTGTGGTTCTCTCAGTTGGTTGTTTATCTTTTTCTTCCACACTTTTGCCTTCCACTCAACTTTCTGTTTACATGCTTGGATACAGCATTCTGTGAACAGCCAGCTTCTTTGGCAATGAATGTTTGTGGCTTACCCTCCTTGTGAAGGGTGTCAATGATTGTCTTCTGGACAACTGTCAAATCAGCAGTCTTCCCCATGTTTGTGTAGCCTAGTGAACCAAACTGAGGGACCATTTTAAAGGCTCAGGAAACCTTTGCAGGTGTTTTGAGTTGATTAGTTGATTGTGATAGTGAATTGGTGGGTTTTTGTTAAATATGAGCCAAAATCATCACAATTAAAAGAACAAAAGACTTAAACTACTTCAGTCTGTGTGCATTGGATTTAATTAATACACAAGTTTCACAATTTGAGTTGAATTACTGAAATAAATGAACTTTTCCATGACATGGAGATGCACCTGTACTGTACTTTTGTAATGTCTGCACCAAGGAGGCCTCATCATATATTTTGTCTAATGTGCAAATAGAGTGTGCAGCTCCACCATATACTGTACCCCTGCACTGTCTACACATTCCATTCTCATGTAGGCTTCTACACACACAGATACATGATTATAATAATTATAGCAGAATAATTTGATACATAAATGGCTACACTGTGAAAAATGTACTGTAGAATTTACAGGATTTTACTGGCAAAAAAGTTGCCAATAAAATCCTGTAAAAATTATGTTAATTGCTGTAAAATGGATTACAGTATATTACTGCAAAGCAAATTACAGTTAATTGCTGTATGTGAAATACAGTAATTTGTAGTATTTTTTACAGTAACATTGAATTAAACTTGTAGTTTATTTTACAGCAATATTTTGTAATTTTATTGAATTACAGTATTTAACTGGCAACTAAAGTTGCCAATAAAATCCTGTAAATATCCCTAAATCCAATATGATGATGTAATAATTTAACAATGAAATTGCTGTAAAGAATAATTTTAACAGTAAACTTTAAGATACTGATATAAATGCATTATCATGAGCTCTATCTTAATACATTTACAAATTAATAAAAACCAAGTCAATGATGTTGCAAATAAGTATTTATTAAAACTGGTAGAAAGACATTGCAAGGCTTTTACTGGTAAAATACAATTTTCAGTCTTTCAACAGTTAAAATCTTATTATAAAAATAACATAGCATCACAAAATACAGTAACTACAAATACCTGTTAAAAAAATAAGCCATATTCGAGTAGAACATTAACTTTCTATAAAAATGAAGGTCAATCAACAGAATTTGTATAATTTTGGTAAAAAATGTTTTAAAGAAAAGGATTTAAATAAAATGCTGGAATCAACATTAAATCACAAATTCTGTTGTTTGAGCTTATGTTAATAAATACATACTGAAAGTCCATCAACTTTCTGAGATGAGCACACACACGAGGGTTGTCCCTCTGAGACCTTTCCACTTGTTTTGCCTCTATGTTTCCGTCTTGTATCCAGTGAGTGTTGTGATTCCAAGAACCAAGAACTTCTGCACATAAAAACAAGCAGAAGCTTCAGGGTAAAGTTAAGTATTGAATGAAACTAACTCAATAAAATAAATGTCAAAATGCCACTTATACAATACAATCAACTTAAAGGGTTACTCCACCCCAAAATGAAAATCTTGCCATTAATTACTTACCCCCATGTCATTCCAAACCCATAAAAGCTTCGTTCATCTTCGGAACACAATTTAAGATATTTTGGATGCAACTGGGAGGTTTGAGACTGTCCCATTGACTGCCAAATAAATAACAGTGTCCGAGCCCAGAAAAGTATGAAAGACATCATCAGAATAGTCCATCAGTGGTTCAACCGTAACGTTATGAAGCGACGACAATATTTTTTGAATGCAAAGAAAACAAAAATAACAACTTTATTCAACAATTCGTCTCCTCTGCATCAGCGTAGCGCCATTTTGGAGAGCATCCGCTGGACACAAACTGCATATGTTGTTCTGTGTCAGCTGGGTCACACTGATACGCTTTCTATGTTTATTTACGCTTTGATTTGAATGAAAACAGCATCGACATTGTTAATTGTTTGGCAGTCAGTGGGACAGTCACAAACCTCCCAGTTCTCATCCAAAATATCTTAAATTGTGTTCTGAAGACAAACAAAGCTTTTAGCGGGTTTGGAACGACATGGGGGTAAGTGATTAATGACTAAATTTTCATTATGGGGTGGAGTAACCCTTTAAACTAAATAAGTAACCTTTTTCGCAAATTAAATTACTCAAGTAAAACATGTTACCTTTGAAAAAATTCAAGTGTGCAAAAGATGCCTGCTCCCGGGACAAAAGACTGAAGTTGTAATAAGACTGCAAATCCGGCCACAAAGTTGAGGCATGAATTCACAACCATCTGACCCTCAAGTAGTCAAAAGCCACTGGGTGGACCTGAAATGAATAAATATAAGCAATAATGTAACCTACAATGCAGTATTTCAATATAAAATGTAGTCTAAATTACAAGTTAATCAAATGATTTAAAGAATTAATACATTACCTAATATAATCAGCTTCATAGTCTTGAAGTATCATACATTTCTCCACATCAGCTGCTATTCATCGCACCTACAAGAAATAAAGAAAATAATCTTGTGATTTCTTTAAAGCATTTACATAAATGAGACCTAAATGAGCACCCAAAAAGGCATATATTTTAAAATAAACAAACCTTACATTTTATCAAAAAATTGAATTATAATATTACATTGTAGAACTGTACCACCAATCAAATTAAATAATTTACAGTGCAAAATTACAACTGTGTTATGACATTAATGTTTTACATCAATTTTTGAAAATACAATTAATAAATGTTGGAAAAATCTAATGATACTTTTTAAACGTGAAACTAAACTGCCATTAGGTGGCAGCAAATAACTTAATGAGTGAGTCAATTGAGTCATTCATTGTACCAATCCGTTCAAAAAGCTGAATCATTCAGCAAAAACACAGCTGAGTTTTGATTTGAGGATGAACAAAATAGCTTTGCTTTGATCTTTGTTTGGAACTATTTTCGTTGGTGAAATAGAACAACAGTCATTATTGTGTCTAAAAAGTAAGTAACTTATTAACTAATTGTTTATTGAACTATGTATTTGCAATCGTGTTACTCAGCAAAACAGCTCACTTGTTATGCTACTTATATCATATATTATAAATAAACTCAACAGTTGAACTTTTACCTCATGTATCTTCCATGAGTTTATGTGTGCCGTTAAGCTTGTTTTGATGTTGAATGTAACGTTAATATAATCAGAATCAGTCTCGCGTTTCGATGCTTCCTTAGTTTTTTTTTTTTTTTCTCTCAAATTTTAATCAGGGTAACTTGTCCAATCGTGCATATAAAGATGTTTTTCACTTAAAAATGGCTCCGATGAGCTTTGATGTCGATTATAACTACAGAATATACACAATTACTCATGTTCATGTAGTTACTAATTATAGTAAGGCCTCACGTCAATATGGGACAGTTGAACACATATACAAATGAAATTCACATATTTTGCTGTTCGTCAGTTATTTCGACAGATAGTAGTTACTGTGACAAATGTTCGCATTGGGCTTTATGATAAAAGTTAGGTAAACACTACTTTAAATGCTCTCAATAAGAAAATGAAACTTCCAAAAATCGAAAATTTGGCCTAACTATGCTATGATAGTAATTTCCAGTTTACTGCACTTAAGTTACCAAGGCCACTTGTCTAAATGTCATGATAGAAGGCTACTGTGACATGATATCACTTATACATTAACTTAAATAAATATAAAAGGATATATTTCTTAAGTAAAATTAAGTGAACTTACCAGGAATTATGAATAAAGCCTCAAATCTTCAATCGTTCTCATGCTGCTCCAGTCGGCTGGATTTCAGATTTGAATGATGTGCGCGCAATCCCATAATGTCACACTACAGTAAGTTAGTGTAAAAAGCAGGAGCTACAGTGACAACACCTGCTTCTTGTAAATTAATTACAGTTGACATGGAAATTATGGGACCTTATGGACCTTATTTGACCCATAATGCATTGCGAATTACAGCTGCATCTTGTAATATTTTTAAACAGTAATATTCTGTAAAATTTTGCTGTTGAAACTACAGCAATTTTTTACAGTGTAGATTCACATTGATTATACTGGAACAATTCACATTTTGACCAATAAAAAATCTTCCACAGGAGCTGCATGAAAGGCTCCATTACGTCAAACTAGCGGGGTCCCTATCCGATCCAGTATTTGTTTTGGCAATCGGGGCGGCGCTGTGTCCGGTGGAGTCAGGGGTGATTTGAGGATCACAGTGACGGCTTTCCCAGAGGGAGTTCGTCACCCCTCAAGCACTCCGTAGCCAGTGGAGCAGCCGGAGGGACAGTCTGGCCCCTCTACAGAGTGGAGAGGGCTGGCCGTTTCCATCAGTTTGCCCCCTCAAGACCAGATGTCAAACGCTACATCGGAGGTGTGGTAGCGTTGTCCGAGCCAGACCCAGAGATGACGGCTATGCTTTCCCGGGCCGCCAAGAATGTCGGGCTCGACTGGAATCCTCCACCACATCCCGATCCTTCGAGGCTGGATGAGTGGTTCCTAGGTGGAGGTCGCACTGGTCCTCAGAGCCCCCTCTGGTGCCATTCTTCCCAGAGGTGCATGAGGAACTAACAAGATTGTGGAAGGCACCTTTTACTGGCCAAAACAAATCTTGTAGATCCTCCCCTCTCACCTCCCTCAATGGTGGAGCCATTTGGGGGTACACGGGCATTCCCTCAGTGGAGCGGTCAGTGGCCATGCAACTGTGTCCGATGGCTGCTGCCACTCTGCGGGGTGACCCATGTCTCCCCTCACGAGTCTGTAAGTATTTGTCAGGCTTAACGGGCAGTGCTTACAGAGCTTGTGGGGAGGCAGCTTCTGCCCTCCATGCCAGTTCCTGAATGCTCCTGTGTCCTAGAACGGCCTTTTTGGCTATGCTGTCGAGAGCTTCGCCCAGCAGTTTTCAGTGGCACAGAAGCAGACTGAAGCGTTTAAACATAAATCTGCACATCCGTCCTCAAGATTGGTTTGCAGCCATCGACCTGAAGGATATGTACTTTCATGTCTCGATCCTCCAGCGGCACAGGCCATTCCTGCATTTGGCGTTCAATGGTCAGGCATATCAGTACATGGTCCTGCCCTTCGTGTAGTCCCTGTCGCCTCGCATCTTCACAAAGGTCGTAGAGGCAGCCCTTGTTCCATTGAGAGAACGGGGGTGCACATTCTCAATACTCGCACAGTCTCGCGATCAGTTGTGTGCACACAGGGACCTGGTGTTCAGCCACCTCAGCCCATTGGGTCTTCAGGTCAGTTGGTAAAAGAGCAAACTCATGCCAACGCAAAAGTTTTCTCCTTTTTCTCACCTCAAATGGGTAGTGGCACTGAGAGGCCCTGTTCAGAGTCAGCTTGTGGTGTCCTAGACGCCTAGTTCTCCAGAGAGTCCCCTAACCGGGCAGACCCTGTTGAGTCCTCCAGCACTCAGGCCTTTCCGCCAATGAATTCCTTAAATCTGGTGGGAGGCTAGTGCCCATACGAGTGACCCGGTTGGGATCCCACATGTGTATTTCCATGGTACATCTACTAAGGCCGTGTTTGCCCTGGCAGACCACATTCTGCCGTCTCTAAATGATACAGCCATGAGCCATCTCAGAGACTTCCATGTGCAGTAGGGCCCCTCAGGGTTACTCCACGTGAGAAAATGTCACTTAACCCCCTCTGGGAGGAGGTGACTCCGCAGTGTGTCCTCTTCCAAATGGAAGGGCACGCTTCCCAGTGTTATCCAAGTCCTACCGTTGGGCTCCGAGGAACAACTGTAGTCGACCTTCTCAGTGTAGAGCCCGGTCCTATCGTCTGCCTTATAGAAAGGATCAGGAGGCCTAAACAGGGAACTGGAAGGGGCAGCACCTGTGGCGTGTTGGTAGGGATCCCAATTTCATCAGTCCGTGGGCGCCGCTGCCGTGTCTGCAAAATGCATTTGCAGCTCTTGACGCTGAGTGGCGCTTTAACCACAAGTTATCAAGCGAATGATTCAAAGTGCATTTTCATAAATAGCCATCAGATTTGCCTTGCTGATGTTACATTTGATGCTCAGTCGGCGGAAAATGAAAGAAAAACACTGTAGGCCTAGATAAAATATTTCATATTCACCGATGCAAATTTAGTACTTATGATGTTATGTGCATTTCTCATTTAGAACAAATTCAAGCAGGAAAATGTTAAGTCTATGAACCTGTGCTTATAATTACACTAAGCTAAGTAATACACCATATATAGTTTCTAACATTTAACAGGTTTGCGGCATTATTTACTGTATATAATATAAATCATGTGTTATATTACCTTAAAGAAATGGTGGTTTAGTTTGCATCGGAGCATTAAAAGCGGTAGCCTATTTCAGGCTAGGCTACATACATGGATTCTAAATGCCAATAGTCTTACATAATATTTGTCACAAATCCATTTTGAATTTATACATTAAAAATCTTTTAATAAAACAGTATGCATTTTTGTTTATTATAATACTTTTTTTTTAATTAAATGTCCTTTATTTTGACAAAGAACTACGTGGGGAAAAGATATCTGTTCACTAATGAAGAAATTGTTGCATATTTTATGAAATCTTTCCTTTATTTTAGTACAACGTGAGGCACTGTATAATTTCGCTCACATTATTTAGGCCTAACTAAAACATGAAATAGATAAATTAAACTTGGCATGTTTCAATCATTGAAATTGAAAAGAAGGAACAGATTAATAAAACGTCCTCTGTTTAAACTCAAGTTCTCATATTATAATCATGCTGATGACTGATAGCCTACTGTGTAGGTCTGTATACTGCTGTGATCTGTTTCAGGCTTTCTGTATCATAACATTTTAGAAATGAATTTATTCTAATAACATTTTAGAAATTGCATTTTCAACTATGAACATTGCAGAGATTCAGCCCAGTGTGGGTCAGAAATGCACAGGCAGACTGAAGAACAAATCAGCCAAACTAATTTAAATGTCATATAATGTTAATTGTCACTATTATCGTATTTAAAATTTTCATGTATTTCACATAATTTGTCTCGTTATCTGCTCTGAGAGTGCAAGATTTGGTTGTTCGGCGCACATGCTGCACAGTGCAATGCTCAAGATATGTGCTGAGGCATTTTTTTCTTCATTACAAATCTTGTTTGTTTTTATTTTGTATTATAGCATGTAAAAAAAAAAAAAATCACTTTGCTATGCATATGCAAATTTGAAACTGAAATCGTCTTCGCAGTCTATAGCATTTTATAATTATTTGGACAATTGAACTTAACTTGCTTTGTATCTTCATTATTTATTCCATAAGTGATTTATTAAAAAAAAACAATATGAGAGTAATTAAAACGTTTATGACTGTGACAAGAACACTAATGATCAACGAATAGGAGCGGCAGATCATTTTAAAATGTCTAATAGCCTTCAATTTACAGGTTATAACTGCACCTGTCTCTGATGTAGACTTGTGAAGATTTATTTTATTGCGGATGCCATACTGTAGCGTTAACCTAAAATAAATGTGCTCTATTACTATTCATATTTAAGTGTTTGTGCGGAAAATTATTAATGTACATGCATGACAGGGAAGCACCCACATTTCATTTTGTGATAATGAAATAACGAAAAACTGGGGCACCTCACATACATGAGAAAAATGTTTTCTTTTAAAGGAACCAATTCAAAATGAAAGCAAATACTCCCTGATTATATAATTTGAATGAAGGTTGCATTTCTCTCTAAATGCACATCCAAAAGGCTACTAGACGTCACTGTTAAAGTTTTTAAAGCATTTATACACGTTTTATTTATACAGTTCTGCTTTCAGAGCGATCCGTAACTGAGAGATCACATCCTTAACATTGCTTTTTCCTCTGAAACACAAACATGAAAATTGAAATAAAATTTATATTTTATGTTTTGTGAATGGTCAACCCTTCGCCATTCTGGTTTGTCCATTGTAAATCACAAAGTCTACAAAATATATTGTCTCCCAAAAACTCAGGTCTTTTTTAAAAAAAAAAATTCCAAGTCTGTAATAAAACAAGTTTATAGACGGATACTTTTCTGATGTCTGGACTCTGTTTGGGATTTAGAAAAACATAAAGAGATAGATCAATATATTGGGAACAAATACATTCTGTGAGAATTTATATTTCAGGCTTTGATTGCGAATGTCACATCCTTAACGCTGGAATTGCCCAATAATAAAACTAAGAATGATTAGGCGTACATGATGTCTAGGGACAGTTTCTCATTACTGCACTATATTTTTACATTTATATTGCCAAAACGACTGCAGCATTGCCACATACAATTAAAACAGTGCTAAACTGAAAAAAGTACAAAACAACATATAGCCTAAATTAAAGCCCGGGACACACCAAGCCGACGATCGGCCATTTGCCATCGTCGGGCCGACAGCGAGCGACGGTTGGGCTAGTTTGTTTGGTGTGTTCCACTCATCGGCTCTCGTCGGGCTCACATTGCCGGCAGTTTGCTCGATTCAACATGTTGAATTGGCGTCGGGGCTGTTGGCGAGAGTGAGAGCTCTGATTGGATGTTCAGTTTAGCAAAGGAGTCAGTGCCGAGAATTAAAGCAAAAGTGATGAAAACAAGCATGTGAATGAAGGCGGTACAGACAGAAGGCTGTTTAAATGTTACGTGATCTTTACCAATCATTCTAATAAGCAAATGTTTTCATGACAACATGAGCCGCTTAAAATGATTAAAGTTATCAATGTTACTGATATTCAAAATGGTAAGCAAGCGCTGCTTTGTTTACATTTCGTATATCTGCATTTATCTCGTATATCTTTGTTTTGGTTTCTCCTTTTGAATGATGAATATATACTTTTAATAGCTGCTGATATGAATAGCTTGTTCCTCTCACGCATGCGCAGAATGCACGTGTTAGTTTGCCATCGGCTGTAGTCTGTGCGGTGTGTTCCAGTGCAGCATTCATCTGCATTGTGGTTCATTCATTCAACATTCATCGCCGCTAGTTCTATGAAATCGACTTGGTGTCCCAGACTTAAAACAATGCAATGTGGGACATTTTCAAATCAAGCATTGCAAACTGGCAGCCTTCACTTGTGCTCGTAATAAAACAAAGGAGGTGCTTATCTTAGTCGATAGGTTACATTTAACTATTGAACATACCAGGAATGAAGATGAGGGTAGATTTGTATTTATACGCTGTAAAGTACATAATGACAGGTTAGCATTAGTCTCCATTTACTGCCCGAATGAGGCAGACAGTGCATTTTTTCACAAATATTGAGTTGGGGATCAATTTTTACCTGGCTGGCAGGTTTAGGTTTTTTTCCACAATTAAAGCAGTCAAATGAACATGATCACGGCTGGTTGCTTACTGACGCTTCGTTGGACGGTCGACCAGCCAGCCGCTGCTGGCTTTCATTCCAAGGAACTCATTCTGATGTGTATGGATAGTGACAGTAGTTGTGATTTATGTTTTGTAATAACATTTATTATGCAATAATGTAAAACATAAAAAAAAAAAATTAAAAAGTGAATTATTCCAATAACGTTAATATTTATCATAAAGTAATTCCCCACAAGTTTATGATATTTTTTAGGTATTAATGATTAATTAAGCTTTAGTATAAATATAATTCATAATTTATAAAGCATTAATAGACATTAATAAGCAGTTTATAAATAGAGATATAAATGTTTTATTCTTGATTTAAAAGCATATCTATAATGTGTTTAATAATTTTATTGTCATACTTTATTCATGATCAAGTTATCATTTCTCAATGAAGTATAGCATTATTTACAAACCAGTTACTTAGGAGTTGCCAGTGATTCATAAGATCACAAGAAATTGTAAGTAAATGTAGTAAATTCAGGTATTTATAAAGCATTTAGTAGTGGTCAGTTAACTATGTATGTGAGCTCATCTAAAGTGAGGACTAGTTATGCCTTGTAAAGCATTTATAAATGATATTTAAAGGCTCAGTTATCTTCTAAACAGGAAAATGAAACAAATACAACACAGTGGTACAGAACATAGAAATATTAACAGCCTTTAAATCTCATTTGTAAAAGCTTTACAAGGCATAAATAGTCCTCACTTTAGATGAGCTCACAATAATAGTTAACTAACAACTACATATGTTTTTATAACTACCTGAATTAACCCTGAATTACAGTAGAAATACATGTTAATAAACCATTTATTAACACTCTAAGTAACTATTACTATATGTCTGAAAAATAAGATGTATGAATGCACATTTAAATAGTTTATTAATCATTTACTTACAATTTCTAAGTTATCTTATGAACCACTGACAACTCCTTAATAACTGGTGTGTAAATAATGCTATACTTCATTTAGAAATGATAAATTGATCATTAATAAAGTATGAAAAAACACTTATTAAATACATAATAGATATGCTTTTAAATCAAGTATAAAGCATTTATATCTGTATTTATAAACTGCTTATTAATGTCTATTAATGCTTTATAAATTATGAATTAACTGTTTCCTAATGCTTAACTAATGATTAATAGCGTGCAGTTATTATAAAGTGTTACCAGTAATTTCAGTGACAACAGGACAAACTGCAATGCTTTTTAATAATTCAATAAGGAAAGACAACTTAAAATTGTAAAATCACGGAGCACAGACTGTATCAGTATTTTACAAAGATAAAGAGTTTTTACAAATAAAAACAAGAAAAACTATTTTCAAATAAAATATAAAAATAAAAGAAATGATAAAAACACAAAACAAAATTACTACTGCTCTGTATATATATATATATATGTGTGTGTGTGTGTGTGTATAGCTTGTTGCACATTAAACTGTTATTCCACAATTTCTTCATTATTCACAACTGTGTCAAGACTATTCCTGTTGCTTCACCTGTGTCTGAAACCTCTGTCACAATAAATACTGCTACACGTTCACCTACCTCTGTGTTCCCGTCTTGTGTCTGACAGAAGATCAGACCATATGCAGAGCTCTCCGGACACAGGCGGGGACCGCACCGCGGATCCATTTGCTGCACTGGTTCACGCTGTACGGTCCTCACTACCACAAACCACAAAGAGCCTAACCCATGTTTCTCCTGAGATCATCACGGCCGTACAGCAAGCACTCCAGCAGCCACCTGCAACAACGACTACTTCGTCAGCTGCCTCTGCCAGTCCCGTGGCCCGACCAGCAACATACAGCGGCGCGGCGGAGGATTGCAGCGGGCTTTTGCTTCAGTGCTCGCTCTACATCGAGGCCAACACTCACCTGTTCCAGAATGAACGCGGTCGCGTTGCATTCGTCATCTCGCTTCTCTCTGGACGAGCGCTACAATGGGCTCAACCCCTTTGGGAAACAAATACTCCGGTAACGACTTCACTATCCACCTTCTTTGCTCACATGAAAGATGTTTTTGTTCATCATACCGCTGAACTGTCTGTCCATGATCAGTTATATCATAGTCATCAAGGAGAGGAGTCCGTCAGCATATATGCTCTCCGATTTCGCACTCTGGCTTCAACGAGTGGTTGGAACGAAACTGCTTTGATAACTGCTTTTCGTCATGGTCTGCGAAGGGAGGTTCAGCAGCTAATAGTCGTCTATGACGACACCATGGGACTTGAGAATCTTATTCAGAAGACTATCAGAGTGTCACAACGTTTATACTTCTCCCACATGAATACTCCCGCTGTCAATCCTCTGCCTGCTTCAACATCTGTTGCTGCCCCAGCACCTGAACCAATGCAGGTTGATTCAAACCATCTGACCAACGCGGAGCGTCTTCGATGGCTGAATAATCGCCTGTGTTTTTATTGTGGGGGAGACGGACATGTGATTTCCAACTGCCCGGTCCTACCTCCACACCCAGCGGTGAGTACACTCCAATTTCCACCTCAAACCTTTCAACTCATTAAGACTCTGGTCCATGTCGGTAATTCTCATTCCTGTGTTTCAGCGCAAGCCCTCATCGACTCTGGGTTGGCTGGGAACTTCATTAGCACCCAAATCCTCCAAGAATTAAATGTTCATCAGAAGAAATGCCCAGTCGACCTGAGAATACTCACCATCCAAGGAAAGCCGCTGGGTAGAGGTCGTGTCCGCCATTACTCCCCCACACTATTCCTCCATGTTGGCAGCCTGCATATGGAGGAAATCACGTTCATGGTGCTGGAGGACTCAACCGCGGACATCATCCTGGGACGCCCCTGGTTAAACGCCCACCAGCCGCACATCAAATGGGCAACCGGTGAGATTCTCAAATGGAGTGATGAATGTTTTGAGAAGTGTATTAATCGCCCAAGAAAGCCCCAACCAAAATCTCCCGCAACTCCTGATCATCTTCCTGTCCTGTCCATCTCTGTGGAGAGCCCAGCGACTAATGTGATAGTGGAAATCCCACCAGCGTACCGGGCGTTCCAGGATGTATTCAGCAAGTGGTTGGCTACACGTTTACCACCTCATCGGCCATGGGACTGTGCCATCGACCTCCTGCCTGGAGCGACCCTCCCAAAGGGTCGGATCTACCCACTGTCCATCCCGGAACAGAAGGCCATGGAGGAGTACGCTCAGGAGGCCCTGTGTCAGGGATTCATTCACCCATATACGTCCCCTGCCGCTTCGAGTTTTTTCTTCGTGGCCAAAAAGGATGGAGGCTTGAGGCTGTGCATAGACTACCATCACCTGAACTCCCAAACAGTGAAATTCAGTTATCCCCTTCCTCTGGTCCCAGCAGTTCTGGAACAGCTACGAGGTGCCCGTATCTTCTCTAAGCTCGATCTCCGAAGCGCCTACAATCTCATCCGTATTAGAAGAGGCGATGAATGGAAGAATGCCTTCATAACCCCGTCAGGACACTACGAATACCGGGTTAAGCCGTATGGCCTGTCCAACTCCCCATCCGTCTTCCAGAACTATATGAATGAGATCTTCCGTGAGTACCTGAATCGCTTTGTCATCTATATAGATGATATCCTGATATACTCCAGTGACATGAAAGAACATGAGAAGCATGTACTCCAAATCCTTCAAAAACAACGAGAACATCAACTGTTTCTAAAATTATAGAAGTGTGTTCCATACCTCCACTGTCCAATTCTTAGGCTACATCACCAACCAACATGGTATCAAGATGGACCAGAGGAAGGTGGAAACCATCCAGCAGTGGCCATTTACCCAACACCGTGAAAGAACTTCAATGCTTCTTGGGATTTGCCAATTTCTACCGACGCTTCATTAACCAGTACAGTATGCTTAGTGCTCCTCTCACTTCTATGCTAAAGAACCGGCCCAAGTCTCTCTCATGGACACACACCTGCCTGAGAATCCTTCTCCCTACTGCAACAGGCCTTCCTATCGGCTCCGGTCCTGGTTCACCCCAATCCAGATCTGCCCTTCATAGTGGAGGTTGACGCCTCAGCAACCGGGATCGGAGCGGTCCTCTCTCAGCGGCAGGGTGACCCCCCACGGCTCCATCCATGTGCCTTCTGTTCAAAAAAGTTATCCCCGGCAGAGCAGAATCATGACATGGGTAACCGGGAGCTCCTAGCCATAAAATCAGCTCTCGAGGAATGGAGACACTGGCTGGAGGGAGCCAAGCAACCGTTCCAAGTCATTACAGATCATCGCAATCTTGAGTACCTCAGAGAAGCTAAACGCTTGAATCATCGCCAGGCCCGATGGGCTCTCTTCTTCACCCGATTTAATTTCCAGGTCACCTATAGATCAGATGACAAGAACTGTAGAGTGGATGCCCTTTCTCGCCTTTACCAAGCCGATCCTGAACCATCCGTTCCTGAACCCATTCTCCCTCCAGCCGTGCTTGTTAACCCGATTCAGTGGACCATCAACCAACAGATTACTAATGAGATTCTACAAAACCCAGCTCCGCCGGGAGGTCCAGAGGGGCGTCTCTACATTCCCCCAACCCATCGCCAGCCCCTCTTGGACTTAACTCATACATCCCCGGGCTCTGGACACCCAGGCAGGAGAAGGACCCTCTCGCTACTGAAACAACGCTACTGGTGGCCCTCCATGTCTCGGGACATCTCTCGATATGTGCAAGGATGCTCAGTCTGTGCCGTTGCTGACACCCCTAGGAAGCTACCAGAAGGGAAACTCGTGCCTCTGCCCATCCCCGAGTGACCCTGGAGTAGACTTTATGACCGATCTTCCTCCATCCCAAGGTTACACAAACGTCCTGGTCGTGGTTGATCGATTCTCTAAATCTTGCAAACTCATTCCCCTCAAGGGTCTACCTACTGCTCTACAGATGGCGGAAGCACTCTTCCATCAAGTTTTCCGCCACTTCGGACTCCCAGAGGACATTGTCTCGGATAGAGGTCCCCAATTCATCTCACGCGTCTGGAACGCCTTCTTCCATCTCCTAGGGGTGTCCATCAGTCTCTCCTCTGGATACCATCCTCAAACCAACGGCCAGACTGAGCGTAAGATCCAGGAAGTCGGGAGATTCCTGAGACTGTATTGCCACCAGAATCAGGACAGCTGGAGCCAATACCTACCCTGGGCTGAATACGCACAAAATTCACTCCGTCAAACCACCACTGGGCTCACCCCGTTTCAATGTGTTCTGGGCTATCAGCCACCCCTCTTCCCCTGGTCAGGTGAGCCCTCCGAGGTTCCAGCTGTCAACCACTGGTTCCAGCAAAGAGAGAGGGTCTGGGACTCGGCTCACGTGCATCTCCAACAGGAAGTCCGGAGACACAAGGAACAAGCCGACGCCCGAAGAGGTCCCACTCCGCAATACCAACCTGGCCAGAAGGTTTGGCTATCCACTCGGGACATCCGTCTCCGGCTGCCTTGCCGTAAGCTGAGACCCCGGTATATTGGTCCATTTACCATCGAGAGGCAGCTGAACGAAGTAACCTACAGACTCAACCTCCCTGCTCACTACTGTATCTCACCTTCATTCCATGTCTCGTTACTGAAACCTCTCACACTGACCCTTTATCTCCTCCCTCCACAGAGTCTGGTGATGATGCGGTACCTCCTCCTCCTGCCATCGATGAAACTCAAAACATCTACCGGGCACGGGCCATCCTTGACTCCAGATGACGGGGTCCACAGCTGGAATACCTCGTGGACTGGGAAGACTACGGCCCTGAGGAACGATGCTGGGTGAACCGCAACGACATCCTGGACCCTACTGTACATACCCAATTACATCAGGAACACCCAGATCGTCCAGCTCCTCGGGGTTGTGGCAGACCCCGTCGTCAACATCCCGTCCGGCCGTCGGGAGTTGCCCGTGGAGGAGGGGGTACTGTCACGAAGTCACAGCCTACACCCTCTCCACATTCCAAGCCTACTCGTTCACAATCACCAGAATTCTGAGCACCTGTCCATCATCACCAGGCTCTTATATAAGGACTATCACTTTCCCTCACTCCTCGTCTGATCTAGCATTGACCCACATGTACTTACCTGAACCCTCGCTACCATTGTTGTTCCCCTGGATACCCGTTGTTCCTTCCTCGTCAGTTCCTCTGTGCCGCCTTCCGATTCTGTCATCTACTTCCATCACAACCAGAGCTAAGTTCCAACCTTCTTCCTGTCAAGACTATTCCTGTTGCTTCACCTGTGTCTGAAACCTGTGCTTCACCTGTGTCACGTTCACCTACCTCTGTGTTCCCATCTTGTGTCTGACAATAGTTCTGTTGCTAACCTTTGAAAAGAATATGGCTGTTCTTCATCACATCCACAGCTGAAGGGTGTGTCTTTAGTAATTGTTTTAGGGTCTATGCCAGAGCAATCTGACTGTAATCATTTGTTGCACAGGTCACACTGAACCCACTTCGTACGTTTGATGTGTGTTCTAAAAACAAACATTATTGTAATTTTAACAGCAGCAAAATTAATTTACACCAAAACTTGCACATACCATATGACTTATCTTCTGTGTTTTGATAAATGCAGGCTTTTATGTCCTGGGCCATGCAGATGTTGGTCTCTATTTCACTTTCCTCTGTTTCACCAATTGCAGGCGGAAAGTCCTGTCCAGCAGTACATATGAATTGTAATATTCTCTTTTTGTTAAATGTGATTTGAAACTCTTAATTCCTATTTCTCTTACTTCAATTGTCACATCTTTCAAATCTTAAACATGTAGGTGTACTAGCTGAAATGTTTGAAGCACTTCAGATGACATTTTTATGTTTTTTGCTTCCATTTCTGCTGTCTTTATAAAAAAATAAAAAAGACATTGTTGTTCACATCCCAAGACAACACTTTTCCATTGAAAACATTTTTTTATAGTGAAGTGAGAAATAAACCTTACAGTGCACACAAATACCCCATAGTTCACACAGTCTTGCTGCATCCACTGTTCTGGATTGCAAAGAGTCCAGCCATCCAGTAACCCATGTTTTTGGAAAGCCTCTCTTTACAGATTTTATATTAAAATAGAGCTCACACGTCATGCATCTTTCACTTTTTCTATTATATTATTATATACATTATATTATTATACATTATATTATTATTAATGTAATGTTTTTAGAATAATTAATGTTTTTTATAAAACACTTGGTAAACATGAGAAATTTATTACCTTAGAATCTCCATGTCATTCCTTTTTATAGAATTGTAGATCCTCATTGAATCATAAATACGCACTTGTTTTGCAAGGGCGTCAAAAACCTGCAAAATGATCCTCTGAACAGTTACAATTGTAATTTTAACAGCAGCAAAATTAATTTACACCAAAACTTGCACATACCATATGACTTATCTTCTGTGTTTTGATAAATGCAGGCTTTTATGTCCTGGGCCATGCAGATGTTGGTCTCTATTTCACTTTCCTCTGTTTCACCAATTGCAGGCGGAAAGTCCTGTCCGCAGTACATATGAATTGTAATATTCTCTTTTTGTTAAATGTGATTTGAAACTCTTAATTCCTATTTCTCTTACTTCAATTGTCACATCTTTCAAATCTTAAACATGTAGGTGTACTAGCTGAAATGTTTGAAGCACTTCAGATGACATTTTTATGTTTTTTGCTTCCATTTCTGCTGTCTTTATAAAAAAATAAAAAAGACATTGTTGTTCACATCCCAAGACAACACTTTTCCATTGAAAACATTTTTATAGTGAAGTGAGAAATAAACCTTACAGTGCACACAAATACCCCATAGTTCACACAGTCTTGCTGCATCCACTGTTCTGGATTGCAAAGAGTCCAGCCATCCAGTAACCCATGTTTTTGGAAAGCCTCTCTTTACAGATTTTATATTAAAATAGAGCTCACACGTCATGCATCTTTCACTTTTTCTATTATATTATTATATACATTATATTATTATACATTATATTATTATTAATATAATGTTTTTAGAATAATTAATGTTTTTTATAAAACACTTGGTAAACATGAGAAATTTATTACCTTAGAATCTCCATGTCATTCCTTTTTATAGAATTGTAGATCCTCATTGAATCATAAATACGCACTTGTTTTGCAAGGGCGTCAAAAACCTGCAAAATGATCCTCTGAACAGTTACAATCAGCATATCAAGACAGTGTTACAGCACTATAACCAGTTTTTTTGCAGACATTACCCAGAGTATAAAGTTGTTTCCTAGATCTGGTGTGTTACCCCCAACAATTCTTGGAAGCAGGATCTTTTGAGCAGTCTACAGGGGAAATCATACATCATGCACACACAGAGAGATACACAGATATATATATATATATATATATATATATATATATATATATATATATATTGCTTAAACAATACAACCATGACTTCAATCATAACAAGCTTGAGGACAATCATTATACCTTGAAGTTGCCATTTAAAAGGTATAATTGTGTATCGTCCTAACAACTTCTCTTTGGCAAAACAGCGGATACTTGGATTGAAGAGGAGATTTCAGAGAGATGGGCAGTTTTATGAGGAGTATGTAGCATTTGTCAAAGAAATGATTAACAAAGGATATGCAGAGCAATTGCCCACTCAGCAGCTGTAAGGAGACAGTGACATGGTGTGGCATATTCCTTACCATGGTGTACGTCATCCCAGGAAGAGGAACCTGGGGGTGGTTTTTGACTGTGGTGCAGGATTCAAAGGAACATCATTAAATCAAGTCCTTCTGCAAGGTCCCAATTTTATAAGTACATTGCTTGGTGTTCTCCTAAGGTTTAGGCAGGAGTCGGTAGCTGTCATGGGAGACATACAGGCAATGTTTCATCAGGTTAGGGTGGCAGAAGAGGACCGGGATTTCTTGTGGGGGCAGAACGGAGATTTTACAAAAGAAGTGTCAGTGTTTCGCATGACTGTCCATCTTTTTGGGTCTGTCTCCTCTCCAAGTTGCGCTGCCTTTGCATTGCGAAAAACAGCACATTGATTATCAATGTGAATTCCATGAGGAGGTTGTTCAAACTCTCAAAGAGATTTTTTATGTAGATGATTGCCTTAAGAGTGTGGCATCTGAAGAGGAAGCAGTTTCTTTAGTTCAAGAGCTTTCGAATCTCTGTCAGCAAGGAGATTTTACTCTGACAAAATGGATTAGCAACAAGCGCACTGTCCTGCAAACCCTTCCCGAGTAGTGTCAAGCCAAGTAGTGGAAAGAGCTGGATCTGGACAAGGACAGCTTGCCTGTTGAGAGAGCTCTTGGTTTGTTGTGGTGTGCGGAAACTGACTCATTTAAGTTCAAACTGGAGATTCAGAAGAAGTCTTGCACAAGACGTGGAATGTTGTCAGTGTCCAGTTCAGTATACGATCCACTTGGGATTTTGGCACCAGTAGTGTTACCTGCTAAGATCATGCTACAGGAGCTATGCCGGAGGAACTTTGGATGGGATGAGACTGTGCCCTATGACATATTGCGTGGCTGGACACACTGGTTGAAGGAACTTAATGCACTCTCTGAATTCAAGGTTGAGAGATGCGTTAAGCCCATGAGTAGGGGTTTCTACATACATGCGCAGCTTCATCATTTTTCAGATGCAAGCGAACAGGGATATGGCACAGTCACTTACATTAGAATCCAGAATAGCAACAGTGACATCCATGTCTCCTTCCTCATGGGCAAGGCCCGAGTAACACCTTTAAAAGCTATCACTGTTTCCCGCTTGGAGCTAACTGCAGCTGTTCTTGCTGTCCGTGTTGATCTGATGCTAAAGAAAGAGCTGAGGCTCCAGTTGCAAGAATCAGTCTTCTGGACAGACAGCACATCTGTACTCAAGTATGTCATGAATGAGGACAAGCTGTTTCATACTTTTGTTGCCAACAGAGTCTCCATCATCAGGGAAGCCACAGAGACATCACAGTGGCGATATGTTGGCACAAAGAAGAATCCAGCTGACGATGCATCCAGAGGAAGGAGGGCTGGAGATTTTATCAAGAACAATGGATAGGATAGGATGGATAGAAGGACCCAAGTTTCTGTACAAACCAGAAGAGGATTGGCCTGTTAATATGGTGGACATTGCAGTAGTGGTTGAGGACCTTGAGGTCAAGAAGGAAGCCTTTGTCAGTGTGGTAAATACTCAAGGCTTACTGAAGGGTACAAATAGGTTGATGGCTTACTTTTCAGATTGGAGGAGACTTAGAGTATCAGTTGCCTGGTTGCTTAAGTTGAAGAGGATGTTGTTGAGAAGGATTTGCAAGAGGAGAGAATCAGATACTGCTGAAGCCATCAAACAGAATGTCCTGGAGCAAGGGAATCAAATAGCTAAAGGTACAACAGGAGGACAAACCTTGTCGGCAGAGTATCTTATGGAAGCCGAGACGGCTATAATTTGGTATTGCCAACAGCAAAGATTCCCTGAGGAAATCTGCTGCTTTGTCTTCTGGAAAGGATACAGTGAGCAAACAGAGTGCCCATTTATAAGTTGGATCCATGGTTGGATAATGGACCTTCTGAGAGTTGTAGGGCGGGCTGACACGGGGGTTCATTGCCAGAAGACACAAAATCATCCGCTACTCCCTCTCTAAAGATCAGCATGTGGCTACCCTCATACTGAAAGATTTACATCAACAGCTTGGCCATAGTGGGGCGTAATCACATGTTGTCTGCTTTAAGAAGAAGGTATTGGATCACAGGTGCAACCTCAGCTGTGAGGAAGGTGGTAGCAGAATGCTGCTTCTGTAAAAAATATAATGGGAGGATGATGGGACAGAAGATGGCTGATCTGCCTAAGGAGAGGATAATGCCAGACCATCCGCCATTTACCAACACAGGCGTTGACTATTTTGGACCAATAGAGGTGAAGAAGGCAAGAGGTACAGTGAAACGCTATGGTGTCATCTTCACCTGCTTGGCCAGTAGAGCTGTTCATCTTGAACTTGCCAATTCTCTTGACACAGATGCCTGCATTAATGCTCTGCTCCGATTTTATCAGTAGAAGAGGGCAAGTGGAGCATCTTCTTTCAGATAATGGCACAAATTTTATAGGAGCAGAGAGGGAACTTCGGGAGGCACTTTTATCATTGAATCAGGCTAAGATTCAACGAGTGTTATGTCAGAAGGGCATTAAGTGGAGTTTATATTTTGTTGCTAAAGGGAAAACCATCCTTATCTCCTGGATTGTTCGATGTTCATGACTTATACATAAAAAGAAGGTGGAAACAGGTTCAGTACATTTCAGACCTCTATTGGAAGAGATGGGTGAGGGAATACCTACCGTTGCTGCCAGGAGAGGCAGAAATGGAACAAGATTAAAAATAGTCTCAAATCTGGAGACATTGTGGCCATTATGGATCCAACGGCACCTCGAGGATCCTGGCCACTCTGAAGAGTTTTGGAAACATTCCCTGACAAGAAAGGGCTGGTGTGCTCTGTTCGCTTACAATTTGTTATGTGTTTGGGAATTGATATGTTGATTAATCCCAATTAGGGGCCGGTATGTAAGAGCGATTTTGATCCTATGTACAGGTATGTCCAGTAGGGGTCACCCTTGCTTGATTGTTCACAATATATAGGAGGGAACCTTCCTTCAGGTAACAGGTGTTGCTGGGAGGGAAGGTGAACACAGTTTTTTGACCGCTACGCTAGGTTGTTTTGTACCATGCTATGCAAGTCAAGTGCTGCCAAAGGATTAATTGTGATTAATTGCATCCAAAATTTTTTTTTATTTCCATAATATATGTATGTGTTGTGTATATTTATTATGTGTATATATAAACACATGCATGAATATATTTCACAAAAATGTTATTTTTATATATTAAATATATTTATTTATAATATAAATTACATGAATATAAATATAGACATGTAAATACACGTAAATAGTTTCAAAATATATACTGTATGTATGTGTATTTAAATGTACATAAATACACACACACACACACACATATTTATGCATATTAAGAGGCTGATTTCTTTTTCCAGCAGGATTTGGCACCTGCGCACACTGCCAAAAGCACCAAAAGTTGTTTAAATGACCATGCTGTTGGTGTGCTTGACTGGCCAGCAAACTCATCAGACCTGTACCCCATAGAGAATCTATGGGGTATTGTCAAGAGGAAAATGAGAAACAAGAGACCAAACAATGCAGATGAGCTGAAGGCCACTGTCAAAGAAACCTGGGTTTCCATACCACCTCAGCACTGCCACAAACTGATCACCTCCATGCCACGCCGAATTGAGGCAGTAATTAAAGCCAAAAGTAGCCCCTACCAAGTACTGACTACATGTACAGTAAATGAACATACTTTCCAGAAGGCCAACAGTTCACTAAAAAGGTTTTTTTTTCTTTTTTTTTTCTTTTTTTTATTGGTCTTATGAAGTATTCTAATTTGTTGAGAATTTGTGGGTTTTTGTTAAGCGTGAGCCAAAAACACCACAATTAAAAGAACCAAAGACTTAAACTACGTCAGTGTGTGTGCACTGAATTTATTTAATACATAAGTTTCACAATTTGAGTTAATTTACTGAAATAAATAACCTTTTTCACGACATTCTAATTTATTGAGAAGCACCTGTGTGTGTGTGTGTGTGTGTGTGTGTGTGTGTGTTTTAGTATATATATATATATATATATATATATATATATATATATATATATATATATATATATATTGCTGTTTTATTTTCAAAAAGTTTTGACAAGTAAATCAATAACAATTACAATTCTAACAACATTCCAGGTGTAATTTATGAGATTTTAATGATTCATTACTTTGAAGATTGAACCAAACACTATAATAACATCTTTGATAGTTCAATATACTTATTTATTTTTGACTTTTGGTTGTGACTGCACATTTTCGTTGGCAGTTATATGATCTTTGTAAACCTGATTTGAATATTAAATGATTTTAAATGTGTTTTATGGTTGTGGGACAGCAGTTTGCACCAATTTTGTAGAATGCCCCCATATTAATTTAATAATGTTAATATTCAGAAAAATGCCTTTTTTATTTTTCATTTTATTGTTTCTGTTACATGTTAAATTGTGAATAAAACAAGAAATACAATTATAAAATGTAGTTGATGCAGTTTATTACGATACAATACAATAAAATTGATCAAAAACGTAACGTAAAAAAAGCATAAGCATAATTAGCCTACCTTCTACAAAGGAGCGTGGCAACAGCACTTGTGAATGCTGCAAAGTCACGGTCAGAATTTTCTGTGTTGGCAGAAAAACATTGATTGCACACAGTTATTTCTCATCTTTCCCATTTTAAAAACTTTTCATTAACATTCAAATAATAGCCTACTGCTTTATTTTGTATCAAATATATTGTGAATTCCCATTAAAAAAAGAAATTTAGTGTGATTGGGAAATTTTTTATTGATTAAACTTAAAAAGAAATGTTGATTAAACTTAAAATGATTTCTATAGTGAACAACATTATGCTAATGGCTATATAAGACATTTCATTAACGTTAAGTAGCCTAACTGTGCGTTCACACCAGACGCGACTTGCGCAAATAAATCGAGAATGTAGTTGTTTAAAACTCAAATATGCAGTTTATTTATAAAGACAGTTTCGCTGATTTCGAACACAGTCAGCTTCACGAGATCAGCGGGAGCTCAGTGCTCATGTATCTGCCTAGAGCAGTCTCACCTCGGCTAGTCCTTCTGACATTTGCCGCTGGCTCTGATGTCTCTTTAGTGGTTAAACCTAAAATATAATTTGTTTTGGGTAAATCTAACAGGTAATATTTGGTCTTTATTGAATTAATCTATTTCTTCCAAGCAAGATCCTTTTTATTCCTGTTTCAGTAGAAGTAGTATTCTACAGCTCCAGGTATCCACATACAGCGACGATGACTTTGCCCAGCAAACATTTGGACGTTTAATGACCGTTGAAAAGACATCCCTCCGACACGTCCCGTCATGGTTGAAAAATAGTTCCAAAATTAAAGTTGAACGGACGTCTTTGACGTCATCTGGTCGTGAATTCCACATCTTTTCTGCACGTCCCTGGACGTCTAAATGCGTCGTTTTCTGGATGTGTAAATGTGTTGCTGCATATAAAATAATCACACACCCATTGTGTAACATCGTGAAAGGCAATCAATTATGTCTTGAGGTTTAACACATCTTGACAAAGGTTCAAAATCGGTCCAGTCAGACCTGGACGTCCATAAAACGTTTTAATAATGTGTACATCACAAACAAGAACACATTATTTGTGGACATAAGCAAAAAAGAAGCATGTTCTGATTTAGCATTTTTTATTGTATTTGAACAGTTTAGCATCTGTTAACCAAACTAAAATACCAATTACAAAATACTGAATTATTATATAAAGGGATAGTTCACCCAAAAATGAAAATTATGTCATTTACTCACCCTCATATTTCAAACCTGTATACCTTTCAATGTTCTCACGATACTGTTTTCACGTTTGCTTTACTGGGTCAATGACGAACAAGAATATTCAAGATGATAAAATTCTATTTAAAAAATTAGTTTTTCAATGTAATCTTTGTATCCACTGAATAAAAAGTGCTGAAATACTCAATATTGAACTCTATTATTCTTGTCAAAAATGTCTATTTTCACATTTTTTTATTTTTAATGTTTTTAATATAATAATATAAATCAATATTATTTAATTACATTTATTTTTAAATACTTTAATCATATTTATTTAAAAATAATATTAATTATTAAGAATATTATTAATATTTGAACATGTGGCATAACCACCTTGCAGGAGCCATTGTCGTCATGTGACAAGAAAATCATAAAACATAGAAGACCCTCATCATAAAATGTGTTTGAAGTCATTGCTATTTATAAAATGGTACAAAGTGGTATAAACGATTTTAAACTGTATAGAACCAACATGAATTCAAATATTACATTTCTGAGAATGCGTTCATGTGTTTTCTACTAGAATGTTAAAAGATGGTTTCTTTTTATCATGTCTTTATTAATCTTGTCATTGACTTACACAGTTGTCTAATAAACACAAAGATTTTTGGAAGAATGTTTGTAACCAAGCAGATCTCACAACCCATTAACTACCATTGTAGGAAAAGTGATTATGATTTAATGGGAGGCGAGATCTGCTTGGTTACAAACATTCTTCCAAATATCTTTGTGTTCAACAAATCATAGAAAGGTATGCAGGTTTGAAACATGAGGATGAGAAAAATTATGATTATTTTCATTTTTGGGTGAACTATCCCCTATACACATTACAGTTGTTTGGTTCATTTCTTGTAACCACCACCTCCCCCAGCTCTTCCTGGAGCATACTTCAGGTCTTCTGCCATTGCTGCATCAATTTCAGAGTCTCCACCTCTTCACAGCATCTGAGAGAAGAGAATATTTATTCTTTTTTAAATAAATAAAATGGAAAATTTCAGGTAAATGACATGCACTTATTTTCAAAATATCTTTATGATCTACAGCTAATATTAAAAAAAACTTGGAACAAGATGAATGAATCATGAATGAAACATTAGAAAAAGGTAATCAACATGCATTAAATTTTATTTTATTGTATAAAAGCTGTTGTGCTTTAAATGGGTGTTAGATCAGTTGGGGGAAAACAGCATTTGTCCCATCCCTCTTCAATACCACTGTGGTGCCCTTGAGAAAGACCCTTAACTAGGTGTGTAACTGTGTGAAAGTGAACAGGACATTTCTGATAAAGACAGGTGAGCTGTGATGTCCCCTGAATAGATGAAGCGTATCAATAAAAATTACATCAATATACAAGGAACAAGGCTACATTAATAACTTACAGTAATAACTTAGACTGTATCACTTTAAACATACTTTATACTATGGTATACCATGTATAAATTCAAAGTAACTTTTAGCCTACTAACGTTAGCTAATTTTAGCCATACTCAGTGAATTTCAGTTGACAGTGTGGGCATCATTTCTCTCGGTTCCTTCGTGTCAAACAAGTAAAACTCAAGCACGTTAATCAAATAATACAAAATGTACTTACCCAAAAGTAGATTTTATATAATCATAGTTGTGATTGGCAAAGGACAAAAAAGCAGGAAACTATACGGTGCACTCAGGGGTGTTGGACTGGGGGTAAAACCAGTACTGATTACCAGGGCCCAAAAGGAAGAGAGGGCCCTTGAAAAGTCTGGATTATATTTTATTTTAAACTAAAATAGTATCCCTGACAGCAACATAGTGTTGGCCCAGATCTGGCCCACATCTGGCCCGTGTGAAATCCATGCGGGCCAGATGTGGGCCGGATCTGGGCCGAAACTGCTTGCTGTTAGGGATGGGCCCATCAGGACTGCCTATGCATAGGGCCCGGGATCTTGTGCAACACCCCTGGGTGCACTTACCATGACACGCCGAATTATGATTTATGAGGTCACCTGCAGGACAACTGGCAGATTACACTTTTATTTGCAATGTGAGTATAATATAATGTTTTGATTGTACTTTATTGTACTTGTTTTTTGTTTAAATTAATTTATAAATTAAATAATTAAAAAGGGAAGAAACATAGAAATACACATCTAAATTAAATTATTGAACAAAAAAAAAAATCATAAAAGGAGTAATGTGGGAAATATGCTTCAAAGACTGGGCAAAATAGGGATGAATTCCACAAATCTGTCAATGACTTGCTGCTGACGTGCACAAAAACTAGCCATTTATTGGGCATTTCTTGTCCTCCCAGATGTTTTGTTTTTCCTTATTTCTATGGTGTCATTACATCTATTAAAAAATAACATCTTTATTTCCCTCTATTATTTTTTAAAGGTATCTTTTCTTGTGTTTTTGTTCAGCCTTTTGTTCAGTGGCTCCGCCTGTAGGTATGTACTTTATTATAGACTTCTATGATTGCTAATCCACAACAGATGACGACTATGAGGTTGAACGTTCAGAATATGATTCCATAGGTTATATTTCAGCACGAATTTCACGAATGGACAGCGACTCTTAAGTAGCACGCGTTCATGTAAAGTAAACTTTTTGGGAAAAGCGCGTGGAATTGCGGCGAGCGTTTGTAACCTTGCACGTAGAGAGCGCTCTTCAGAGCTAAGATACATCGTTATCGGGAAACTTGACCCAGATCAGTTTTAAGCATTCATTAAAGTGAATCGGTTCAAATGAGTCATAAGTCATTAGTTCGCAAATCGGACGTGTCATTAGTGGACAGATATGCTCATATGCTCCGCACATATAACATTACTCCCAAATATATTTTTAGGTCACACAGATTAAATTTCAGGAGCATATGTGACAAAAATGTTGGCAATTTCGAGCCTTGTAGAAGCTGCTAAGCTTTCTAGCTAGAAGTAAGCAATAACCAACATGGCGTTACTTTGCTAAGTTAGCCCAGAATCGTTTAACATTAATGTTATGGAATCATGACAAAAATGATCAAAAGATTGGTTAAATTTTACTAGACCTGCATATAAAAATGATCCCAACCCATCGCAACCGCCGCCAATCATTGACTTAACATGTAAATCACTCGCGCTTAACGCTTCATTCCCATCTGGTGTGAACGCACCATAATAGTTCTCTAAACAGTTTTGCTATTCTTTCAGTTAATGTTTTAATTTGTTAATGCTAGCAAGCAAATGGGAATAGCATATTCATTTACAATCGATACGATTCTCTGGGAAAGATTATATGTGACTAAGAAAGAAAATTAATAAATTTTTAAATTTATTTTTTTGGGTTTTTTTTGGATTTTCAGTATACATTATAAATGTTATAATATTTATATACATCATAAAATTAGGCTACATTAACAGTTACTTCAGTATGGGGGCTAACAAAAAATGAATTTTATTCAATGAAAGTGAATTTTAACGCGTAAACAACATGTTAAATACGCGTATTTCACGCGTAAACAACACGTATTTAACGCGTTGAATATGTGTAGTTTACACGTGAAAATCAGCGCATTAAATACATGTATTTAACGTGTTAAATACACGTGAAGTACACGTGAAGTACATGTTAAATACACGTGAAGTATGCGTTAAAAATCAGTTTGAACGGGTCAGTGTCATTAGCTGCTGAGGACTTGGGTCAAACTACTTCTGTGAGCTTAGGGGGGTGTACCATTCATAGACTAGGATACAACCAGTTAACATGCTATAGATCAGCTTATTCAGCCTTTTTATTTTGTCCTTTTTTTCTTTTATAGCCTATTGTATAGCCTATAGAAATAATATATTTAAATTGCAGTTTTATGAAAAATTTGATATTATATTAGAAATAAAATTGCCTTGTTTTTCTCCATGTACGCTTTTTTTTTTAGTAAACAAACTTATTAGTGGACATTATAGTTTTAACAGTGATCAAACTTAAGTTAGCATCAAAGCTTTTACATTTATGTGGGTAAATCAGTTACAGTGAAGGGAAGTATTTCAATGTGGTATTTTAGAATGTATATATGTATATAATGTATATTTAAGACTTTCAGGTCAGATATAAGAACTTGATTTGGCTTTCCTGACAGCAGAAGTATTCTACCACTTCCACCATTTAAGATCCTCCTATTTACTTTTCTTTTCTTTTCTTTTCTTTTCTTCTTTTGTAGTTTTTTTTCCTTTTCTTGTGTAGTCCAAAGAAAATATCTAGATTGCAGTTTTATTTAAAAATACTTTTATCAAGATTCAGGATAAGATTGCCCCTTTTTTGCACATTAGTAAACAAACCTGCGTGACCATAGCAACCCGGGATTATGAGAGATTTATGAATTAATACTTTATTTTGAATTAAGAAATTATAATATTATTTATTATACAAAATATTTCATTATTAAAATATTATATTTACCATAGGCCTTGGCTACTGGACTGTATTACATGCCATTGTCAGCACTGATTCAAATTAAGTTTATCATGAATAAATGTTACAAAAAGAGCATAATATAAAATAGGCCTACAAGAAAACATTTTTATCCATCCTACAGTCTTGTAAGTGCATTAACTGATCGTCTTTTTCCTGTAATATTTGTATATTATTATTATTATTATTATTATTATTATTATTATTATTATATTATTATCCTCTTATTATTGGTTATATATTTATATTTGTTTATATTAATCTTTTCTCTTCATTTCGATCTCTTCACTTAATGTTCTGAATACTTTTGTAAATAATAGCATACTTTAAATGCTCGACATGCAAATCAAGCTTTGATTATGCTGACTGGAATTTTTGCTGGAATGCAGTTTAAATTTAACATATATTTCATTTTATTTATGCTAATTAATAGACCATAATTATAAATAGGCTACTATAGTGTTTCGTTGAAGAATTAATCATTCATGTAGTTTCATTTGTAAATGAAAACACAACAGCTCATTTATCATCACACACATGGGCATAAATACAATCATATAGTCAAAACTTTATTGCCATAATTGTCAGATAAATGATAAATGAGCTGTTGTGTTTTCATTTACAAATGAAACTACGTGAATGATTAATTCCTCAAAGAAACAATATAGTATTTATCAAAAACTGTATAGTATTATCCCGTTTTTTTTCCCTTCTCCCAAAACAGCTTATAATACTGTTTTAACCATTAAAATAGTTCAGTTTTGTATGTAATGGCAAAGTGATTGTATTTCGTTTTGTTTTTTTATTAAGTTAATTTAGAAAAAAAAACGTTTGGAGCATTTATTGTTGTTAAATATAGGTTTTTGTTTTTTAAAGTCACGACTCAGAAAACACTAGTTTATTGGTTAATAATTAAAATCTCCTTACTATTTCCCCCTGACACATTCATGGCAATTACTTTTGCTGGGGCTTTGCGGCAAGCTTTAGCCTATTGCGTGCATTCGAGCCGCTCTTGACAGTCACAGTAGCACGGTCTTGTGTTGTTTCCACCAGCGCTGCAATTTTTTTCATCACTAATTGATGGATGTCTAAAATATACAAATAAGGAAAAGCCTAAAACAGGCCTGAGGCCCAGACTGCGTCCTGAACTATGATGTGAAAATATGCCCGAAGCCTGGCCCTAGAGGTGTAAAAAAGTCAGGCCAGCCTGAAATGCAGGCTTAACTCTTACTTACTATTAGAAAAGTAGTTAATATATTTAACTGACACATATGTAGTAGTGGTAGGCTACATTAGTGCAAATGGAATGTTTGGATTCAGGAGTACCAGATAAAATGATCAACATGTCTGGAATGAGCAGCACATGAGGTATACAGCAGCCCTAACACAGTCATAGTGCAGATTATTGAGGCGGTGTGGAGTGCATGGAAGGTGCACTGTTAGGTTCAATTCAAACAATGTTAATATAATAGTTACTGTGGTCTACTATCTGCAAGGACATCATCAATTTGTGGTTTCTAGGGGTTTTACTACAAAAATGGTTCTACAGTTAAAATAAAATTTTGATAATTTTAGAGATTTAGATCAAATTTGTGGGCTTTTCCTGATACTTGCATGAAAATACTTGCATTCTTTTAGGTGCCCTTTACTGTACAGCAATGGGAATGTATAGTTTTGCAGTTTATTTATTTATTTTCAGTGACATACCTTGTGTGCGGTTCACAGACATACATTCACAGTTTCAGTACATTTATCTGTGTCCATCAAAGAAGGCTTTAATAAAATAGCTAAGAAAGTCTTGGAAAGGACACTGCATTGATTCCCTTTTAAATTGCTTAAGCCTTTAACACTTTACACTTTCTTAATATATAAGCAGGTTTCACTTAGAAAACTACTAATCCGGTCAACAATAAGTTTAAAGCATTCCCTATAGCACAAGTTCACAGCACATTTCCTGCAGGGCCACGGTCCTGCAGGAGTTTCAATCCAACCAGCTCCAACACACATTGATCCAGCTAATCGAAAATCTTCAGGACAGTGGCCCTCCAGGAACGGATGAGTTTGACACCCCTGCCCTGAGCCCTATAGAGTCACAAGAGCAAGAGACTGCACATACCTGCAATCATTTAACAGCTCTAAAACAACATGAGTCTGGTTTTTGTGTATAGAAAGTCTAGTTGTACTGTAGGTCTACTGTACATTTGAGCTTCTCAATGACATTAGTTCTGATTTAAAAATAGTAATGAATATGTTAACACATTGACCTACTCTCTTTAAAAATAAAGGTGCTTCACGATGCCATAGAAAACCTTTTTGTCTAAATGGTTTACATAAAGTAGCTTTAACATCTTCAGATTACAAAAATGTAAGAAAGAGATTGGTTCTTTAAAGAACCTTTGACTGAATGGTTCTTTGTGGAACCAAAAATGGTTCTTCTATGGCATCGCTTGAAGAACCTTCTGAAGCACCTTTATATTTTAAGAGTGTACTGTACCAGGTTCAGTCATGCAGATGATTTGTATGAAGGGATGATCACAGAGATGTGATGATCATCTGGTCCTAGGCTCCGGTCAAGGTCTGTGTTCTGTCAGTGCTTGAGGAAGATAAAGTAAGAGGGAGGAACTGAAAAAGCTGAGGGCTTTAATAGCACAGATCTCATCTATGGTTGAAAACTGCTGGTTGAGTTAGAAACCCTCCCACAGGGGTTTATTGCGTAAGAGACTTGGGGAAAAGATGTGTGGAAATTGTGGGGATTAACCTGTTTAGTCTTGTCACCACAGTTACACTCAGGTTACGGAGTTATGAACACAGACTCGCAATATAGTCTTTTAGTTTGTGTAGTCGTAGGCTTTAGTGTGGGTGTGTTTTCTATAGAAACCCGAAAAGTGCATGATGTAAAAGATACTAAACAACAATAAGAACATGAAATTCGAAACAGATATACACATGATGAATAAAAATTATAAACTCGGAACAGCTAACATAAAGAATAACAAATTTGCTAAGGGCATTATACATTAAGCGAATCGTGATGATTTTTGAGATTGCTAAAGGAATCAAATTGATGATCAACATCAACTGTCTGCTGCTAGCCGCTTGGTCGTGACTCACGTGAAAAAAAAAAAAAAAAAAAAAAAACGGGAATTTTAACAAACAACAATGTTCCCAACATTTTTTTCCAATTAATAATTAGGAAACATTAAGAAATACAACTTGGTGCAATTAAACGAAAACTGGACCTATTTTAATGGCTGCAGACATTATAGGAAGCAAACAGAGAGAAAAAAGACAAGGCGTCTCCATTCAGGACTCGGGTCGGGGATACTGGGGAAGTCGTTCAGCCAAGGGCTCCTAGAGGGCCTAGGTTTGGAGGCCTGTGCAGGTCTATACCAGAGTTAGGGCGATTTGGGATGTGGTCTTTTTTGTAATTGGTGTTCGTGGATCGAAAGGGAGTTGCGTTCTAATTTAATGTTGAACTTCTTAAGTTGGATTTTGTTGTCTCATGTAAGTATTATTATTATTCTTACATTTTACGAGATTCCCCAATCTCTTCGCCACACGCCAAAATCCTGTATGCTAAACCGCAGTATTACACATTGAATTATCTATTTAGGGATCTTTTCTTAATATTATTACTTAAACACCTGTTCTTAATTATAGTCTACAAGGAACGATAAAAATGTGATCATTTATCTTAAAGGGGATACTGCCACCCCAAAAACTATTGAAATATTTTGTCCATTACAGCACGTCCCTACCTCGCCTCCTCAGCGTAGCTTCGTCTCGCGGATCCAAACCGTAATTAATATGCTCTTTGGTGTTCTTCTTCTTTGAACACCTGGGGAAGATATTTTGGATGGAAACCTGCCCGGAGCCTGTGACTTCTATCCCATTCTTACACAGACTGCCAAGTAAATAACCAAATGTTGTCACAAGGGATTGCACTGTTTCTTCTCTCACTGTATTTGACCCTGTGGATTTAACCAAAGAAAACGGGCATCCCTTGTGGCGCGCGGATGATACACAGAAGAGCAGCCCGTCAGACAGACTGGCTGCGGATAAGAGAGACAGAGGGGCCTGTGACAAAAGGAATTCGCTTGATATTAAAGTTGTTCATTTTTTGTTCCTCCTTCAGCTTACACAAAACGTGTTTCCGGGTCCACATTCTATATAACCCCGATTTGCACCCTCGGCTGATTGGCAGATGGAGTAATTCTGCCGACGAACTTTCATACCGTTTTTGTTGACTCCTTCGTCACGTCGGCCACTGTTATTTACAGTCAGTCACTAGCCTCAATCCGAGTTTCATTCATATCCGAAATATCTTAAAGGAGTATGCCGAAGACAAACTGATGCTTTCAGGGGTTGGAATGACATGGGTGGTAAAGGTGAGGAAGGACACAATTTCGTTTGTGGTGTAGTATCCCTTTAGTCTTGGACATAATAGTGGCTAGGCGGGCATGTAGCAGTTTTTAGGCCAGATTAATCCTTGATTTCTCACACCTGAATTCCTTTTCTTCGTGGGGGGGATGCTGTTGAGTCCAGAGTAATTGCAAAGAAGAGAGTGTCATGAACGTGCATCCGTTCTACCAGAGGAACCAATGACCAAGGCAGATGTTTTTCATTCAAAAACTTAGATTGAAAGGGACAGTACCCTGAATACAACATAAGGAAATTGTGTAGTGTTAATGGGGTTTTTCATAATGACTGTTTAATAAAACCAATTGGCAGGGCACACTTTTGGGATGCGTTAGGCTGCAGCCTACGACTATTCACAAACAAAACGCTTCTGGAAATAACTGTTCTAAAATGGGTAAATTTTAAATAAATTTTTCCAGAGTGGGGGAAGAGAGTTATAATGGTAGTATTATAAGGTTATATTGTTATTTTCGTTCATTATTGATCTTCCAGTTTACAAAACAAAGGTGACTAATGTTCCGGTCAGTATTGCCAACGGGGGCCTTTGGCGGCCCACCTGGCGTATGAGGGGGGACCACACGTTTTACCACCGCGACGGACGTCGCGGGGAAGTTAAACGAAACAGCTTAAATTGAATTCGATGAGTAGCCTATCAGAAGATATCTCAACACCAGCACGGTTAGCCTAGGGAAACTATGCACGTAGTAGGGTCACGGTATACAGTAGGTACAGAGTAAATGCTTGTGGGGGTGAGGGTGCGCAGATAGTGCTCGGTGGACGCGCGGCCCAAATGAAGATTCAAAACAAGTGCATTATCTGAAATGTCTTGTATCAACTTCACGAAACTTTTGTGCAATCATAATGTAATCCCATCTCATACGGGTCCGCTGCCAAGTGAAACGCAGAGTTGGTTGTGCGTTTCGTGTTGTGGTTTCGGGTGTTGGTAGACCGTGTAGCTTTACAAGAATCAAAGTGACGAGAGAAGTTTCATGAGTTCTGCTTCACGGCATCAACCAAGTCTTAATTGCAATTGGTTGGGTAATGTACATTAACAATCAAGATTAACTTGCAGGATAATCTATATCAAGGGTTCCCAACTTTTAGCCCCGACCCTGCATGATAAATGTGCTGCCCCCGCCACCCGCACCACCTCCCCCACCCAACTTCAACAACCCCCTGCCGTGTCGTGTTGAATGTACAGCAAACATCAATTTTATGCCCAGTCACTCAAGCAACATCAAAGGTATATTTTATTGTTCTATGTGGCAAAACTCCAGTTGTTACACCATCGGCCAGGGAGCCGCTCGATATCACCTGTTCTCGCGCGGAAAGTACTGTGCAGCTAGGTGTGGGGTTGAACTCTGTTCTTATGCCTGTGCCATCAGGACCAGTCGATAGTAGTCTGAGCAGCTCACAACAACACACGCTCATGCTAAGCCGACGGTCAGCATGTCAGAAACACTAATTACTCTGTAAAGCAATTTTCTGTGTCATCGCTGAATAATTCTTCCTCATTGTCTCTGCAGCGTCACCACTATAACTGTCACTTAATAGTCAACATGAGTTCATGTTTTACAACACTAAAATGAGGCCCCTTCATTGGACACAAACATTTAATGTCATAATGTCACAATATCTTGAAGGCTACGGTGTGTTTGTGTCAAATTTGATACCACTACAATAAATATAAACATAATATAAATGTTGTTTATTTGTATCAGACTTTTCCTCTGCAAACTACCATACTTAACAATTATATGAACTTTCTTTAACTCCTTTCCACACGTAGCAAAGTTAAAACAACATTCTGCGGCGTGACACTGCCCCGCCGATGCGTGAGTTTTTTCCCCAGGCGACTGTACAGACCGTTTTTTTTTTCTTTTAGATGTGTCATCTTTATGGTTTTCCATGGTGACGTGTCATTGCTTGTCATGTGACATATCACCGCAACAACAGAGCTGAAGTGAATGAATGATAGCACTTTTATGGTCATGGTTTTCTTTTTATTCAAAATATTACAAATTTTGTTTAGCATATGCATGCAGGACATAGCTGACATTCCGATTGTCACAATATATGCAAGTGGAAATGTGTTAAACACCTTTAAACGATCGCCGGTAAGTTGAGCTGTAATGCATGATGGGCGCCGTCCATCTCAGTTTGGTGCCGTAAAAACCAGACGCAGTTCAGAGAAGCGGATCTATTGGATTTTACAACACCGTGAATTCATCACTTTCCCGCATACATAAAAGTAAGTGGCTGGTTAACTGGGAGAATAAAGAGTAAAGTTTTAAAGCTACTTACACAATGGTATCTATATGAATAAACGTGTCTAATTATCGTGGAAAGGATTTAATTTGGCCCTCTTCCCTTGACATCAGTGGTGTATCTTACAAACGCTAAATGTATTGTTTTTTTAGTACCTTATATGTCTGAAACCTAAAATAAACAGTATGTGTTGAAAACACTGAAAGTTGTGTGACACAGCTCTGAGCGCGCTGTCCTCTGGCTCAGCACCATCCAACCGCGGAATGCACATTTGACTTTACATCATCATTCAGCTGAACCGGTGTGATCATCGTCACACTCCAAGGGACCAGCCTAGACTGATCACACCGTGTAATCGTCTGTGCGGAAAGGGCGTTAAATTAATTGCAACAAAAAACTTCAACTTTTTATATATAACTATATATATAGATATAACTGTTTTTTCAGAAATCATCATCGTCACCCCTGCGCCAGGTGGTCGCGGACCCCCACTTTGGGAACCACTTATCTATATGTTTGTGGTTTCTAAAATCTACAAAAAAAAAGAAAAGCGCCCCCACTTAGTATTTTTATGTTTTAAAGTTACTTAAATGTTTGAAGTTGGTTTTAACAAATCAATCATTTCACGTAAATTGCTTTTAAATCCAATTGTTGTCATGGTGGCCTTAGGACTTTAGTAAGTAGAATAGTTCTGCTGTCAGGAGCCAAATCGTTCTTTACCCTGGACCTGAAAGTCTTAACACAATAACTTTATATACATTCTAATAATACCCATTTGAAAATACTTTACGGTCTTGTAAAAAATATCATCAAGTCTACAAAGAGGTCGCTTAACTGATCACCTGCAGTTTGTCTGAATGCCTAATAACCACCGCCTGCTGGTGATAGCTGTAAATGTAAGCACTAAGTAAAACTCACATTGTTTTCCAAGAAATATTGATTGCTGGCCTGTCCTAAGACCCTCATTGGATGTGCGGTAACTGATTTACACCGCACATAAATGTAAATAGCTTTTTGTGATGCTAACTTACGTTTGATCTTGTTCAAACTATAATGTCCACTAATAAGTTTTACTTACCAAAACAGCATACGGGAGAAAAACAAGCAATTTTATTTCCTAAGATACCAAATTTTTTATAAACTGCAATTTCATATATTGTTTTCTATAGGGTAATACACAAACCACAAAAAGGACAAATAAAGGCTGAATAGCTGATCTATAGCATTCTTTTCATGTTGGTAGCCTGTCTATGAATGTACCCCCCGCTAAGCTCACAGAGGTAGTCTGAAGCCAAGTTCTCAGTGCCAATGAACACTGACTCCGATTCAAACGATTTTTTAAACGCTTACTTTCATACGTATTTAACACTGACTTCACGTGTCACTCTCACACGTATTTATCACGGTTCAACACGTATTTAATTCATGCCTGATTTCTCACTGTCATAAACGAAACGTATTTAACACGTTAAAATATGTGTTGTTTACACGTGAGACATACGTAATTTACGATGTGTGTTTATCCCGACTCGGCATTTGTTTACGGTCGTTTAAAAGTTTCTCCGTGTTTTGACCCTTCTGGCCATTCCATACCATTCGGGAACTTATGGGACTCTTCGCTTTAAATCCTCTGAATGTTCATTTTCTATTTACGTTTTAGGCTAATTCAAAGACAACAGAACTCGTTTGCTATAAGCAAAATCCGTTTATTTCTACATCTGACTAATTGTGTAGATGTTGCGTTGCTCATTTCGTGTGTTTGGTTCATTTCCGTGCGGTGCTCGGTGTGTGGTTTGGTGGAACTGGGTGTGGTGTGTTTGCGTCTCTGGTTGTCACTGTGGTGAGTTCAATGGCATTCTTCCCATTGCTTCTACCTAAACAACAAATGAACACATCAAAACTATAGCAAAAGCATCCAATCATATCGAAACAAATGCATGTGGCAAACGCGCCAAGCAAGCAAACCGTTATAACAACTCTTAGCCAAGTACCACGCGTATTGACATACTTCATCCTGACATTAAATCACGTTTTTATGCAACTGCACCGTCTGAACCTTCCCTAAGCAAACACCCATACCTTCTCAAACGCAGCACCCTGTACGCCTGGAAAGACCCCCAGGATACCCCTATAAGCAAGGAATGACAAAACCAAATGCACAATCAACCCAGAACACCGCGCATAGCAGAACCACCACCAGACTAAGCCAAGGCCACTAATCACCAAAGCTATACCAGCGTGCAAGCAACAAAGTGCCGTCTTCCTAAATGCAC